>NW_025222129.1:4808315-4841094 GCF_014066325.1 Apis laboriosa
GCATCATCATCACATAAATAATGTTTTAACCTCGAATAAAATAAACACGATACCAAACCGGTTATATCTAATCACTCGTGCGAAGTATTAGATCTGTTTACTCGTGCGAAGTTTAATCACGTTTCTAACAGAGTCTAAAACTGTTTTCCCCCTCATTGTTCTCTCCGTTCTTCTTGCGAGGATTATCGTTGTTTATTATCTCATCTGTCCCTTCCCCTCCGCTTATTCCTTCCTTTTTATTATTCTTGTAATTGCGAAACATCTTTGTAGGAAATCTCTGCAGCGGTCAATCATCTGTTGTTTGTTCGTGTGGGCGTTAGAGTAGCGAGTTGTTTGCTCGAGTGAGGAAGAAAAGAGCAAAAAAAAAAGAAAATTGTTTATAGTTCTTTCTGGATAATAGTAGGAATGAAAAATCGATTTAACGGATGCTCGATATTGCGTTCGTCGTGATGTCTCGATAAAATTATGATTTTAAAATTAATTTTTCAATGATTTCTCTTTCAAAAAAAAAAAAAAAATATCTACGTATCTTTTTTATTATACGCAAATAAAATGGAATTTAAAAAATGTAGATACACGATGTTTCGAGGGTTAACAAACAATTCAATAATTGTCAATATTTGGATTAATATTTTGATGCCCCGTGAAAATTCAAATTTTATTAATATTCGCGCAGAGATAAATATTTCGGATATTATTTATAGAATGCTGATTTCTCTTTCAAAAAATTGTGCGTACTTTTCTTAAATAAACTTTAAAAAATATATATATATACGAGATGCATAATGTCTCGAGATGTGTTTCACAGGTAAAATTTTCATTTTTCACGTCTCTTTCTTCTTCTTCAAAAATGAAAATTCAAACTTTGTTAACGTTCATAGAAGAGATAAATATTAATTATTTATTTGAAATATCGATCTCTCTTCGACAAAAAAAAAAAAAAAGAAAAAAAATTCGTTCTCACCTTCGTGATATAATGAGCTTAATGAACACATTTGTGTTGATTGCAACACGAGTAGAAAGCCTCGAGTTCATTGACCTGATAGTACTTTTCACGTGGCTTCTCTAAACAGTCATAGAAACGCTGATTAATCTTTTCTATCGAATGAGTCAATAGTTAACCGGAAAATTACGATGACATCATTGTCTTTCACGGACAATTTTTTTCTTTCTACCTCTTTCGTTGTTTGAATAACACAAGTACCTGGCCGATTAGCCGATAATAGACGACAATGAACCCGTTCTTTTCTATTCGCTTGTTTCCAAGAAGATATATATATATATATATGTATATATATATATATTGAGAATTATATATTGAAAAAGGAAAAAGGCCGAGTTTGTAAATTTAAATTTCTATGCACGCAAGAAAAATAATTTTCCCAAGTTAATAAATAAATTTTTAGACAGCTTTAGGAATCATCCGAGTCATCTTGTCTTTTTTTCATATTTATTTTATAACTTACGATTCACGATCTTTTATTCATCTTTAAATTTCCTCTATTTCTTCTTTTCTACGTTTTTTTTTTTTAAATCTTTTCTCACCTCGATCTAATCTTTGCTTTGAAATATGAAGGAAGACTGCAAATTCCAATTTTATCGTTGATTTTTCTAAATTTTTAATAAATTTCGTGCCTGATCAATTTTCAACGATTCTTTTTCTCATTTAAGCTCTGCGATATCAGGATTAATTTTTTGCTTATGCAATATATTTATAATACTGTAAAAGTCATGATTATCGAGAAAATAATTTGAGATGTATTACGAAACAATCTTTATTTTCACAAATTTTTAAAATACATAGTTTTTTTACATATTTCCATTTGAAAATTTCAAATGATTCGAATAGGGGCGTATATTTTTATCTTTCGTGAGAATTATTTATTACCTTACTTTTTACATCATTTTCCATTTTATGCGATTCTTGTTGTTTTGCACGATTCGTTTCAAGCATACGTCAAATAATCATAATGATTAATTAAAAATAGAAAATCCTTTTCTTCTTTGCATCTTGTCTCGTATCTAAATTTCGCCCCGACCGAGCGTGAAAAAAAAAAAAAAATAATAATTTCGCGATGCACGTTTTCCAGTAGGGCGAAGTTTAGATTATATAGGATAAGACGGAGAACTCGGGAGTTTTAATAAGCGGTGGAAGTGGGTTTTAGTGGGTGATATCTTGAAATCTAAAATTCATTAAATCGAAACAGCACAAGGTGGAAAATTTGTAAGTGACGAGCACTATGGTTGTTATAAAGAAGACAAGACATGTGCGCCGCGTCGTTTGGGAATAAACTCAACTTCTTAATTACGTTGCTTCAACACGGTTCAACTAAATTACAGAAGAGACTACTACCCTTATGAAACTTATTCCTGAATAATTTAACGTTCGACGCGCTGCTGTTTTCCAAGTCCGAGATTTCTTCTCCTCGTATCTTTCTCGATCGAGAGACAGAGAAGAATATCGATCTTCAATTTCAAGCAGCTGTTGTAAAATTATAAACTTGAGAATACGAATCGATATCGTGTTTTCAGAACAGAAAGGAGGACAAAGTTTAAAGTTTAAAACGTTTCCCACGAATATCGAGAATTTCGACGAAAGCTTCGTTTTCCAAAAAGAGATTACTTTGATATTCGATCGAGTGCACGTTTTATTCCGTGCAATTGTTTTTCGATGAATAAAAGTTCCCATTAGAAACTGTGACGTTGTTTAGAGAAATCCAGTCAAAGTAGCAGCGGTTTGTATCAGTAATATTTAGTTACGCAAAGTAACCAATCAGAATACACGTGTATTCGATTGAATTTCAAAGATACTTTTTTATATGGAAAATGGGAGTTTCGAGTTTGCGACGAGAAGAACGTTGTTCCATCGTTTCATCAAGAGAGACAATATCTGCTACGCTTCAATTCTTTTCCGATCCATTCGTGAAAAAAAAAAAAAAAAAGAAAACAAAAATATTTTCCTACGAATAAAAAAAATTCCAAAACAAAATTTCAACATTTTTATAAATTTTTATAAATTTTTATTCATAACTTAACGATCGTTGCGGTTATGGAAGAAAAAATATGAGAAAAAAGTGGAATAAATTAATGAAAGGTTGCGTATGGATCGAGTGCAGAGACAAGAAAAGCGAAACCTCGTCCCAGGGCGGCGATCGAAAGTTTGCGAGAACTTAAATCGAGATCCAGGAAGTTTTAAAATTAATTCTTATTGAGCTTTGAACCGACTCGTCGAACGCGACACGATTTCTTCACGGCCCACAACTTGCGTAATAACCTTTTGCACGCCAACTTTTCGTCACGGAGTATCTAATAAATATTAAATTCGAACGGTTCGTCGTCGAGAATAACAGATCCCGATACAATATCGCCCGTGCATCTATACCACGGGGATGTAATAAATTATTATACATATATTTTTCATTTTTACACGCTGAATCTCTCGAACGCCCCTCACCTTTCCCCCATCTTCCTTTCCTTTCTTCCTCGATTCAGAGTTAGAAAATATCAACGCGGCGAAAATATATCCGCCTGCACGAACACCTCTTTGTCTATTTTTCACGTGAAATATACTTCTTTCCCCTTTGTTTCAGTGGATCTGCTTCAAATGTTGGAGTTCAACTTAACGGTTACGTTCCCTGCTGCGTCCCTGCTCACGGTGCTTCTGGCCCTCGTCGGTGAGTTACATCTCTTTCGTTAAACTATTTTTCATTCATTTGGACGATAGATTCTTAAATCTTCGTTATTCGATCGAAACAATATCCTACGATTCCTACGTTAAAAAGAAATCTTTCCAACTCTGGAACGTTCACATACGATATGTATATATATATATATATATTTATTAAATCGTGAGGACGTGTAGAGGGAGGGTGGAAAATATTAAAGGCTTTTTACTAAATCAGAGCCCCTCTCGGCTTCGTTCCCTCGCCGATACGACTTGGGCTCCGTTACAAAGCTGATTGGCCGGGACGGTTAACCCAGGATTCTGCATAAATTTCTGATGAAGGCGCAACAGTTGGGTAACCCGCTCGGAGCCCATTTAGCAACGGTGGCGGCGTCGGTGGTTTCCCTACCACCGCGACGCCCATTTCCATTTCAACCTGAATCTTCTCTTCACGCCTCCCATGTCCGTCACACCGCACATCCAATTCACCCTCCACCTATCGCTTATCCATCCGCAACGCTTTTCAAAATCGCGTATGAAAATCGAGTTTAATAATATTAACTCGCGCCGCGTATCTCGTCGTAAATCGATCTCTCCGTTTTCTCGGATCGAACCGAGGCAGGAGAATTTCACTTTCACTTTTCCCGCCTTTTTGGTTGGAACGTTGGTCGGACGAGACTCTTGATTGTCGACGTTTAATTTATCCGCAACCCTTTTTTCTCCTTTTTGAAAAACTCGTGATTTAACGCGCCGCGATTTCGAAATATTTCTCCGCCCGTTTGAGATCAATTTGAGAGTTCGCTTTCACTTTTCCAACATCTTTCGATTAAGTCGAACGGTTTTGAATCGTACAATCGCCGATAAAACGATACGTACATACTCCGTGATGTTTTTATTTTATCGTAGGATTATTACGTCGAGAGAAAATTATTCGGAAAGAAATTAATAGAGATTGAATGCATTGAATAGAATTAATAGGATATATTTGTATATTTGTATATTGCTTGATACGAACAAAGCAATATCTTGTGAAATTTCATCAGAATCGGAAGCGATCTCCTTGAAAAATATCAAAGTTTTTACGAGATTATTCGTGTATATCGCGAAATATTTGAATGATCATCGATACATTTTATCGCGGGCATAATCTCATAACACTTGTTGCAAATAATACTTTCACCGAGCAAACAAAATAATCATTAACAAGTATGGAATATCTGAATGCCCGGACGACCACAAATTTAGCAAGTAATCATCCAATAACCGCAAGATAACGAATCAATATTCGCGGATCAATACCAATTTTAATTGAAAATCGTATCATTTGTAATCCATATCATACATCCCGCGACTTAAATTACCAAATTGTGAATTATCAATTGTTTGATAAAATCGTCTTGCGTTTCTCCAACGCAACGATATACGATATATGTATTATATTGCAAAATACATGGTCGATACAATTTTCACTTGGAAGCGGTCAAGGTTCAGTTGGCATACCGGGGTTACAAGTTGGGCCACCAGTTGCACGGTATCCGAGCAAAATGGCAACAGAAGTGGCAAATTTCCGGATTCGTGCTGTAAGGATCGAGTGCACTAGAGATTGTGTGTATATAGAGGGTTTATCAGTGGATGTTGAAGAAGGAAAGGAAGCCTTAGGGAAGTTGTTATCTGGAGTAATGGGTTCCGGTTCCTGTGTCGCTTCCTGCCCTCCATCCGTCATCCTGCACCTCTCTCCCGCGAATACTCGTACGATTTCTCAGCTTTCTACGCGCGCATCCCTCACAACCCTCCATCCACGCCATACTTTCCTTTTTCCCCTTCTTTCTCGAAAAACAGGCTATTCTATTCGTATTACGTTTCTGCGACGCGAGAAAAAGAGGAGAAAGAGAGAGAAAGGGAGTTATTATTATTTTTTAATCGAGAATTAATTCGTGGTTAGGTTAGATAATAATCGTGATAAATTATCGTGTTCGAGAACGTTTTTCGAGAGGATAAAAAAGAAGAAAGAAAGGAAAAAAA
The DNA here is from genome assembly GCF_014066325.1 of Apis laboriosa. Lineage (NCBI taxonomy): Eukaryota > Metazoa > Arthropoda > Insecta > Hymenoptera > Apidae > Apis > Apis laboriosa. Next base: position 4,814,002 of record NW_025222129.1, read on the forward strand.
GAAAGATCATCGTATCTTTGTGGAGGAAATTACGATTTTGATATTCGAACGTATGTCGTTTAATCCAACAACGATAAAGCAGCTCTAAAAATACGACGTTGTTTCACTTTCTGCGTCTTCTGTCTGTTCGAGGTTATATAATTCTCTCGATATTAAACGATCTTCGAAGTTTCTTTTTTTCTTTTCTCTTTTTCTGTTTTTTTTTTTTTCTTCGTTCGAAAGAAGCAATTTCCAAGCAATTCATTAACACAAAATATTATACTTTTATCTTTTTTCCTCTCCTTTGTGCCGTTTTCTGTATTAATCTTTCACGATTGTCCAACGCAAACGTTGAATATTTAATAACCAGCAAATAAAGTTCCTACAAGGATCGTCGTAATAATCAATCCTTCTTTCGTCCCCTTCTTTCGCTTAAAACACACGTCCATTTAACGCTTGTTGGAACGTAAAGTCGAAACTGTTCCTTTCACCTTTTCTAGCTTTTTCCATTCAAACTGTAGCCAATAGAAATATATTATTTATAACTTCGTATCTTCGTATGAACGAGTATCGATCTCGTTACAAATTGAAATAATTGATCATTCGAACGAACGTTTGAATGTTCGTCGATAGATTGCCGATATTTATGCAAATTTTTACCCATATTACGAAGGAGCTCGTTAGCTTTACTCCTTCCAACGTTATAAATCGTACATTTACACTTTGGATATCGTTATAAGATAAACACAGTTTTTTAAAATCTAAATCATATACCCATAATTATAAAGTTTCGCCGGGAAATTCGAACTTTTGGCTTAATCAATCACGATTTAAAAATTGAAAAATTGAAAATTGAGAGTTTCATACGCGATCGATCGATTTTTCGCGATTTTTCGCCGTTCCTCCTCTCTCCCTAAAAATTTGTTCGTTCGTTCACGGTTGTTGGCGTCCACGATTCTGTCTGTCGCGTATCGGCGCGAATTCACGTGAAATCGAGCACGCGTCGCGCGGCATTTCGCTTTGGGAACGACCACGAAGACGATTTTGCATAATGGAACGTCAAAGAAGCGGGGGTGTCGGAGGCGCCCCCGCGCATCATTGACGCATGATCGACCGCCTAACATGCTGTAAACACATTTTCACAGCCACGGTCAGATCGTGATTTCCACTCGGCGCTGTTTCGTTTATCTGCTTACGACCTCGTCCTCCGAATAACTTTTCCCTCCATCGGGCCACGGGGGTGGAAGGAGAGGGTTGTTTTCCAGTCGCTAACATGTGTTTCGCGCAAAATATATGTATATATACGTCGCTTCTGGGGAGAGAGAAGGGGGTTGTGGAAGTGATTTCTCGTACATTGTACTTTTTTTTTTCCTTTTCTCTTCTTTTCATTCATTCCGTTCTCAATCTGTTTGGAACAGTAAAGACGCTTTGTGTCGCATTTCGAGTTGAAATATTCTATAAATTACGGTTTCGAGAAAGTTATACCCTTGTAAATATGTATTTTATTATCGCGAATTAAAATATTCTCTGAATTTTGAATTCGTGTTATCCGGTTTGGAGGAAATAAGAGATATTCATTTCTAGACCAACGATTCTTACAAATAGATATTTTATCGCATTTCAAATGGAAATATTCTTTATATTTTAAATTTTTATTTGAAGAAAAAATGGATAAGATAAATATTCGATTCAACTGTTTCAAAAAGTTGAAATATCCTCGTTCAAATTTCAAATTTCGAAATCCAACGAGAATTCTATATATACATATATATGTCTTTTTGGCATCGGTTCGATAAAAATTTCCTTTCAGAATTGGAGAATTGGCAAGTAGAGCACTTGTGCCGAATACATCCGTACAACTTTTGATTCGCCGTGTAAATAATGTTAAATTACATCGAAGACAAACACGATCAAAGGAGTTAGAAACCGGGAGAAAACGAGCGTGGCGCGTGTTTGCTTTATCCTGCGGAACACTCGTGCGAGTATATATATTGTACATATGTTTCAACCTCTGTGAACACGAGCGGATCAATGACGCTTTGTATGTTGATTCAACTATCTAACCCTAACAACTTGCTCTGTAACTATTGCTCAACTCCAGATTCCATGCCGCATTTCCACCGGATGTAGAGAGATGAGATGCCGCATGGTTACACGTATAGACGCCAAATTTGCTTTCAGAACCGCGATAGATATATTATATCAGTTTCCTACGAATACGTTAACATCCTCCGTTATGTTTATTCATTATTTAAAATTTTTTTTAAAAGATTTCGCGATTTACAAACAATTCAATTCGATCTGAAACAATAGTTTTTATTAATCAATCAAGAGTAAAATTTAATATAATTTAATTTGATTTCTTGTTTCCTTTATATATAAAAAAATACGTACATATATATTTATGTATAATTTACATAATATTAAATTCGAGAAGTGATTTAAAAGAGGGATCGGAATTTAGTTTTCGGATTTTTATTGGAGATATTAGGGAGAGATACGTTTTCTGGCCCGAAATTTCAATTTGATCAGGGAGACAAGTGCGTCCAATCCCGGATTCCATCAAGCTTGGCCATGTTCGGTCAGCAGGAAATATTATGTCCATCAGATTCTACCTGTTCTGGTGGGCGGTATACGCACGAAATTAGCGTCGGCCAGGCTTTGTTCGACGCCGATGACACGTAAGCGATGGTCGTGCAGAGCCGACCACTGATTAACCACATTATTAGCAGTTGTTCCTTCAGAAACGACGTAACTGCTCGTTGTTCCGTTTTCGTTCGTAAATTGATCAAAAGTTTTCATTCATACGCTGATATGCGTAATATTTTATGCATCTCCCCCCTCGAGAGAACTTTCAACAAAAATCCTCCTTTCCAATTTATTTATTTCTAATTTTTGATATCGATATATTTCTCTCGAATTTTAATTTGTATTCGCGCGGTAAAAAGAATTTTATTTACCAACGATCCAACGATATTTCTGTATCATTATTTTGATAATCAAGCAAAACGGTTATCAAACGGAATCCGAAACGTTCTAAATACTTTTTCGCTTTATATTTCTTGAAAGCTTTCTTCTTATATTTCTTCACCGTACACACACACATACGTTCTCGTCATTCGTCTTATTTCTTAAATAGGCACTTAAATAAAATTGAAACGGATCAAAAGATAAAAATTCGTTGGAACGATAGAAACTAATTTATCATCCTCTGAAATTTTTCAATGTAACGGAAAAAAAAGAAAAGACTCTGAACGAAAGTGATGCAGAGGTACAACAAAGTTCAAATTTTTATTTTCAAGTTCATGTCGATGTTCACGCATGATCGATCGGTATCATAGTTTCACAGGCGCAACATGCTCGCTGTGTTGCACCGCTGTCCATGTCGTCAATCACGAATTAGTTTTGATTCAGAGAGAGAGAGAGAAAGAGAGAGTGTCATACACGTGGACAGAAATGATAATTACGGTTATGATACGGTAAACGTGTAATTTTGTACGAAGAAGAGAGAGAGGGAGGGAGCCCTTCTTCGGTTCGTTACGCGTTCTTTCATTTCGTGAATGTGAATTTTCACCGTCCCTTTGTCCCCGCAAAATAGTCTCTCTTTCCTACCCCCGTGAAATGTTTGAAGCGACCGGTATTATTTCCATTTACACGGAATTAAGTTACATTAATTAGTCACATTATTATTCTCGGAAGAAGAATATGAAAATGAGCGAAGATTTCTTTCAAGATCCCCGAGCGGAATCCTTTTTTTCCCCAATTAACACGCGTTTGAAGCGCGTTTTTTAATCTCTCTCTGCTAGTATCACCGTGTTTGGATCGATTTAATGATACACCGTCTCTCCTCGTTTTAATAAGAAAATTATTTGTTATTTTCGTTCGAGTGGAAAATTAATAAGCACTGTTGTAACGATTTTACACGGGTTTATACGTATATATATAATTTTCTTATCTCTTGCACAGGATCGATCTGACACATCTAACGCGACCGATTTCAATTAACCTCGTTTAATTGTATAAAATTGTTATAAAACCGTTATCCCGTCGCAAACGATGAAACATTTCAAGACCCACTCGACGATACATCGAAGCTATATCTCGAAATAACGCTTACCTTGCAATTGCCGTAATTTTCCTTATCGGGTTTACCTCATACGTAAGTCATTGCCATTAACGTGCACGCGGTTCACCGACCCACCTACGAGCGCTAAGACACCTCGTCCGAGTGCTCGACTCCGAAGTCGACGAACCGCATGTGGGTTAAGGTAGTTTTCATTCAACGATTTATGACTCATAACCTTCTCGAGGATAATTTCCACGAGAATTCGCAATTCCACCAGCGCATCGCCGCGATGATTGTAACTCGGTTAAATTACGTATCATCGCTTGCTTCTTTTTTATCGACTCGTTTCAACGAGTTGTATAACTTCCATTGCTTCGGGAGAATGTTTTTTTTCCCGCCAAAAGGGGGGAAAGGAATTTCGATATTTCGATTAATCGAGGCTTTTTTCTTTTTTTTTTTCCCTCTCTCTCCTTTTCACGAAAGTGAATGGCGCCCACTTTATACACCCATATTTTGGTCGTGAAAAACGGGTTTGCTTGGAAAAGTGTCTGGTTGACACGAGATGCATACGAACTGTCCCAAATGGATCGAGTTTACGACCGCATTTATCGCGTTGGATAGACGTCACGTGCGATATTCCATTTAATTTCCCTATACTTTATCTCCATTCCTACGACTTAGGAACCGCGAAACCAAATAGGGGGGGGGGGGAGAGAGACTTACGACGCCTTGACTATGCGTGTTACCGTGACTGATTATTTTACTTAAGATGTTAAAGGAAAAAAGGGACGAATACGGTAATTCGGACAGTTTGTTTCCTCGTTTCAATATTGATCGAGGCTAAAAAAAAAAAAAAAAAACGGAAACGAAACGCGCGTACGAGTAATTCTCATATTTCCTCAGACTCAATACAATCTCCATAAATCAACTTTCCTTATTTAAAGTTCTGTTATTTGTAATATTACATACCGTGCCATCGACTCTGAAAAGTCGAGAACCGATCGATTTCATTAATCGCGCAATTCTTCGTCGTTCAAATCCAACGATTTCCAATTTCCAATAAGCAACTAAGTAAAAATTAACGAAGAATTAACGAGATAAAGAGACGATGAAAATAAAATAAAATTCCGATTAAAAAACGTATATGTATATCCAGATTTTCCTATCTTCTCTCTCTTTCTCTCTCTCCTTTCCTCCCCCTCTCACTCGTCACCCGAAACAGGGAGAAATTTTTCTCGAGTAACGAGAGGATCCCCCTGATCGGTTTTTTTCTCGTGGTGGAAAAATGCTGGCGACATAAATTGGACCGTTCCTCGGTCGCAATTTCACCGTGGCGCGAGATTATCGTCCGTAGTTGCTCGAGGAATTTTAACGTCTTTATAAAAAGGAGGGAGAAACGTCGAAGCACGAGGGGGGAGGGGGGAGGAGTGCACACTCGTCCACGTGCTCTTCTCCTCTCATCGGCTTTACCGAGGGGCGAGGTAATGTCCGGCTAGTATGCATTTAAACGAGTGCATTATCCGCGCATTATCCGCCGTTAAGATCATTTCGGATGCACCCCTAACCCTCTTTCTCGCGCGCGTAACTGATTCATGGCGTCTCTCTCTCTCTCTCTCTCTCTCTCTCTTTCTCGAGTACTTGTTACCCGAATAACGATATTTTCGTTCGTGCCAATTTTTACGATTCGCGGGAATCCCCGAATCTCCATTCTGCGAATTTGTATTTAAAACTTAGGGGTTATTCGAATGTCGAATGTTAAATTATTCTTAAAATTCTGGAAAATTTTTTGGAAATTTTTTACGAATCGACATTTGGAGATCTTACATTTTGGAGATCGTTGTTGTAATTAATGCTCGATAGTTTTATTTTTTGAAATTTATTTAGCAGGGGTTTAAAGGTAAAGAAAGTTTTAAGATAATTTTATTTACGATTTTTGTTACGATTAACGAGACACGAAGAGAAGTTATCGATGTTGCGTATAATACAGGTTATTATTAGCCATTGCATCGAATCTTTCGATTTTCATACCCGCCCACGTGCATTGGATACGCGCTCCATATTGGCATTTTCAACAGCAATTAGCACATTTGTCAGACTGTGACATTTAATATCCAATTATGTTCATTGTTGATCGCCGCCGTCGATAGATATTCGATGATCGAACACGTATAATTATATTGCTTACTTGAATGTCATTAATATGTTTCGCGTGCGGATATTGTTTAACGCATCTTACGCTTACAGGGTTAATGAACCGTGTTTCATACTCGATACGAAAATTTTGAAATTTAAATTTTTCACCGCATCCCTATTCGTATTGTTTATCAAACTCATCGTCTCGGAATTATATTTCTCTACGATTAACGTGATCGATCGATCGTTCTATCTCTTGAATTCTGACAAGAAATAAGTCGAAGTATACTCAGGAACATCCTCTTCTTTTTAAAGAGATAATTCTTCGAATCAAATCGATTTTATAATCCGTTAATTTCCTCCGTTGTTGCATTATTTTCAGATCACAACTATTTATCTTAATTACAGATACCAAGCAAATCCTCGTTCTCACCCCCAAAGTTGTTATTTCAAATCATCACACGTTGCGCGATTTGTATTTGTATCGTCTTGTCGTGCACATTTGGGGTGTAAACTGTTGACAGGATACTCGTTAGTATTCAACTAGCGTTGTTTTCTTCTTGTTTCGTCGCCCAGTGTCCGATCAAGAAACTAATTATCCGAGCTGCACCCCCAACCATTCATCCTTTTCATTGTGAAGTGCCTTCATTGTCGCTATGTATTTCTCTATCTTTTGTTCGATATGTATATATATGTGTTTTCTTTTCCTCTAATTTCGTGTATTTCACGTGTACTTTATATAAGTATTTCGAACATCGATGTCAGATAAACAGGTCAGAGACAATTGCTCGATTTGTCTAATTTTAGATTTTTCTTTCTATATATTTATTTTAAGTTGTTTCTATCGATCCTGCGATTGGATTTCTCAAGTTCGGTTAAAATTAAAATTCAAGTTTATAATCTTAGAGATAGTTCTTAATTAAGATTTAATGTGTGTAATTTTACGTAGATAAACTAGATGAAAGAATATTTTGCTCTGCAAAGAATTATTTTCTTTCCTTATTTACGAGGCTCGAACGATCATTGCAATTAATTTTGTAGAATAGAATTTCTCAAGTCCGGTTATTCGGGCTAACATTTTCCACCTCTATCTACGAAATATTTTACGAAGCGTTAATTGAATGTTGCCAATCGGTTTAATTATGCTAAATCTCTAATCTACGAATTTACTATTATTACGCCCGGCATTACCAGGAATACACAATGCGTTATTATGAATATATCCATGTGATTTATTCGTAAAATGATGAAGTTAATCACAATCGTTCGTGTTGGTTCACGTGATATTATTAAGAATAGTTAACAACAATTTCGCAAGGAGAACAATGGACATTTAATATTTTCACGGTATATTATATCAAACCGTATATAATAATAATTAATTGGATGTTGCACAATAGAGAGCCAACAGCCTTTTCGTTATTCGATTCTTGATGATTATGATGATAAAAGATTTCTAAAAAAAAAAATCTTCGTCTTGAAAATTTATTTATTCAAACACCGCGTCGAGTTGAACCGCTCGCGTCTCGAATTAATCGAGGAAAAATATATCGTCGTCGATTTTTCAACGTTGGGGGAAAAAAAAAAAAAAAAAAAGAAACTTTCAACATTGTCATTAATCACCGTTGGAACGGTATATTTTAGGTAGGTTGGTCGTTTTGCACTTTCGTGACCTGGCCACGACACACCCTGGGATACTTTTATTATTTCCGCTCGGTCCCCGGGGGGGTTTTCATATCGTTACAATTCATTAGGAAACACGCTAGCCGAACAACATTGTGTTCTCTATACTTTCCTCGAAACGCATTAACTTCCCCCTCTCTGCGTTCCATCGGATCCCTGCGAATCCGCTCCGAAAATTTACGTATGGAATTATTTTGAATTATCTACCCGATATAGATATTTTTAATTTTAAAAAACGGGACAATGCCCCCGACGAGCGAGTTTTTCTAAGTGAACCAAGATGAGGGAGGGAATTTATATTAAATTTTCCAGAAAGTTTCAACCGAGGATCTCCTTCGAGTTCCGTTTTTTACATAACCAACTGTTCCAGTTGAAATTATATCGAAAAATTTTAAGACTCGTAATTTTAATCTTTGGTATTTCTTTTTTTCTTTCTTTTTTTTTTTCTCTCTTCAAACAAATTTGAAGAAGAGAATGTGAATTCAAAGGATTCTTCTCCGCCCGCAACAGTTTGCACGAAGAATACGAAGAGAGATATTATGCGTGTAAAATATTCCCGTGTGTCTACATTTCTTCTTCACGTTGAAATTCTTTGCCTCTAAGTAAATTTCTAAGTTGAATTGCCTTTCACGGCGATCAGATCTTAATTCTTCTCCTTCGTCTTTAAACGATGATCTCCACTCTCCTTCATAACGTTTTTTTCAAAGTTCAAAACCTTAAACTTCAATTCATTCGATCATTTTCCATTTTATATCAAACGATGCGAGTTATATTTTTCTTTTTATCTACCAATAATTTAAAAAAACGATGAATGCATCCCCTTTCTCCTCAATTATCCTCGAAGAAGCGATTGTTACGTTTCGATTTTTTTTTTTTTTTTTTTTTTTACAAATTCAAACACGGTTGCAACACTGTCACAATCATATTTCCGCGAATTCGATCCGCGATTGCTATCCGAATTCTGGCTGGTTCACGGCTAGTTTGACGGGGATGAGAGGGAAAGGGAAGAGCGGTTTTCGAACGGAATAACTTGGCCGATGTTTCAACCGATAAGTGAGATTTAACGTTCAACGCCTGGGAAACAATAAAAACGGCGCTGCGTGTTGTAACGTATCGTTTTAACGGTGTATAATGGTCAAATGGGGAGGGTATTAAATTTACACGGGCCGGAGGTATTGTGCTCTCTGTGCCGCCAACTTTTAATTGCGCGGAAACTATTCGATTAATAGGACAGAGATGTTGGTTTGATAGGGAACGATTGCCGGTATCGATTACCGTGAAGCATGCTTCGATATTTGCGAAAAAGTTCTCTCCTCTTTTTTCCCTCCTCCCCTTCCTTCCATCGAGCACGGATTTGTTAACCTCGTTCGTTGCTTCTCGGAATTAATAATAGTTGTTCCCGTATAAATCCCCTTTGCGAAAATATTCGCGTGCAACAAAGTGTGAAAAAATTATAGAGTTGAGTCAACGATGAAAGAAAGAAAATTTAATAGAGTGGTGGATGGAAATGTGGATGATAATGGAATTAAAAAAACGGATAAATAAGTGGTAAATACTCGGTGGTGTGTCGGTAAGTAGTTAAGCAGTTAAGTGTCGCGCGGCGCTAGTGTCGCACGATAATAATTAATTATCGATCGAGACGATGATTCTCGATTTGATTCTCTCGAACCCTTCCTTCTTTTTCATCGCTCGTTTCGCAAATTAATAATAATCCCGGTTGTTTATGCGACTTAATGTCAAGTCGGACGGGATCTAAGAAAAACATCGTCTTACCTTATTAAATCGCTTGGACAAAGAAAATTTCCTGTTCAACCCTCCCTCTCTCCCTCCTCCCTCCCCTCCCTCTCTTCCTCGTTCGAATTAAATTTTCAAACGCAGCTACTTCAATTAACGACTGCGCGCACTATATCCTTCCAGCAAAGGGAAAAGGGAAGAAAACGTTTGTGTCGGGAAGGATTTACTTCGAAATCTTCGCGGATAAAATTGTCGTTAATTATTCGAGAATGTCGTTCGTTATGTATCGGAAATACGATTTAACGTCGATAATTTTCTAATTGGTTTTAATCCTTCCTCCCTCCCCTGCCCATTCTTCTTTCAATATATTTCAATCGATCCAAATTTTTATCTTTGTCTCTAAAAACACTTAAGACGAATATAAGAAAATATTTTGAATAGTTCGATTCAATCACGTAATAATCCTTCTTCCTCTTCTGCCCATTCTTCTTTCGTATATTTCAATCGATCCAAATTTTTAATATAACTGTAAGGACAAATATTTTCGATAGTTTTATTTTTAATTACATAAAAAAAAAAAATTGTTGCAGGAATGGAGGCAATCATGTCAGAGTTCTTCAACGACACCACGACCGCATTTTACATTATACTGATCGTTTGGATCGCCGATCAATACGATGCCATTTGCTGCCACACACCGGTTACGAAAAGACACTGGTTACGGTGAGTGTTTTCCAACCATAAAATTTTTCCAAATGAAATTTTTTTTTTTACATACACAATCTTATAGCCTTATTCCCTTAATTTCTTGGACGGAATTAATTTTAAATTTTACTTTGTAAAATTTTAATAACGTTCGAATCAATTTCCATTCGCACGATTCAACGTTTATCACGGGAGCACGGATCGGCGAGCTTCCTCCGTTTATGAAAATTTCATAAATACGAACGCAAAATACCTTTCGATACCAATAAACGTACAATCAATCGTATCGCTTTACGACCACCACCGGTGTGCTGCTGCACGTCCCCTCCTCGAAGAAAAACAACAAGGGAAGGGAGACACCCACCCCCCCCTTTTAAAATATCATTCCACTCGGTCGTGTAATGCGGCCGACTACCACCAAGGTTACGACGAGGTTCACTCGTCGTTGCTTGAAATCCCAGGGATCGTTACCCCCTGCTTTTTAGATTGTTACCGGGGATGATCGAAGGAGCATTTAATTAAAAAGGATTACGGTGTATTAAGTGGCGAGTCAGTCGTGTAGTTTCTGCGGGTAAATCGGCAGACCTCGCCTTTTCTCTTTATCCCGCCACCGTGCACCTCCGGCTAAAACTGAAACGATCAAAGTATCCCATTCTGTCTCGGGAGTAGCCTTTGTTGGATGACGATAAAACGCCTTGTCCGCCTCGTCACGGTAACTTTACGAGAGGACAAAACGGGAGTTTAATATACAACGTTCGCCAATTGAAAAAAAAAAAAAAAGGAGGGGAGAGGGAAGGAAAAAGAAAAAAGAAGAATAAGAAGAGGAAGGTCTAGCAGTAGAAAGGGACGAAAGTTGAATAAAGCATCGGCCAGGATACGTGCAGATACACCCGATTAAATTACGTTCCGGGCGAATTCTCTTCCCTTAGAATTATTGAAAATTATACGCAATTTCTTCCACGTTTCCTCTGATATTCGTTTAAAAAACTGTGGCCTGTCGCAGTTTCTCCGCGTGTACACCTCGTGTTGATCCTCTCCGCGAGGCTGTCTCATGCAAATGAGGAACGGTGTGGCTTTGAGGCGGTTGGAAATAAAATTTCTCCTGGATAAGGTTAAATGATTTTGAACGATGCACCGTGCGTATAAATGCTCTCCCTTTCTTTCTTTTTTCTTCTTTTGGGAATATTTTAGATGTCTCATTCAAGCTTCAATTGGTCATTTAATTTAAGAGAGGATGTTTTATAATTTTTAATTCCTATCTTCCAAATTATTCATCAAGTTATATTTTGTAATCTCTCGTCGTTATTTGGGATGAATCGTCGATACATTGTTAATGAAATGGATCCAGAATTGACTTCTGATCGTAATTTAATAATCGTTTTTCTCCCCAGAATACTAAAGGAATGTCACAATGTTAGCGTTACTCTCATATTGAACACGATAATTAACAGTTTTTAACGTTAAACCGAGTCTAGTAACCAGAGAACGAGCAAAAATTCCATCGACAAAGGGTAGGAATGATGGTGTATTAAGCTGAGAAATACCGATCTGTATTTCTCAATGAAGCAATTATTCCGGCATCCGCGTATGTTACCAGAGATCGCTATAATTGAGGACGAATGCGTACCTTCAATAATCATTGCTGTTTATTGATTAGACTGGAATGCGTAGATCTCGAGCACGGTATGTACAGAGAAATCTTCATTAAACAGTGGCGGTCTATGTCGTAATAAGCTCACGAATTTCTCCTGAAAATAAATAAATATATATATATATATATAATAATTCTCTGTTAGGTTCTCTTTTAAAAATTTTCCAATTTTTCACATTTCGATCGAACTATTAAACAAGTAGATATCCTGCAAGAAAATTCATCCGATTTAAAAAATCCTAATTGCAACGAAAATTGTTATTATTTTCTATGTGTAATATTTTTTTGAACGGAGGTCAAAATCAACCCCCAAGATTTTCTATATTTCATCGAGTTTCTAATACAATTTTACAATCTCAGTAATTTAAAATTGTCTCATCCTGTGTTAAAACTTCGATCGATTTCTCAAAGAAGAAAGATATTTTATTATTTCGTACTCTTTTAAATCTCTATTAAAAAAAAAAAAAATCAGAATTTTAGGATCATTTTTTAGGAGAATGAATTTCTTCCAAAAATGAATAATTGTTCGTTTGCTCCGTCATCACTCCCCTTGAAACTCGATTAGTCTTTCCACGTTTGTTCCACACGATGGCCGCTCGATCCCCATAAATACTCGCGATCAACCCAGATTCGGGCCGGAATTGTCGCGCTCCGAGCATTTCGTCGCTGGTTTGTGTACAGATGTCAAAGCCGGATCAGGATGAAATCCCTCGTGTAATAGGAATCGAGTTTTAACGCTCGATATGTCTTACGCCGGGGTGGGGTTGAGGCCTCTCTACAGAGGGGAGGGGAGACGTGGAGGACGAGGACGTAATTTCCTTAGACCGACAAAGGTATATGGAACGAGACATTAGGGGCATTAGACGGCGATTAAACAAAATTGTCGCCGATCATGGCCCTCCCCCACTTGTCGCCTTCGATGTTTGAACAGGTTGGTGACGCGCGAGTGAACGGTCAATGAAATTGATGGTGGGGGCGAATACGTTTAAAGAGGAACGTTTTAAATGGAAGTTTTCGAGGGAGGGATTAAATAAGGGATACAAAATTTTTCACGTCGAAAGCTTTCTTAAGTCGCTGTAAATAAACGAATAAGAATTGTTTGTTACGAAAGAGTATTGAGAATTTTGTATATATTTTGAATATACGTAAATCTTTCTTATCACGCCACTTATTTATTAGTATTACTTTTTTCTAATTTTTTTAATATCGCGTGTATTAATTTTAATACAATTAAGATATTTTTCTCTCTCGACGAGGGATTAAAAATCAGAAGATTAATATTGGCTGTAGATCGAATTCTAGGTCGAAATGTGTTCTTATAAAGGGGAAATTATTGGAATGAATTTTTAGATGGGAATAAAAGGTGATTCTCGATGTTGAAATTTTTCGAAATCGGAAGATCGATTTGGCAGTAGAACGAGTCCGTGTTCCGTCAGACGATAGAGAAGCTATACGAGAATATTGTAACTTGAATATTGTAAATTTTCTTGAGAACGATTCCTTTTTATATTCGTAATACCAAATTAGATAACTTTGATTTTATATGTTAAAATATCGAATCGAGTAAAAATAATTTGCACGAATTTTCCTCAAATAAAAAAAAAAAATAAAAAAATCCTCGTTACGACAAAAATTCGAAATCCGATCGACGATCATCGTTGGAATAATTCTTCGAATATTCCTCGATCGGTTTAATCTCAGCCACGATTTAATCTTATCCCCTTATCGTGGGAAAGGGAATGGATCGAAACGGCTTTGCTCCCCGGTGAAACACGGCCGTAAGGACAGCCGGGTTTCCTTTAGGTGGGTCGGAGTCAGGCGGCATTAGAACAGCCGGGTGTTAGACAACAATTAAACAGATCTGACGGGGGTGGTAATATCCCCCGTAGTATCCGGCCACCGAGTATCAGAATTGCGCGTTGTCGAATTCACGTCGTCGGGATTTACAGTGGATCGACTTTAACCGCGTAAAGGGGACGTTGGGAACGCGGGGGAAGAGACGTACAATCCGCCCCGTTTTTTTTTTTTTTTTAAATCCGTGCAACCGTGGTTTGATTTTCACTCGAAACGAAGGAGAGCTGGTGCTTGGTTCGACCTCGTTTCGACGCCCCGTGAACGACGAGATTGTTTCGCTTCGACTCGGATCGGTTTTTGTCACGTAAGCCGAATAGATTTAATGAACGGTGATGGCCCCTTTTAGAAAAATTGGCTTTCCAAAGTCACGAATCGAAGTCGCTCAGAGATTCGTCCCTCTTAGAAATTTACCTTACCTATTTGAATAATGCGTGTTATTATAATAGAGAAAAGTGTTTTTTTTTTCTGCTCATTGCAAGTGTCAATTGCAATTAAATTAGAATGGAGAAGGGGTTTACAGTTTATAGATAAAGAATTATAAGAATGGGAGAGGAATAATATAAGTTTATTCGAAAAAAGGGAATGCGTAATTTGCCTCATTGATGATTCAATATTTGATCTCTCTTTTATTTTCTCCCTCTACTTAAATTAAATTATCCGTGACGTTAAAACGTCGAGATGACAAAGTATCGATATAGTTGGAAACGTGGGTGAAACACTGTTCCTTCCGATTACGCAAAGCGTTTTCTGGTCGAAGCCATTTCGCAGACGAGACGTGATCGCGGTTCAATTTACTGCTTTACGATCTTGGGGTTCTGGTTGCCTGACTTTGGGTCACGATAGGTATGCAACCAACAATCGAACACCATCGACCGACTGTTTCTACGGGTCATCCGGTTTTAATTAGAAACTCGACTTCCGTTCGCACGCGGTTTATCCGATACTTCGTTTCGGGCACCCTGTCTTTAACCTTCTGTCGTACGTAATCCAAAACCTTTATCGGTGGATAACGTAAATGGAAAGGAAAAAAACGGATGATAAAATCGAGCAAAAATTTTTTCATAATTTGAATTTGAAAATTCGTTCTGCGTTTTAATCAACATATGAAATCGAGATATCTTTGAATCTTTCATATCCACATTTCTTTTTAATCATTATTCATATTCTATATCCATTTCTTCAATATTCATTAATTATTGAGAAAAGTTTCATAGTGTCACGAATAGATTGCGGATTTTTATGCATATTTTTTTATATTACGTTGTGTTCTGTTTATTCGGCTACAGATATACATTATATATTATTGACAGTTGATTGAAAATATCGAAAAATATTGAACACGATCATTTGTCACATAATTTACCTTAAATCTCGATTAAAATGCTATTAAAATTACGAAAACTTTGAACCGTTATAATTCCGAAGATAGTGACTTCCGGTCAACGAGTGAACGATCCTTAGAAGCGCGGAATCTTCCCCTTTAAAACGCTTTTTCGTTGATCTCGATACGACTTTCGGTTCCCGAGATATCATCCTGTAAAGAAAAGATAATTTTTAACCATTTACCTTAAACATTATTAAATCGTATTAAAAATTAGTAAAACTTTGAATCGCTATAACTCCGAAGATGTTAACTTCCGGTGAACCAATGAACGATCGTTAGAAGCGCGGAACCTTCCCCTTTAAAACGCTTTTTCGTTTATCTCGATACGACTTCCGGTTGCCGAGATATCGTCGTGTAAAGAGAAGGATAATTTTTAATCGCTTACTATCTCCTTCCTTGTCGCTTACTTGAACTTCTCCCTCGCACCTCGTCTCACTGACCTATCCCAAACTCCAGACAAGCGACCAGACGCGATTCCTGGAAAAAACGTAGTACGCATTTCTAAAATATATAGGCCAATAGATGGCGCCACCGTTCACATTTTCTGTACTAAGTTAACCACCGTGGACACTTTGAATCCTTGTAACTCGGCAACGGATTGAGATATCGGGATGAATCAAAAACCGATTTCAATGGAATTTTTTCCTCCATCCTTTGGACGTGTTTTAATGACTGTGTATACGTTATATATTTTTTTATACATCGAAATTGAATATTTGAACACGTTTTAATCAGATGGACTTTCGATTTGGAACAAGAAGAATTAAATTTACACGATTTTGAATATCTTCGAGTTAAATGATATACACGAAAGTATTAAAAATTTGCCCGTATCGTACGTGTACTTTTGGATCGGGATGAAACTCTGGAAGTGAAATCAAGGCTGTGCACAATGGCAACGGTTCCGTTTCGTTCACACGCGGAAAATTGGTGCCGATACAGAAGAATAGATATCGCCGGGAGGCAAAAGCTACTGAAAGTTCAGTGATTGCTACACCTGATATCTGTTACACGCGAAGTTGGATATTTCCACATTTTTCTTGCTCTTTTTCCATCACCACAGGCGCAGACCTTCGATACACACCTATCCCTATGATATTTTTTCCCCTCTCTATTCTCACAATTTTTTTTCACGCGCGCGGAGTGAAACGAGCAATTTTTCGACAACCCTTTTGAAGAAAATGCGCAACCCCCTTTTTCTCAACGATTCGGATCGAATCTTTTCTTTTAATTTCTTTTTTTTTTTTTTTTTTTTTAATTTCAAATTTATAAATTTACGACACAATAAATTGTCATAATAAATCAATCCGAGATTAGCTTCTTTCGCCTCTTTTAAAGAGGAGGAGGGGAGGATAAACGCAATCAAGCGATTGGTTTCACGGGTATATACCCTACGGTTCAAACCTCAAACCCCGACGATAAAAGTTTCATTCATTTGTTCAAAGGAAAGGGTCACTGTTCCCAGTCTTGTCTACGTGTGCGCACACATACACACACACATACACGCACACGTGGCACGTTTCCATTGTGTACAGGGACAATGCTCGTTGTCGAAAACAATTAGAAAAGTGCTTTGTCGAATCGTTTCGCCCGATAATACCGATTTACCGTTTGACTTCTCAAACCGAGATGAAGAGAGGCGAAACTCCGTTTCATCGGTTTTAAATCCCTGAAATGGATGAGGGCATCGTTTAATCCACCCTCCCTCCAAAAAATCTATTTTTATCCATTTATACATACATATATATATATATATATCACGTACACGATGATTCCAATCTATCCCTGTTCGAAAACAGGGACACTTGTTACGCCTTGTCATCGCCATTATTTCGTTCCTTCAATAATCTGCGAGAAAATGGAGGAAAAATTTCCAATCGAAATACAAAGATTCCATTACACTTCCAATTCCAATACACCTCCCTTCCTTCGATGGAGGAATTCCATTTTTTCAAAAATTCATACGCGATGGTAAACCGACGAGTGTTTAAAAATTACAACAGTGTAGAGGAAAGATCTAGAGAAAACGCTTTAATTTTCGATGGTTCGAAGGATGCTGCCCGATGAAAGCAGGATAGAAAGAGGGGGCGAAACATGCTAATTCGAACCGGAGGGATTGGGAGGGAGTTGAAAAGCTGGCGCGATTCGGTTTCGGGCAAATATTTGTTGCCTTGGGAGGATCGATCGAAATTAATATCGCTATTCGTTAATGATTATTTTGTAATTTCCCTTCCCGTGCACGCGTTTTATACGCTCGCCTCGAATACGTGTTTTTCGCGTAAAGCGCAAATTAATATAGTTTCCGTGTAATGGTCGAGCAAATAATTCCAGAGAGAAGGAGGGAGGGGGGGGGAGGGGAGGGGAGGAGGAGTATGAATTGTGCATAATTAAGAACGAACGTATTTTTAATTTAACTCCGCCGGAACATTTTATTCCTTCCGCGGTTTTAGCCTCTCCTCTACGCGCCTCCTCTCCTTTCAACCGCCCCTCTGTCTGTATTATCTTCCGCCGTGGTGAATCTCTTAATTATTTTTCTCGCTTGTTTTCACGCGCGAGCAGCTTCTCTCTCTCTCGCTCTCGCTCTCTCGCTCTCGCTCTCTCGCTCTCGTTCTCTCGCTCTCTCGCTCTCGTTCTCTCGCTCTCTCGCTCTCGTTCTCTCGCTCTCTCGCTCTCGCTCTCGCTCTCGCTCTCGCTCTCTCGCTCTCGCTCTCGCTCTCTCGCTCTCTCTCTCTCTCTCGCTCTCGCTCTCGCTCTCTCGCTCTCGCTCTCGCTCTCTTTCTCTCTCTCTCTCTCTACGCTACTTTCTCGCAGTTTATGAAACCGGCCGGTGAACAAATTATTATTACGATGTGATTTTTACGTTTCTTCCACCGAATATTAAATTATAAACAGGTTTCGGCCTGTGTGGAATTTTTTTGTAGTATGGCGAAGTTTAATGTCGTGAATATCCGCTTCTTCTTCTTCTTCTTCTTCTTCTTCTTTTTTTTTTTTATAAACGTTTAATATAACGCGATTAGACGTGGAAATTAATTCGGCGAAAATAATTTAAAAAAATGAAATAACTAGTTGCTACTATTTGAAAGAAAGAAAACTGTACAACAATTTATCGTTATAATTTCAAATCGTCCATCCGGATGGGGAGAAGATTATAATTTATTTTACATTTTTTTCTTTCTCAAACGTTTGAAGAAACGCATCGAATGTGAATGAATGAAATGTGTGATCAATGTACGCGTGCAAGGGGGAATAAATGATATTTTTTTTTTTTTCCTTTGCAAGATATACCTGAAAGATTCGTCGATTCTCGTGATCGAAACGATCGATGTCGATCAACGAGCGTACGACAAAATCGTTTTTCAAATAAATAATAATTATAAATTGATTCAATTTAGATAGATAGAAATTAAAATGAAATATTTAGGTAAGATTCTAGGTTTTTAATAAAATGTGTAACACGTGGAATATTTTTTTGCGCTCACAACGGTGAATTCACGGGCGGATCCATTACAAAGAATTAGGTGGGTATGCATATAGTGGGCGACGAGTATGATTGATGCGAAGGCGTGGATGGTCTCGGATTACTCGGACTGAATTGTCATTATCAATGGCATGATATTTGAATATTACGATCCGCGGGGGGGCTCTGGAACACGGTCAATATTTGTTTATATCGTAACGCCGCTTCCTGGAAAGAGCGAGCGGAAATAAATTGTTTTGGAAGTTTTCGTTTCAATTTTCGAAAAACTGGTAAAAATTGAAGCTTCCAGGAAAGAACGGATAAAAATAGAAAAATAAAAAAAGACCGCTTTTTGAACCGCATTCCGTGTTCCAATTTTTTTCAATAAAAAGCGCATCTCAAATTAGAGGTGGTTGGTAAACATCGAAAAAAACTTTTTGCAAATTTTTCTACAATTAATACATAACCTCTAGCAATTAAGTATCTATTGCCAGAGCTTGATTTTTTTTTTTTTTATTTAATTCATAATCGATGATAATCGAATCGAGCTTCGCGTTCAACGTAACATAACATAACATCGAACGCACACTGAAAGAAAATTTCAGTTCCATCGTAGGATCGTGTGGTGTTAGATTAATAGTTTCAAAGGATGGTGCACTTTTTGGATTTTCACTCCACGGTTCGTAGATAGCGCAGCTTCTCTCCTAGAAGAGCTTTCTACATAGTGTCTTTGAAAAAATTGGATTCTTGAGACATTAGATCGGACAACGTTCTAATCTGCTACGAATTTCATTCGATTTGCCGTTCGATCGATACCGATTTACCATAGTAAACCATAGAGATTGGTAATCAATTTAATTTTCTTGACAATTTTATCGAATGGAAATGGAGTGGAGCAGCAACAGTATTCGATTCTATACGAAAAATTGTTTTCAAGAGGAGGAAGATAAGAGGAGATCGCACGTTTTATTCGAAAGGAAAATTCATCTGGAATGTAACACGGGGGATTAATTTCCCCCTCTGCGCCAGTGATAACGATAATCACGATATTTAAGGCTACGTTAAAATTTAATAACTCGATATAAGCGCATCAGAGTTGCTGCTCAGAATTTTCCAAATAGTTGGTCGTGTTCATCACGATGTGTGTATATGCGCAACTTTAGTTCTAATTTATATTTCGAGGCAAGATGGTACAAGATGGCAGCTATAATTCTATTGTGCTTCCACCAAGTTTGCGTAACAGCGTTATTAATGCCAACGCGAATTGCTTGCTGAAATTCTTCGCAACGTTGTAAACGATATTTATACTGGGTTTATTATGGGATAAAGATATAAATTCGGAGAATCTTTTCGCGTGTCATTCAGGCTACGTTCAATTTGTCGAAATCATCGAATGGATAGATGAAACGTAATTAACGTAATTCTCTGACAGAAGAAAAGGAAGAATTAAATTAATTTACTAAACGTATATTTATTAAAAAAGGAAAAATTTCGAATTAAAAAAAAAAAAAACAAACGTAGTTAAAATTAGTCGTCGCAATATCTTTAACGAAGATAATACTTTAATACTTGTCGAAATATTTGTTCCGAAATACCGGCAATTTATTTTGGAAAAGCTTCGATTTTGGCAAAAACTGCGCGATAACGAGGTCCACGAAAAGCGTATTTCCATTTTTCATAAAGACTTTAGTTTTGAAAAACGAGCGAAATTTATGCAGCGGCTCGACGCTTTCACGTTTCATTAACAGATTCGGCGGGAAAAACCTTTCGGGGAAGGTGGGATCGAGGCCGAAAGGGTCCCCCGATGCGCGTTGTTCGCGCCACGGTTTTTAGATTAAACGTTTTCACAAATTTCCAAATGCTTTCGCAATTTAATGGGCGCGATAGCGTTTTGTCAATTACAATGATGCGACGATGAATGACCGAATATTTTACGGTTTTGAATTACTGCGCGTTTGTTAGAAGTGTGACGCGATGAACGTTACAACCGATTTCCAATCCGACGACGCGTGTTTATGATGTTAAATTGATTTCCCTCCCCAATTCGGAATTTCCTCGCGTTCGAGCCATACGTAAAACAGACGCGTATGAAACGATTTTATTACTGTAAAACAAATAAATACTTTTCGTTTTTTAGCCAAAATTATCAATCGAGGACATTTTTTCGTAAAATCATGGATGACGTTACTCAAAACCATCATCTTTCTCAGAATATTATCCCAAAAAAAAAAAAAGGGATCGAAGAAATCGTATCGATCTCTCCCCACTGGCTTCACATTTCACAATTATCCCCCTCCTGTTCCATTCCATTCCCTCTCAGAATCCCAATTCGAATTCCCTCCGATTCAATTTCGTTCAAATCAATTTCTGAAATCGGTATCTCGCGAAAACGAAAGCGAAAGCGAAAAATCTCACAACAGTTTGAAAAAATGTCAACGTTGTCTTGTCATGCCTCTCCACCGTCGTCCCTCCCTGATTATTTACATTTCGTTGGCGGCGAATTACCGCCATAGCGGGGCGCCCTCTCCCTCCTCCTCCTCCTCCTCCTCCTCCTCCTCCTCCTCCCTCCTTTCGGTGGGTGCCATTACCGTCGTCGACGCGACGCGTGTCGCCACGGTTCGCAAGTGGCGCGTCGAGTGCTTACAATCAGCTGGGCTTGTCCGCAAATAACACCGGTGGATGATTATGATTGAATAAGGCCCGTAATTGAGGCTATTGAGCAATTATATAAATAACAAGCGGCGCGGCGAGGACGCGCGCGTATATGGGGCCCCATAAACGCGTACCACGAGTACGCCTCGGGCTGCCTGGGGTGTTATTTCAGCGAGAGTTGAGGGGGTGGATCCACCACCACCACCCCCTTTCTGTCTTTCTCGCTCGGCCGCGTCGAGCCGCGCCTGGCCGACTCGAAGGGGGAGGGGAGGGGGTGGAAAATTACAGTGCAAACATAACCTGCACCTATATAACCGCGCCGCGTGCTCGTGTGCACGTCGTTAGGTGGGGCCGATGATCTCGAATTGCCTTCCTTTCCTTTCCTTTCCTTTCCAACCAACCAACGTCCCCGTTTCTCTTCCCCTCTCTTTTCCAACTGTGAAGGACTTGTGCATCCCTTGGCAAGAGTTTCTCGAGAGGATCCCGTCGAATATTGGGATTCGAGAGAATTGAGTTGTAAAATTTTTTTTTTTTGGATGGTATATAAGAGGAGATAGGAGGATGAATGTGATGAAGTTAAGGTTTGAGATTTTTTTTTTTTTCTTTTGGTCGGCAATGGAATGCGATGGAATTCGTTGGTTTTGAAGATTTTTCTCGAAAGGGGTAATTGATGCGCGGTCTCTTTTGTTTCTGATAGGGGAGAGGGATATATTTTGATTGAAGTTTAAGCTGAAGGTGAAGATCGTTTTTCCAAAACTCTGGGCGTGATTAATCTCTTGGGAGGGATGAGAAACGAGATTCGGTCGTCTGGCGTTTAATGAAGCGGAAGTAAGAACGGGGATCGTTTCATCGTAAGGCTTGTTCAATTGGTGAAAATAATTTCTGTAATTTCTGTAAAATTTAAGTAACGTGAATTGATAAGTAATAGTTGTTGTTCTATTACGTATCCTGTTGGGAATCGCGTGTATAATTCCAAGCGTTAACAATAGGTAATTATTTTCAAACCACTCACGCCCGTTTATTCGGATTATATACGGCTTAAACACGGTATTTCCGTCTTACTTCCTCGCGTTGGAAAATAATCAGTCTGTTGATCAAACTGAGTTTAAATATTTTTAAAAGGGTCTGCATCACGCGTCTGGTAAAACACGCGTGGAAATAATGATTCCGATATATGAAAATTTCCCCGGAACCCATCAGAAATATTACGTTTTATTTTTTTTTAAACATCCTAACCTTTTTATATTCAACGCCACGTCATATAAAATATCATTCACTTACAATTCTACAACGATTCTTCCACGATTAGGGAATAGAATCTAATTCGATCAGATTTATTATTATTCGATAAATCCGATTACGAATCCCCGTCTTAAAATTATTCCTATCTCAATTAATCGAATTACGAAAAATCGCTTACTAAAAAAAGAAAAAAAAAATAAATAAATAAAGAAAGAAAGAAAGAAAGAAAGAAAGAAAGAAAGAAAGAAAGAAAGAAAGAGAAATCTAATCACTCGACATCTCCCTCTCGTCAGAATATTTTTTTTTTTTTTTTTGTTATCCACGGCTCGTTTCGTTACTCGACGAAGGAAAGGAGCGTAAAAGCCCCGGCAAGAAGGCTATAATTACTTTCCACCACCCCCCGTGATGTTTACCTCCTAGAGGTGGACCCGGCAAGGAAATGGCAAGGGATGGAAGGCTCGATACACACGGAGTTGGCGTTTTAATCAGGGTGTCGCGTTCGTCGCCGGGTATCTAGGATAGGAGGGACGGTGATACGGGATGCATGAAGTCGAGAGGAAGCCGTCAGACAGGCGCCAGTCGGACGGTGTTCTGGCACCGACGGTGACGGAAACCGACTTCATTTTCCACGGAGATCGCCCTTTCGCATTTCCGCCTATACACGATCGGTCAACGCTTTTGTCCACGCGACAGGGTGCCGAAACACCCCCTCCGCGGGGTGCCTGTCCCCCCCCCCTCCCTTTTTCCATCCTTACGCATGAATTCTTCCCTTGCTACCCCCTCAACATCGATACGATATCGGGGGAAAAATATATACGAGAGACAATTTTACAGTTTTAATATACCGGAAATCATCGAAAGTTATTGCGATTTATTTCACGTATTTGATTTAATCAGACGCCTCGTATATTATTTTTAATACAACTTTAATAAATCGATCTTTGTTTGTTTGAGTTTACTCGAAAGTAGCGGATAGGTAATTCCACTTATTCCTTGTTTTTTCGTGGTCGCGTCGAGTAATATTTCTCCACGACTCGCTTTCGTCTATTTTTTCAAATTAAAGTTAAGGAGTTGTGTCACGTTGACGCAAGTGTGAATCCAAGTATATATATAAGTATCCTAAGTATATATATATATATATATATATATATATATACACATAAGTTCACCTGATAATTATTTTTCGAACGAAGATGGACGACTTGATAGATCGAAATTTCCGGTTTCCGAGAGGTTCGAACTTCGCTTCGTAATTCAATTAAGTTTTATTTGTCGCGCGAAATTTGAATTATTCAATACCGCGGCCGCGCCATTATGCAAAGGTAGGTGTCCGGTGCCATGCTGTTTCGAAACGAAAACGTAAACGTTATTTACCACGCGCCGGGACACATGATTAATCGTAAACCGTGGATGGAAAATTGGTATCCCCCTAAGATAATTAGCCAACATAATTAATTTTCTCGGGAGCACGGTTTGGAATACCAAACACGGTGCAAGTTGGCTCTCCCTCTCTCTCTCTCTCTCTCACTCTGTTCGGGCGGAGGGAAAAAAATGCTTCGTCGAAAAGGCGAGAAGAGTAATCGATCTTACGTTGCTTGCCTTCCGAATCCTGGTTGATGAATCGTTAACGTTTCTCCACTCTTCCTCCACTTTCCCTCGATCGAAAATTTTTCTCAAACTTGGAAACTTCGAAAGATGTTCGAGTGCCGGGCGATTTCATTTTTCTCTCAAATGTAGCACTGTTTAAAATTAAAGATATTATTTAAAGTTTGAAGATTGCCGCGAAATATCGTCTCGTTTCTCCACGTCGAAGATGTTGGTATTCAATTGTAATTTCGTACAAGTTTTATTTCTTTCGAAATTCTAAGCGATTATCCTCCCCCTTCGTAGATCGTAGTTTCATCTCGTGTACGTGGGAGAATCGTGGCGTCGAAATTGAATCAAGTAAGGCGTTGTGATTGCGGCCCGAAATTTCGAGATTGAAAAGACGAATATCTTCGCCTTATAGATGGCGTTAAACCGTTGGGTGGCTCGGCCTCTCCCTCCTCCTCGGGTATATACGTTTATAAAATTAAGGGATAATGAGAATTAACGGGGATGATAGCAATCTGGCCGCACCGCGATATTTTCTTTTCGTTATCGAGGCTACGCCGCGTGACGGGACGGCCGCGAAATTAATACAGATCTGCACTGTTTTAACTCGGGATAAGGGTCGTGAACGAGAAAGTATACGCGTTATCACGCGGAGAAAAATGTTTGGCGTGAATCATTACCGGTTCTCTTTTGTGGAATATCCTCTTTTTTTTTTTTCTTTTCTTCTTTTAACAAGCGATAAAAAGAGGGGATGTTCAATGCGATAAAAATTTAGTTGTTGAGATGATTTCAAAATCTCGAACGCTTTCTCTTTTCTCGCGTTCTTTATTCGTCTTCTATATTCTATCGTTTCTATTAGAGGTTTCAGACTTTTCATTTTATTAGAAGCATACATCTATTCCATTATTAGGTAGAAGAAATATTTTAAATATTTATCATTAGTCGAATTGATCGAATTGACTTTCGCCCGATTTTCACGCGAATCCCTTATTTTTATCGGTTTTCTTTTCTCGTCAACTTTTCGACAACCTCTCGTTTATGGGAATACCGAGCAACGGTAATTCGATCACTCTCAAAAGTTCCACCCGGATACTTGCCAACTAACGCGGGGTTGGGCTTTCCAGGAGGACTCGCCAAGCATCCTCGATGGCTTCTGCTGCTCTAACCACTCCTCGTCGCTTTTCTGAAATTCTTCGATATCATATATAAAATCAATCTTTTCAAAATTCCGTAACGAATCAATAATATATCCTGTTATTCGTATCGATTTGTAAATTCGAGACGGATAACTTTGATGAAAATTATCATCTCTATTATAAAATAACAACAGATTATTATCATTCCATAAAATATTTCTTAACAATTAAAATATTATTTCACTCTAGACTTTACGTATTAAAACGTCTAATAAATGTGACATAATATCATAAATCATTGCTTCTATAACACGATTATTTATTTAACAATTAACGCGTACCGAAGTGTCTAACGATCACGAGGATCGGGAATAATCGGTTATATCGTTTCCATTATCATAAAACCATCGATGCACTTCGTTATCCCGTACACTTTTTCCCGTTTACTTTTAGTAGTAAGCGTAGCACACACACACGCAAACATACACACACACACACACACACACGGTAATCCAAAGTAGTTAATATCGAAATATTAATATCGGTAACATCCGCCAAGTGCAAATATCATTTCGAACAGCGATCCACAGGGGACAAAATGAAATAGGCGAAAACGGTCGGAATATTCTGTAACAAATTAACTCGGATCGATACCCGTTGCCCGATGTATCGCTAAATTTTATGAAACGCGTATTCATCGCGTTTTAATATTTCATTCGTCCCCGCAACACGCGCGTTTTCCATCCCCCCCTCTTTTCGCAAGCGACACAGCCCATTTGATTTCCGTTTTTCGGGCATCGGCTATTATGTATGCATCATCATCGCGTGGAATTAAGACGATTATCGCGATAATTTTATAAACGTTTACCGATAAATACACACATACCCCTCCCCTCCCTCTGCACTGGATATTTATGAGATCTCGTTTGTTCTCATGCGTCTCGTGTGGTGGGCATACAGTCGGCGATAAAAGTTGTTAGCCTTAGAGTTTAATGTGTTTTTTGCAGCGATAAAGTTTCGTTAAAGTTTCCTCGAAATGAATGGTTATTTTTGATTCTTAAGTATCGTAACGATTTCGAATGCAATTGATGGAATAAAATTTTATAAATACGCTAGAAGCAATTTAGGTTAATAGCGTACGAGTAAAGTAAAGAAAATATAAATTGAAAGATGAAGTTTATATAACGATTATTATGGGTTTAAGTGTTTCATTATTCTCTATTCAAAAGATGGATATTTGTTGTACAGAATTTTTCAATTTCATTCGATCTAAACTAAACACGATCAATTCGATTCTCAAAAGACGAATGATTCGCTAGATAGAATGATTTAAAACCTAACCTAACACCAAGGAGAGAGATTGCATAATTTTGTACAATTAATGTTTGAATAAATTTTCGGTAAATTTCCGAAATTATTTACAAATTTCTTTATCAGGATCGATTATATACAACTTTCCTGTACAATTTTTTCAACTTTACACCTAGAAATACCAAACAATCCTTTTTCGACCAAAATCAAAAAATTTCCTCGCAAGAAAACTTCCGTTACTGCGGAACACTTTTGCGCCCAACTGTATTCGTCTGCTCGTATACGAATAAAAGATGGACATCGAATATGATAAAACGATGCTCTTAAATTTTATGCACGCGAACGATTCAAACGGAAATCAGCTTGATTCTAGAGAGAAATTTCATTGGATTTTCGGCCACCGTGCACAGGGATATCTCTTTAACGTTTAATTAATCCTAAATAAGTGGAATACGTTCGCCGATAAATATCTCATTTGACAAGCTTTCCCTCTCTTCTCCCCCTCCTCCCCCC
>NW_025222129.1:4841260-4907844 GCF_014066325.1 Apis laboriosa
CTCTCTCTCTCTCTCTCTCTCTCCCCCTCCCTTCTGTATTTAATTTCGCGCGCGTGTCATTAAAAGCATCGGGGCTCGGCGGAGAAGTTTTGGAAAATACGGCCGTGGCTGCGCGGAGCCAAGTTTTACGAGGCATCGTCAAAATGAAATTCCTGTTTATTCATGGTATGCGTGATTCAAAATGGCATCGCAGCCATCGCGAGCGGGGCCATAAATGTTCATCGCGTTGGATACGTTTTCATGCGTTTGCGAAGACGTACGCGCGTCGCCCCTAAGATCTAGAACCCTCGCGTATCGAAAAGCGGAGGCGGAAGTCATTTTTTTGGGGGGAAAAATTGTGGCGCGCGTCATTCTTTTGGGGAAAAATTGTGGATGGGAATAGAATTTCCTTGTTTCTTCTCTCTCTCTCTCTCTCTCTCTCTTTTTTAGATGTTTTTATGGCGCGAATAAGAATGTTTGAGCAATTGATCGATCAGAGCTCGTTATCGGTGATTATTAATTCTGTTTTGGATTGAATTGGAAGATTTATTTAACAAATAATGAAATTAGAGAATCGATTAATCTAAATATCAAAATGTTATTCTCGAAAAAAAAAAAAAGAAAAAAAGAAACGAAAGTTATCCCAATATAGAAAATTATCAATTATATTATACGTTTTTTTTTTTTTTTTTTTTAAATTATTCTATTTCTATTAGCAATTTCTCGTTAATCGAGAATGAACTGTATCAAAATTCGAATCGATGTGGAGAATCGATCGCGCGCCCACTATTATCTCCGCTTTATAAAACTAACGCGTTCACGCGTTACGTTCTTTTTTCACATCCCTCTTTTTTTCTTTTTTTCTTTTTTTTTTTTTTTTTTTTTTGATACGTCACGGCCGTGTGTAATGTTTAAAATCGTACGTTCGTATTTGTACAGGCCGCTCGCGCAAGGATTCATTATATTAAAAATCGCACGTGGCCAAACAAAGAGAAAAACAAACCGGCGGGATAATACAATACGCGCGCGCAAACAAGCTGGAAAACCTAGCCCGTACAAAAGTTCTCGCGATGTTTGTGTTGTCGCCCGTGATCCCGTTCTATCTCATCACCTTTCTGTATATTTTTATCAATTTTATTTCCCCGTCGCACATCCGCGATCCGTTCACACACCCGTAAATAATGAAAATATAATGACGATACATCGAAATTAGCGGGGGAGGGGGACATACTCCCTGCGCAATTTATAACAAAATTGTTACACGATTTGTTATACGAAGGAATTTAGACTACTATGTGATTACGGTACACTAGTTTCCAGAATACAGATTATAATAAAAATTTGCGACAAGCAGCATTCAAAATTGCGCGCGATATCTCGAGATATACTGCCATTTTCCTTGTTAAGTAATCCCCAATTAGATCTCCATAGAGTTAGAGTCTTTCGAGTTGCTTTTCTCGAAGGCAGAGCAAACGTATCCCTCCCCCTCCCTCCCCAGATCTTCGTATCCCTTTCCCTTTCTTCTCCAAAAGTCCACATACACACACACATATACACACACACAGACACACATACACGCACGAAGGTGTCCGTCTTTAAACATTACCAATCCATCTCGATACCGATCCCCACCGTGCGAAATCTTAGCGCGCGAACAATCGGCGCTGGTGGCCGAATAAACAAAAGGGGGAAGAAAGATGGGGAGAGGGAGGGACGGAGAACGGAACGGAAACGGAAATTATCCATTAGCGGGAAGGCGGAAGGCTCTAAAAGGTGTGGAATCCTCGGTGAAAATCTAACCGAGGAGGAGTTTCGCGTTTCTCGCGCGATTCCTCTCTCTCATCGTCTCGTTTATATTTTTATCACGTCTATTTCCACCCATCCTTTGGGATTCTCCGTTACGCTACGTACGTGTCCCAGCCACCATCTCTCTCTCTCTCTCTCTCTCTCTCTCTCTCTCTCTCTCTCTCTCTCTCTCTCCATCCACGTTTGTTGCTATCCGGTATCATCATCCCCATTCCGGGTTTTCGAAACCGTGACGTCGGAGGATCGCGTTTCCGGCTCGAGTTCACGTGTACACGTGACCGGTATAGGCACTCATTTGTGTACCTGAAATTCCCGGCAAATCCTCGGGAATCTGGCTCGCCGCGCAAAAGGCACGCAACGACGTATTCGCCCGATCGCAGAACAAACGTTCGCCCATCCCGGTGTGTCGGTTCATGCATGGACAATTTCATTACCTGTATCGAGGCTGGTGTATATATATATATATATATATATATATATATATATATAGATGTAGTGTGTATGTGTGTGTGTGTTTATATATATATATATATATATATATATATAAGGTTCGGTGGTAGCCACGATGGGGGAAGGGTGGCGCTCGGTTGGCCGAGTGCGGCGGCGGCGTGTGCACGGCGAAACTACACTATTAAATGGTGTCCTGACGGGCGCCAGTTAGGTGCACCCGGGTATGGCCCATTCTCGTCGTGTCACTCCGAATCTATTTGCATAGTAATGGCGCCGCGCTTCCCGCCGCCTCCCACTCCACGACCAGACACTCTTTAACGTGTAAATACCGATACCGGGAAGCGCTTCCCGGCTTCCAAGATCTCTCCCTCCCCCCTTGTGTTCCTTGCTTCTGGATTCTTCGATTTTGGATCAAGTCTTTCGAGTATTTTTTTTTTCACCGTCGAGGTAGACGTGAATTTTGTATTTGTATTTGTTTCGTTGTGCTAATTGTTGGAATTAAGATTAAGGTGTTTTTTTCTTCTTCTTTGGAATGGTAAATGTTTCTTTGAGCTTTGATTAACTCGGGTTTTGTCAAGTTTTGCAACACTTTGTGCGACGATTAGGCTTGGAATAATTAGATTTTTTGACGTAGCTTTTTTTCGTTTTTATTAGGAAAAGAATTGTGCAATGTTGAGGAAGAGAATTTTGCTCGAATAATCACTTTAATATAAAGAATAGATGCTACGTATAGTTTCATAACCAAACTTCTTAATTCAAACAAATTAATTAAAATTTCTCTTCATAATTGAAACAAGACCAGATAAATCTGCACAAATCTCCATAAATCTTCGTCATTTCTATTGAATCATAGATTCTCTTCTAAAAGAAAAAAAAAAAAAAAAAAAAAAAAAAAGAAAATGACACCAAACTTCTTCATCCCCTTCGTATATCAATAATATCCTAATTGAAATCAAGATCCTG
Organism: Apis laboriosa; assembly: GCF_014066325.1. Lineage (NCBI taxonomy): Eukaryota > Metazoa > Arthropoda > Insecta > Hymenoptera > Apidae > Apis > Apis laboriosa. The sequence continues at coordinate 4,844,459 of NW_025222129.1, forward strand.
TGCGGGAACGAGGCGAGGATCTCTCGAACGAAAACGTTTCCGCTGAAATTCGCTCGTCTCGCAAGTGTGAACGCTTAGGCGAATAATTAGCGGCCAATTGCGAATAGCGGCGTTATCTACCGGAATTCGGAATACGTTCGAGACTTTAAAGCTTACTTACGGAAGAGAAACGAAAACGGTGGCGGCCCTCGCCTTCCAATTATTCCGTTATAATCCTAATTATCTCGTTCACCTTTGAGTTCGCTCTCCCTCTCTGTATCCCCCTCCCCGAAAATCCGCGATGCTCACTACCCGATGGTGGATATCCCGAAATGGAAATGTATCTCGAGGCGGAGCTCGCGATAATTAGGAGCTTGCTCGGCAAGCGTAAGACGATTACATAGACATCGAGCAGGGAGATGAACGTGGGGGAGGGGAGGGGATGAAGAGTGGCAGCGGTTGTCGAGGAGGAAGATGTCTGGGGTGCTTTTCCATTAGAAGAATAATAAACTATAACCGATACCTTACCGGCTTCCTGGGAAACAGGCAACTCTATCCCTCTTCCGCTCGAGGGAGGGAGGTTGCAGGATGGTTGGAGATGGGGGTGGGGGTAACAGAAAACTGGCGTAATGGAGGTTAATTACGAGGAGGTGATTGCGGGGAAGGAGAAGATCGGTGGAAGTAAAGAGAGCATTGGAGTAAGGGGGTTTTCTCTCTCTCTCTCTCTCTTTCTCTCTTTTTCCTTTCCTTCGTCTTCTCCTTTTCAATTTCATCCCCCTCGCGTTTCTCTCGGCTCCTTTTAAGGTTCCAACCAAAGAGGAGAGCAAAGGCTTGGCTCGGATGTCCAGGGCATCCAGAGAGAGAGAGAGAGAGAGAGAGAGAGAGGGAGAGAGGGAGAGGGGAGAGAGAGGTCTAAGGGCTTGCTTCGATTGTGAGAAGTCCGTTGTCCTTTAATTTTTGTGTCACCCTTCTTTGGGTTGAACTCTCACGTCTCTTACTCTGTCAAAGATTCTGTTGTTCCTTTGAATTTTGGATTTTGACGAAGATTTTCCCCTTCTTTCTTCCGTGGTTCGTAATATCGATTTTATATCGATATTGTTTCTTTTTTTTTTTTTTTTTTTTTTTTTCTAATTTTATTTCCGTGTCTCTTGGGACTTGTCCGATCCCTGAAAGCTGATAAAATATAACGGATGCAATTTCAAGCTTTAACCCTCCAAGGATCGAATTATTTTACGTTAACGCGATATTCGATTTTACTTAAAATCTTTTTAAATTGGAATAAAAATATAAATTTCTCTTCCAATCCTTCTCTAACAAAGACTATCTTCGTCATCGAAATAATACGCGTGATCTATTTATACGTATATATATTCGTGCGATTCAATGCCACTGCATATATTTAGAAGAATTTTACATAACAGTTAATTACGAGAATAGATTTTCAACAAGGTTAACGCGTACAATAAGTCCGCTACGTAACGATTAAATTTATCTTTATTCGTAAAAAGAGAGAGAAAGAGAGAGAGAGAGAGAAAAATAATATCTGTCGACGAGAAAAGTCGGTGACGACACGTTTCTTCTTCTTCTCCTTCTTCTTCTTTTTTTTTTTTTTTTTTTCATTTATTCGAAGAAGCTGCTCTTAACGAAGCCACCCTTAGGAAGAGGAACGCGCGACACGCCATTTCACGTCTTAAACGCGATCAGCCGTGATTTCTCTGATAATTGGTAACCTTCGACCCATACCCATTCTTTCTCGAATTTCTTACAGCTTTCTCTCTCTCTCTTTCTCTACCCTCCATCCTTGCATCCCTCGAACCTTAACACCACGAGATTCATGCAAGATATCTCGCGAGTGGCGTTTCCATGGGGATGGATATGGTTGTTAGCCACGGTATATCGATAAACTCCTTGTTACTTTCCCGATTTCTCGCACAGATCGATCGATACGCCTCGGTGGCTCGTCATTTGTCGGGCGTGTATCTTGTCTAGGTAGCGAGAGGCGGAAGAAGGAAAATAGTGGAAATTAGGCGACCAAGCGAAATCGAATATATATATATATCTGTAGAGTTGTTCTTCCTTCTTCGCGGTCTTGAACCGTGAAAATCCTCGAGAACTCTTGTAATTTAAGCCGACTTGTAATTAATTGGCTCGATTCCAGGTATTCCAGTTGTGCGCTTCTTCGTGCTAATGGGGTTCTAATTACGTGTTTTCTTTTTTTTTTCGTTTTCTTTTTTAAAATAAATATGGAAAAGTAAAGATGTTTTCGATTTAGATGAGTTTTGAAAGCTTTGATCGAATTCTTTTATCGTTTAAGCTTCAATTTATTTGTGATCTTCGATTATTAAAATTTGAAAAATAGATCGGTACAAAGCATCGCGTTATAATATATAAACAGGAAAAAATTGTAGGAAATTCAGATTTTGATAATTCTATAATTTCTTAAATTTTTATATTTATACTATTTATTTCGTAATTAATATATACATACATATCCCTTGATCATACATATTTCAATTCCCAATCATCGTTTCCACGAGTTTCATAGCTCGTTGAATTTTAAGAAGAACAAAGAATTATAAGAGTATAATACACTTTAAAGCGACTTAAAAATTTAAATGCATAACAATATACACTGTACAAAATACGTGAAAAATTAAAAAAAAAGAGACACATACTACTTATTACGTCGCGTTGTGAAAACTATTTTCTAATAAAATTTTATGCAAAGAAAAAAAAAAGAAAAGAAGGAAGAAGAAGATGGACTTTGGGGCTCGGATTTAGTCTGTTTCGTGGGAGGTCGCGCGACGCAGATTTAAAATACGTTAAGAGAGTGAAGTGGATAGCTGTGCAGGATCTCGCAGCGGCGCTCCTCTTTTTTTCGTCTGTGTTTGAATTTCCAGCGGAGCGAACTCCGGGAGATCCGAATAGGCGTCGGTGGGCGTCGAGGTGGAAACGGATGATCTCTGCAAGTTAATTTGTAACTTGAGCATTCCGTCAGGGGGATTGGGGCGGTTTCTGGAGGTGGTTGACAGGGTGGAGGCAAGGTACACGGTACCTTGGGGTTGTTTGTTGCGCTAATGTCTAATTAGTGGAGTGGTATCGCGTCGCAACGAAAGCTGTTGTCGACTTTGCTCTTTCTCTCTTCTTCCTTCCATGAAAATAGCTTATCTAACGATTTTTCTTCTCTGCATGGTGTTTTTTTTTCTTTTATTTTTTTTTTTTTTTTGTAAAATACTTTAATTTTCATTTCGAATCTCGTTCATATTCTCTCATTGTGATCGTCTCGTGATCATGATTGTTTCAAGAAAATTATTATTATTATTATTATTATTATCATTATTATTTTTTGAAAGATAAATTAATAACGCGATATTAATTTTTAACGTTATAATTTTTCATCAAGTTTATAATTTACTTGACTTATTTTAATAATTTAAAGATCGTAAATACGATTTTTAAATTTAAATATTAAATTTAAATTATTATCGCTGCTTAAATGTATATATGTATATAGCCTATGAATAAATGAATAAATAAATAAATAAAGATTATTCATTGGATAAATATTGATATGATCCATCGTTGTATATTACCACTCGACAATTATAAACGTTGTTGTGAAGAAGTGGTTTTTACCCTGCTCACAAAAAAAGGCACGAGAGGGTGTTATATCGATTTTATACGTCACGCGATAAAAGTCATCTAATGACGAGAGAAATTCCAGTGGTGCGGAGCGTAATGCACCGTTCGTGTCATTCCATATACCACCTAGCGATTGGCTTTTTTTTTTTTTTTCAGTGCACTTAGAAAACAAGTCTACCATGAAAAGGGAGTTAAAAAGGCTGTCTTGTGTTATACTTATCTTGCGCATCTCGTGCTTTCTTTCTTTCTTTCTTCTTTTTTTTTTTTTTTTTTTTGCATTCATTTTTTTTCTTCCCTCCTCTTTAACCAGCTCTAATAATATTAGTTGAAATTGAAAAATGAAATTGTAATATTCTCTCTCTCTCTCTCTCTCTCTCTCTCTCTCTCTCTCTCTCTCTCTCTCTCTCTCTCTCTCTCTCTCTCCCCCTCCCTCTCTCTCTCTCTCTCTCCCCCTCCCTCTCTTTCCAATGTTTTCAATTTCACATCGAATAGAACGATACACAAGTGACATTTAATAAATTGAAAATCCCCTTTGAAATGTTTGTTCCACGTTGAGAAATTAAAAAAAAAAAAGGAAAAAGAAAAAAACACGTAGTAGTAGTAGTAGTAGTAGTAATAGTAGGAGTATTCCGAAACGAGATTTCGCAAATCGATTTCAAGTGTGGGCGAGAATTCGATCAAAATCGTTGGCAAGTATTTACAATCGTTCGGGAGGACATGGAAACTCAGGACTCGAATCGAGTCCATTGGCGGTTTGCACGAGCAGCTTGCCAATAGCCTAGGCGATCTCTTAAACTCTAATTCAGCCACACCCTTCCAAGTGGTCACTATGATGCCTGGAAGGACCGCGTTTTATGGTTCTATTGCCATCGTTCCAGGGAAATAAGCAATTTTAACCTTTATTCGGCGATGTAAAAGCCGACCTATGGAAAACGATCAACTCGCAATCGACCTGGCCGCGAAAGCTTTTTTACACCTACAATAAAACGTGAAAATCAGCCTCTCATACCATCTGGTTTAGATATTAACACTAGAAACGATCGTTTTTAACGTCCCGTTTCCCTTTTCCCCCCCCTTTCTTTTTTCCAATCAACAATGAAATTTTTACTCAATTTTCAAAATTCGTGTTAATCGAATAGAACGAGACACGAGATTTCTATTACATTTTCAAAATTTCTAAATGATTTTCAGTATTAGCTCATCATATATATCTACTGATACTACTATTATTACTTGTACATTTATTAATCAATTTATTTATTACTTTTCAAACGCCCAAATTATATTGTATATATATATATAAAAGTTATTCTTCGTTTAATCTTATAAAGAAATTCACTGAATCGACAATTATTTTTAACGCGATTCACCAAAAATTAATCTCTTCGATGAAAATCTTTCGTCAAAAGCACACACGTATCCTTTTAAGTAAATCATAATACTAAAATTAATTTAATCGAAAGCACACGTATGCTTTCAAGCAAATAAAAAAAGAAAAAAAGGAAAAAAAAAAGAACTCTGGAAGCTGTAGATAGTTGTAAGTATAATTGGCAATTAGAGATATAGAGCAAGTTACACATTTGATCGTAGCCCGTGAGCGGGAAGGGTCGGTTCGATCCCGTCGGTTGAAGTGGACGCGTGACCGCAAAGTTTCTGGACGTGGCACGATGAAATATTAACGATATACCGCACGGTTATCGGATCACCGGTATCATCGGTCCACCCGAATCCGCTCTGCGACCGTCACGAGTTCGTAAATGCGTAAGGGAATCCCTCGTTTCCTTGCCAATCGATATCATCCTTTGGGACGGTTGATTACCATCTCCGCGTTTTAGACAAAGTTTCCAGTTTCGTGACTTGCGTGGATAGATGCTCCTCGAGTCGAGTTCCTAATGTCCATTTCGATCTGATCAATTTTAATGCCGATTTAAACTCCGCCCTCCCTCAACTTACCACCACCATCACCTTCCTCCTCTTGTTAATTACACTCGATGGATCGAGTGGATCGAACACGAGTTATCATAACGAGTTTATATAGAAAGTTTATTCGTCCATTTAAATTTGAATCGATTCTTCTTAAGCTCCATTTTGTTCTTGATGTGATTTTTCAAAATTTCGAAGGTTTTTTTTTTTTTTTTTTTTTTTTTTTTNNNNTTTTTTTTTTTTTTTTTTTTTTTTTTTTTTTGGAAAATTATATAGAAATTTTCTTTTTTCTTGCGCAATACACTTATAATCGAATTCGAGAAGAAAGCAATCTTTGCTTCGAAGCGCGTCGAAGCAAAGTCAATAAAATTTCCAATATCCTCGAAAAGTGTACAACAATAAAACAACACAACGACTTTCGATATATTTATCAACAAGAGGAGAAATATGGGAAAAAAGGAGAAGTGTAATTTTTTAAAAGTATTTCTTTTCTCTCTCTCTCTCTTTCTCTCTCTCTCTCTTCTCCTTAACCGCTCTTGGAGAATAGAATTCCACGGTCATCGTGGTGCCATCGCGGCCATTTTTTTCCCCGTCTCCGAAAGCATGATGTAACATTCAACGCCATAGTCTACGGTAATCCGCCAGACTCCCGTGGAATAATCAAGAATTTTCACGGTTTCTATTCCGTATTATTACACCAGGGGCCTTGTATATAACCTGGTATAATGCAGTGGGACGCATTAAAGGCAGGATAAACCTTGGCATCCGTACAATAACCGGTACGAGCTTTGGCCGCCTGCTTTCGTATCACTCCACTTTTCTTTTTCTCGCTTCCCCCTCGCCCCCCCCCCTTTTCTTTTCTCTTTTTTTTTTCGAACTTGTCTCGAGTACCCGCCTCGAGAGGTGGTTCACAGGTGGTATCGCATGATTAATGATCTTTACTGGGGATCCTTTACACCCTTGACATCTCTCGAAAGAGATCATTCCATCCCACTCAACGGATTTCCTCGAGTATTTTTAACGATTCAGTCAGAGTAGACGGAGAGGGGGGAAAAGGGACGGACCTCGCCTTTTTTTATATCATTACGATTCTTTTATCGTACGATTCTCTTTAGTTATTGTTTCAGATTTCGAATTTGAATTTGAATCGTGCGTAACGATTAAGTATTTAACCGATAACTAAATAATTCTCTTACAATATACAGAAGAATATTATTATTTGCCATTTTATTTACCATTTAGAGCAATTTATTTACTTCGCTTTATTTACTTGTTAAATTCCTTAATTTCCTCTCTCCTTTTATTCGAGATAATAATAATAACAATAAATTCAACTTACCAGCAAGAACTTGGAAAATTTGCGGTTATAAATTTGATTTTCACCCTATGAAGGGGGGGGGGGATCGATCCGTAGGATCATCCTCCCACTCGTTTCGCTGTTTAAACACAACTTATCGAAAGAGAGGAAGAGGAGGAAATCCATCCTCCAAGATTCGAAACGCGAGAATAGAAAGGATCCTCTCCATCCTCTCGCGTGGAGGAAGAAGGATGAAATTTTTACGCGGGTTGGTAGGTAGGAGGTGCACGGGTCCATTCGTAAGATTCTGTAAATACATTATCCAGATTTGCTGTCCATCTGAACGTCGAAAAATCTGCGGTATCCAAAGAGAAAGAGAGAGAGAGAGAGAGAGAGAGAGAGAGCTTTGCCACGTGGCCACGATCCCACGACGTGTACACTCGTTGCACGCATTATTCCTTTCCTCTCTTCCTTCCATTTCTCCCCCTTCCCTCTCTCCTCTCCCCTCCTCCACCGATCCATCCTTTTTCCCACCCGTTACACCCGTAAACTCTCTTACGTATTTATCCACGGCCTTTTTGGCGTTGCTCGCCCGGTCCCGTGTGTTTGCGCCGATATTATTTCATTTTCCGCTACTCCAAAGCCTCGCCGCCCCTCGCGGGGGACAACTTCCCGTCCCGGGTTATAAGGGACGTGTAACCTTATTTGCTGGTGCATGGCCCGAGTCATCTACGTTATCCCGGATAGGAGTTATTTCTCCTGGTATCGTCGCCACCTTTATTCCCCTCCCTTCGCCCTGGTTAGATGGATTTTTATCTTACTCCCCGACGAATTGTTTAACCCTTCGATCGATTGGATTAAGTCGTCTCGATTGTATCTCACGTGCGATTTTATAGATTCGTAAAAATTAAACGCGTTAAAATATTGTCGAAAATCTTTTCGATGGACGGAAGAATTTATATGTATATTGTATGTTTTTTCAAACTACGATGGTACTTTTTTTTTTTACCATCGATAACATCGACATTTTGTTTACGCGTTTTATTTTTGTATCATAACGAAGAAATAGAAAATTTTCAATGATAATTAAAACTCGAACGTATGCTTTATAAAGTCAATAGCATTATTAATATCATTCCCGCGATATTCCCCTTTCTAATCATCGATCAATCCAAACGAATCGCGAAGAAAGTATCCGTGAATCCGGAGATCGTCCCTTTTATCGGTGTCATTGTCTCTTCCGCTGGTCGAAGCGATATATTTTCTTACCACTCCCTATGAACGGGATACGCCACCTTCTCGAGGACGTCCCAGCTCTTCCGGTGACGTTTCCAGATACATCCTACCATTGGCCGTATCCGCTTGGTCACGCTGGCTTCGTTATACAGGGTGTCTTTGCAGTAAACCGATTCGAGTAAAACTATATTTTCACCTGAAATTTTATATATACGATCTTTTTGAAATCTTCTCGCGCGCACGAATTTTTTCCCTTAACTATCCATCTATATAATATCAACTTTATTAAATTAACGAAAATTCACTGTAAGATAATTAGGAGGGGGGGAAAAAATATTTTATGAACGAGTGCGAATTTCGTTTTCCATATTCCTTAGCGCACGGATGTAACATTTCCTCTTCTCGAGACACCCTGTACGTATCCTCGATCACGCGTGTCCCACGTACACAAGTGTACACCTGGTATAAGTATACGTGGAGGAGTTTCGTTTCACCCCCTGGTCGTTGGCCAGAGCCCTTCGAGTGGGCAGAGAGTAAAAAGGAGTTTCTCCTTCTCTATCAACCAACTTTCCTCCTCCCTTTCGCTCCTTCCTTCTCCCACTCCTTCTCCCTCCGCAACCGAGAGGGGGATTGTTTGCACTCTTTACCCTCTTCTTTCGTTCCGCAGCCCCTTCTCCTTACCGGAGGCCACTCTCCTTTCTCGGTTCCCTTGGATCCTTGCCTCGGTCGGCCCATCCACGCCCCACGGGATCTCGCCACCCCGCCGACCGAACCTCAGATTGCTTTTATACCGTGGATTGATTGACAATATACTTACGTTAGTCGAGTGGACCGTACAGTTATGGAGACGGTCACATCCCCCTCCTCCGTCCCTTCTTCTCTTTCCTTTTTTTTTTATTTCTATTCCGTTTCTTGTCTCCTCCCTTCTTTCTTTTTTTTTTTTCTTTTGACGATCCACCCGTTGTTTCGACGATCGTCTTCTTTTCCATATCGTTGTAAAATTGCTTTATGCTCGTTGTTTTTACTTTTTTCTCGGCAAGAGGATTAAGATTATAAATGATTTCCTCGAATCTTTTTTACTATGAATTTCTTATAATTAAGAAAATCATATCAATGGAATCGAAGTATTGTTCGAAAGGAGAGATTCAGTATTATTCGAAAAAGAAAAGAAGAAAAAAAAATATTCAATTTTTCCGCTATTTTCCTTTCCTCTCCAAGTTTTCCTTCATTTTTCTTTTTTTTTTTTTTTTTTTTCTCGAACGCAAGTGGACCGTTCTTTCGTAATAATACCGGGCATAAGAGTGGCGAGGAACATTGAATAGGGCGAAGGATATCCGTTTCGTCCGGCGAATGGGTGGTCGGCTCCCTTTTAACCGTCTCCGCGTTACGCAACCATGTCTTTTGTCTCCAAGAATTCGCCCCGGTGTATTTAGAAGTTTGTTTGTTTTTCTCGGATTACCGAGGATCGCCGACCGAAGTGAATTAAATAAAAGGGTTCCATCTCGCGACGATATTTCAGCGGGACGATTTTTATATATATATAGGGGGAGAGGAGGAGGAGGAGGAGGAGGAGCCCCCCATCCCAATGTATCGTAAATCCATTGTATGTGTTGGCCTATCATGAATTGTGCCCTCGGAGAAAGTGAGAACGAAAGACAAAGTACGCCCCGGCGAATCCATTTCGCGTGATCTGATCCAACCCGGAGAGCCCCTATATTGCATCGTAAATCTTCGAGGCTGGGAGGAACGATGAACTGCAAATTGCAAATTCGCTCTTGTGCGCTCTTTATTTTGATATCTCCCAGTTTTCGAACGAGCTTTAAAAGTATCTTTGATCTTTGGAATGTTTCTTTTTTTTTTTTTCTCTTTCTTTCTTGTAAATTTATCATCATCTATAAATCGTGCAATCATTTGAAAATTGTGTTTATCAGGCAATCGAGTTGATAAAGATGATCTTGACGTGAGATACGTATATTTTACGTGCAATAATAAATAAACGTTTTTAAATGATTTTATATAATCTCTTATGTAATCTATTCAATTTTTATGTATATCGTATAATATTACTCGGATGGTTTAATTCATTTTCGTATAACGAATATTCCGTTCTAATCTGTTCTATTCCGATAAAAACTGAGAGATTCTAATCAGAAATCCGATTATAACTTTTTCAATTTCCAATTAGACCATCGGTCGATAACAATTGTCAAGTAAGAAAACAAAAAATGGACGAGTCGAAAGATCAGCGAATCAGTTGGTAGAACTCGCGTAGATCGAATTACCGACGGGGCTTATCGCGCGAAAAATTCCCTAGCAACCGGTCCGTAGGAAGTTGGCAACTTGTAAAAATCTCGCTGCAAGGTCCGAAAGTATCCCTTCTCGCGATCGTAAGGGTAGGGGTTGCGCGCTATTCACTGAATTCAGAATGCGTTTGGAGAGTCTCCAGTCTCCTCTTTACCTTTTCCATTCTCGGGAAAGACGTATGAATCGTCGTCGGATGGTTGCGGTTCCCCGAGCGTGGGACACTTTAGAGGCTATGTCCCCGGAATACGTAAATCGGGATTTTGAACGTGCATTCTTTCTCATCCTTCTTCCCTCCGCACTCTATTCCTCTATCTTTATGCTTTTTTCCCCTTTCCGGTGCTTACGTTAAAATCGAATTATCCTGTTATGCAAACGTTGAATTTATCTTATGGATGCTCGGATTTCTCCCCGTTCGAGCAACGCGTGGACCGGCGGGGTGTCTTCTGCTTTGAAACCATTCGTTTCTTCGTCTTCTTCTCCCCGATTCATCGACAGAATGATCGAAATTTAAATTTTTGGAAACGTTTGAACAAACATTTTGCACCCTGCTTTTTGTTTCGATTTGTGTATTAAAAATTAAAAAAGAAAGAAAAATATATATACGTATTTGCTCGATTTCAGCGAAATTAATAAAGGCAATATATCACAGAAGATATATAATGATTTAATCGTTATTTCTTGTAATAAATTTAAAACAAAGCGGAGAAGCATTGTTTTTCACGGAATAACAAAAATTTTAATTTCTCTTCGCGATCGAATCTATATAATCTATATAAAAAAATACAGATTATCAAAATTAGATTGTACGAGAAGTGATAATTTGCACGGTTAAAAACAGGACATTGTTTAAAAATTAAAAAGAAGTGTTCCACGATCTAGAAATATTTTTGACACATATTCGAAGATAAAATGCTGAACAGGATATTTATGATTAAGTATAGGGTGAACGTTATTTGAACTATCCTCGGTCTGATCAAACTCGGTCTCGATCTACTAGATGCTCGTGTAACTCGTGTACTAAACCGAAAACGGAATAGATCGGACGCCTAAACTGCATTTTACGACTGACAGGATCGTAAAACGTAATGCAGAACGGTTTTGGACCGTGCTTGACGTACATAAATTCGCACTGTGCAAGATTTTGGGGGCGTGTTGCACGTTCAGACGGAATCGTTTATGGAGAAGTAGCGTCGTCGGTGTTTAAGTAACGACTATCGACACGTATCTCGAACACGGTACGGTAAGTTTAATTCGTCCATTAGCTGTGACAGAGTTATATATCGAATATATATATTGTTTATACAATTTTTTTTTAAACGAAACAATTTATATATTTAATTCTAAATTTTCTTCCGATTGAAATTTTATTTCGTTGTTCTTCGAATTTCTTTTGAATTTTTTTTATAATTATAATGTTTAATTATATTTTTAATATCCTAATATGCGAAAAATTAGATTACTGTAAGTAATCGAAAATGATGTTGTCTATCGACGTAGCTTCGTAATATCGTGTGATCATACGATAAATAATAATTCATAACGTGTTATATAATAACAGAAATTTAGGAGGGAACGTTTTAAGGATCTCTGCTCCCAGCATTTTCGCGTTACAGTTTATTTTCCTAACGGTACGTTGCATATGATTAATTATAACTATTTAAACTGAATACATTTAATATTCATACAGAACGTCAAATATAATTATGCAACAGCTTCGCCATAACGCGGTTATCATTAATATGTAAAATTAGTTACTTCAGGATTAAATTCATCATAAAGTTTTCATTATTACGCTCCAGGCATAACGATAATCGGTTTGATATAATAAACATTATTATCTATTACTTGTCGACAATTATCGCGTGTATTGCATCGATCATTTTTTTTTTTTTTTTTTAAACAAAGAAAAGCTTTCGTTCGATGTTTATTGTTATTATTGTATTATTGAACTTAATCTTTATTAGATTAGATATGTGGAAATTTTCATTTTTATTTATAAATTGATGATAATTCTTTTTTTCTTTTCTTTTTTTTTTTTTTCGATATCGAAAGAATCGAGTCTTATAGTTCCTTCGCTCGATGAATTTAATCTTTTCATTTTAAATATAATCAAAATTTCTATCTATTGTTTATTTAAATTGTTCAATCGCAATTACGGGGTTGAACAAGTTTTTTTAGGCGCAAAAATCATCGCGAAATATCGGGTACAAGTATTTTTAATGGAAAATAACGGTTGGATCGAGGAAATTTAGAAAAGTTTAAGCGTACGATTCATGAAATTAGTCAGTTTATTTATCGAAGGGATACGCAATAGCCATTTTTCTCGCCGTTTCCACCATTTTTTTCCCCCTCACCAAGGCCGATGATGCAGTCCCAAGTTCACCCTGAACCGCAAATATCGCCGAGCCTGTAACAGCTACTCGTAAAAATCACTTGATTACAACCCCTCCCTTATCACCTCGAGGGCCACTATAAGATGAGGCGGAAAGTAAAAAAAGTCATCCCACGATCTTTTTATGTTCATTGGGCAAAACGTGAGAAAAGTTTCCATACTCGTCTCATTTTTTCCTCTTATATTTCCTAGTTTTTTTTTTTTTTTTTTTTAAGGAGTCTATAATACCTATAGGTTGTAATTTTGTCAATTTTATACAGCGGCGTGCAATAGCGATTCAAAGGTGATTCGCGAAATTTACAAAGATTAAGAAAATTCGAAGACGGATTCAGGATCTTCGAGTTTCGAATGAAGAGAATTTTGGATTTTCAGGAAAAGTTTTCGGTAATTTCGTAAATCGTGAGATTACGAAATTCTTAAAATTTAAGAAGAGCATTTGTTGGGAAGAAATCGAAAGAAGAAAAATCTAGAATAATAAGATTTTAAACGAGATTCGACTTAACAAATTGAATATTTTTAGTCGGGAAAGAGGCTAATCGCATTAAGAATGGATTTATATAAGTTACTCTCTGTAAATTGTTCAATAAACAAATTAAAATCTTGTTTCGTACAGTTCCAAAGCGGCCATTATGAAAGGAAATGTTCGCGACTTTGTTCATCGAACGAGGCGAGGCACGAAATACCGTAACAAGTAATTAAGTTAGAGGAAGATTAAGAGATAAAATGTTTCCATGTTTTATTTACCATAAAGCAAAGGTGGATTAATCCTTGACGCGATGAGAGAAAAGAACTTTATGATATTTCGAGACGCGAAATCGGAAACTTTCCCCGGATTTAAACATTTCATTTTATTCATCCCATAAACGAGTAATCGGTAGCCTTCGCTAAAAAATTTCGACAAATGGAAATTGTATTCGAAATATATCGAAAACGATCGTTTTCTTCAATTTCATTAGAAATTATAACGAATCGAATATTTTTTTCTTTTTTTTTTTTCAACAGCGAACCAAACTTTCCAAAAATTGATGAATAAATTGTATAATCGTAATAAAATTCGCGTCAATTATTATTATTATTTCCTATTAATAACATGCCGAGATCGAAGACAACGAAACGAAACTTCCGTTCCGATTAAATTGTTCCTCTGATTATATTTACATTCGGTTTGAACGACTGATACTGCAAATTTGTATTATTAATTCTCTTCATTATTATTATTGTTGTTGTTATTATTATTATTATTATTACAAATTATCTCTCCCCCTTCTTTTATTTAAATATTATAGCGTGAAATTCATCAACGTTCGTTGTTTGGTTAAATTACGAGAAAAATTCGTAAACGATTTATTACTTATAATTTTCCAGTCATACTAATGACGTACCAGGTAACGCGACAGCCTTGATATTTCAATAGGCAGGAACCTGATATGATCTGATCGATAAAGCGTCCATGTTGTTGCACGGGTGCCAATATACCGTAAATATCGGGGAGTTATGTAATCTGTTAAGCGTAATATCGATGGCTGCCTACAGATACGTAATAGTCGTAATAATAATTTATATTTAATTCGAACGAAAGATCGACTTTTTTTTCCCTCTCTTTCCCCCCCCCCCCGTTCTTTCTCTTATCTCTTCTCTCTAATCGAGAATACAATTCTTGATTTTCAGATTCTTCTACCTCTATCACTTCTCCTTCTATGCCTACCATTATCGATTCAACGGGCAGTACAGCAGTTTGGCTCTTGTCACGTCTTGGCTTTTTATACAGGTAAGTAATAATTCTCTTACTTATTAAAAGAAAATCCAGGAAAGGATCAAATTCTTCTCTATTGAATCGAATTATTTAGATTATCAAAGATTATTAAGAGATATATGCTCGTCGTATCTTATCACCAGTTTTCACGATTTCATCGCTCGGTACTTTTTACAACAAATCAATTTTTTCAACTCTTTCACAATTCATTAGATAGAATCTATCTTCTCGATATCTAATCTCATTGAACGACAAGAAAAAATATTCATCAAGTATTCGTCAAATATCTTCGTATTATCGACACGATCCGATAATTTTTACTCGTTTCGATCGCGATAACTATTGCAAATTCTCCCTTTCACCCCTTTCGCAAAATCATAACACATAATTTGGAAGTATCAAAGTGTCCGTATCGTACGCGTCAATTTTTCTACATCCACCATTACAACATCCATTAAACGAATCCACCCTCGATCCTCGTCATCACGATCCCCATCGATTTAATTCAGTCGGCACGAAGCCGTCCCCAATCGAACCGACTTTCAGAGAGAGAGAGAGAGGGAGAAGGAGAGGGAGAGGGAACATATTTTCACGCACGGCGAACATCCGGGTCTAAGCAATTTGAAAGGCAAACACATTTGCAGCCCTCTTGAGAAATTCCTCGCGATCGATGTCAGAAAGGAATGATCGATCGGTTGAGAGGGGGTGGTAGAGGGGTGGTAGAAGGGGGAAAAGTACTTCGTGACATAATTTCTAAACGCGCCGTTGCTCGAGACCCATTCTTTGACAAGCCTCGGCGGTTAAAACGGGATATTCTTTAAAAAGTAAAGACAGATTTCGGGGATATTTAATAGGGAATCTAATAGGAAATAGGCCATCTTGAAATCTCCGATCTTCTTCGATTCTTTTAATTCCAATTTCGATTCGATTCGAACGCAAACATTGATTCGAAGAATCGCGATGAATTTTACAGTAAGAGTTGGGAATTGAGAATAATAAGAAGAATAATAAGTAACAATAATTACATTGTTGAATAGAATTATCAAGGAAAGGGGATAGAAGATATATTTTTTTTCGTAAGAAAAGAAAGATCGGCTTCATTACTTTTTAGACACTTTTTATTCGGTCGAGCGTTTTCTCTCAAGTAGGTCGGTTAAAGTATTTCTGATTAATGGCCGCTTTTTCACCGCGAATAAGCACAATTGTTGTTCCCGTGAAAACTTTTCTATTCGCGCTCCTGTCTTAATCCTGAAATGTTTTACAAGCTGAAGTACAAGTTAAAGGATACATTTCTGTATTTTTCACCCGATAAATACCTACCCGGTATCTATTTGTAGATACAGAGAACTACGTTGTGGTTAACGATTGTCCTCTGTAGCGGATACTTTGACAAAATTTCATAGATATTCTTTAATTTCTTTCGAGCGATTCGAAACTTTTCTTGAATTTATAAAGATCGATAGTAAAAATTTCATCTTCGATTTTGATTCGAAAATGATGTAGAAAATTTGGAATTATATTTCTCTGGTGTTTCTCTGATCGAAATTTTAATACTTCATTTTTTGATCCAATAGGTGGTGGAGATCCAATTTTATATCAACATTTATTTTGATTTTTTGGTCATCCAGAAGTTTATATTCTAATTCTTCCAGGATTTGGATTAATTTCCCAAATTGTAATAAATGAAAGAGGAAAAAAAGAAATTTTTGGAAATTTAGGAATAATTTATGCAATATTAGGAATTGGATTTTTAGGCTTCATTGTTTGAGCCCATCATACGAAAGATTACGATATAGGTAAAGTTAAAGATAATTAGTTATTCGAAGAGAGTCATTTCGAGTCGAAGGATACGAAAAGAAAAGGGAGAATATTTTACGTGGAATTCCTGTAAGTGGCTTCTGGTGAAAGTTCTGCTATTGACAGTAACGGTAGCGAATGAAGAGGCTGGTTTGCAGACTAGACCCGGCCATCGCTCAAACTTAAGTTACGTAAACGCGACCAGGACAATGCACTTGACAGTTCAATCGATCAGAATAATTTAATGCCAACTTGGGATTTCAATGAGCGGACATAAATACCATTTGCCCTCACTTTTTCTCGTGCAACCTCTTTTTCCCTCGGATATTATCTCGATCTAGACATATCTAGACATATCTTTCTTTTGTAATTACGATACCTCTTTCATATTTTTCATTCGTACTTAAAATTCCACTTTTGTCACTTCTTTATCAAAAGTTTCTTTTTCGTTATTTTTTACATTTACTATATATTAGAAAAATTAGAAAATTATAAAAGAATTTATTAAGAATTTATTATCTTGTATCGAATTTTATCGTTAATTTATTAAAATATTATATTTAATTCTCTTTAATATCCCATTCCAACTGTTATTGTCACCCAACACTTTGATATCATTCTTATAAATATCGTTCAAAGGGGATACATAATTTTATAATATCTTCGATTACATATATATATATATACAACGAAGGTAAAGCATCTCCTTGCAATCGATGTACATTTTATAATACAGTTTCTCCTAAAAGAATAGACGTATTCCCGTACAAATCTCGTTGTTCGAAGCCGATTTTTACCCTCGAAACGAATTATATATTCCGGATAATCTGATTCGATAGCGTAGCTTGATAATGAATCATAATTAGATGATCGGGACGGTATTAACAGTTATTATTATAATGGCGTTACGATAGCTAGGTGTTGCGTTAATAACCGAGTTCGGTATGCACTGTATATATATTTTGCGTGGAAAAATTAAATACCATTAAAGTGTAATGGGCCGGCTAATTAGCCGATAAAAGATACCGAATGAATAACAGATTCGGCTTGTTGTATTTCGATCACAAAAGGAATATAACGTATTTCGTTTTATCGTACCGTCGCGTATTAAAAGTAGAATGGAATTTGCAATTTGCTCACGGTATATGGAAATATTCGAAGGAGATAATAATAATCGATCCTTCGTGTTTTAATTTGACTGTGTAATTAAAAATTGTTTAAATCGGTTGAAAGAAATATCTGGAAAAATTGTACTCTGTATATATATATATATATATATATTTCTTGCTTATTACAGCTGAGGGATAGTTGAAGATTATTAGATGCATTTGAAAATTGTATGTGATGAAATTACGTCGATGAGATAGAAGCTTCGATTGAATATCGTTTCGATCGATATCCGAGTTTACTCTATTCACATCTTTCTTTTTATTATTGAAAATATCTCCGTTTGCTGGATTATTACTCATTTCGGTAATAATTCATCGAATATCTGTACGAATATCACGATCTCAATCCACTCTTCTACATTTCGTTATCGTATCGGAAGTAATACTAAATTTCACGAAACTTAATACTTGTACGTAATTAATTACTATCTAAATGCTAATAATACGAATAATAATTATAATGATAATAATATTCACATTAAACGAATCAAATTTTAAATCGTCGAAAAAGAAATTTAAAAGAATTTTTGGAAAATTCATCACTTTTTCAAAAATACATATACTTTCTTTTAATAATTTTCTATATTCCATGTTCTATATATATATATTATAACATCATATAAAGATATCAAATTAGAACAGAAAATTTAATACTTGAATTTAATTAATTACTACACAAAATATTAAATAACATAACGTAATATCCCACGATTACTTCTCATGTAACTAAAACTATTGCATCTCGAAGGGAAAACGAATCCAAAAATCCCCATACATTTTCACTACTACCAAATTGCAAAATCTAATTACCTCAATAAACTAAATATCGACACTGTAGAATTATTTCGTCTCTAAAACCCGAATCTCAAAAAAAAAAAAAAAAAGAAATCCAAGAAGAAAAGAGAGAGAGAAAAAAGAAATCACTTTTCCAAAAGCATATACACCTCTCCTCCATAATTTCCATCCTCTACACCGTTATATTCAATGACCACTACCCTACATCAGGTGCCACCGGTCCAATAATATTCCTCGAGCGTTGAAATTAAGTTACTTACTCCTGTCCTAGTCGCGATTAACATCGGCCGATAGTTGAACCGGGGGTGTTCGTTAACAAGAACAGCCATCCGGCCAAGCAACGATCAGACAATTATTTCCCCGGGAACGAGTTTATGAATAGAGAGGTCAGAGGAAAATTCGAAAACCCGGAGGGCAACGAGACACGATCGGCTAGACTCGAATCGTTTCGACTTCCTCCTCTCTCTCTCTCTCTCTCTCTCTCTCTCTTCGCCTCGTCCACTGGCTCCCTTCTTTTCTGTGTATATAGGTGAGAGAGTCGAGGCGATTAGCCCCGCGGCGTGATTATATGCGGGGGGTCGATATCGATGTCATCGGCGTTGATTATCCACCAAACGAAAATCCGGTTTCCTCGGTAACCCGTTTCACCCTGGATATCGTGTTTTAACCTCTGACCATCCTTTCTCCTGCCTCCCTCCCCCGTTCAGGTTTACCCTATCCGCTGCTATCGTTGTTGTTTTTTTTTCCTTTCTTTCTTTCTTTCACGAAAACGATGCAGATTCGTTTCGTTATACCGAATCGAGTCACTCTGGATACTATTTCCTTCGTGTCGGCGACAGGTGCTCCCACGGTCTCGAGATATCCATTTTCCATGTTCGACCAGGCTCGTTCCTTTTAACTGTTCTTTGTTTTTTTTCTTTGGATTCTGCATCGGTTTGCATCATTTTATGATTGGTGAGATTCCGTTTCGGAGGAGGAGGAGTTGTTCAGGATTTTCGTGTCGCCTGAAGCGCAAATTCTATCGAAGCAGATCTCGATTTCGATATTTCTGTCATATTCGAATGTTGTTCCTTGTAAATATTCGAGCAAGTTTTGTGTAAGAATTTTTGTTGTATATCGTTCTAAAATTCGTTCTCCAAAAAGTGTTTCACGAGTAAATTAAGGTAATCTGGTTTGAATAATGAATTTGGATCGTTGAAAAAAAAATATGACGAGAGTTTTGATTTTAAATATAAAAATTATCGTTTATCGAGACTCTTATTAATTATTTAATTTGAAAATACGGCGTAATTAATTATGATTTCCTTTTTAGGAAAATTTCGAGTACGAATGCGATTGTGATGTAATCTTTTGTCAGCAATTAAAGCATTGCCATTTTTAGTAATAAGTAATACTCGAAACGTTGTTATTTTCACGATTATCTCGATTACGTGACAAATCGAATCGGTTATTGAACTTAAAATAAATTCCATTTAAGATAAATCGACTAATCTGAAGGTCTTTTTAAATCTCGTTAAGTGCAGAAAAATAAATTTAACAATCGCGTTTCCAATTATTTTCCTCTTTATTATGAATTACAATTGAATTTATAAATTTTCTTAAAATTTTAATCAAGAGTACAAAAAAAAAAAATAACACTTTTGACTCGTTTTGCCAAATTCTTCACTACGATTTTATCGTGAAATAAATTATCACAAATTTGGAAAATATACAAAGTAAAATTTCGTGAGAATTATCACTTTAATATAATCACCTTCTCGAAATTACTACTCCTCTTAGAACTCTATCACAATTTCCAAAATTTTCCATAATTTTCCTCCAATTTTTCTTATTCCCCTCCCCGAAAAAGATTATATTCAAACGCGATTCCAAGAGCGAATTATCCCGAATAACCCGATCGAAACACCTCATCAATAATCATCGCGAGAGATTCTCAATCAACGTATCCTTCTCCGCCAATTTCAATTCGACAAGTTTCATTAATATTTCGTGGGGTTGAATTTCGATCGGCCGAAAATAGCCAATCTTGCGTCATTGTACCCGTGGAAATTTTCTTATTTGTCCTACCATAACGCGAAATTATTCATACCATATGAATGCACGCGCGGAATGTTTGCAACTACGGGGTGAATAAGAGGGGTATTGCGGATCGATGTGTGGACGAGTGAGAAAGAGAGAGAGAGAGAGCGAGCGAGAGCGAGAGAGGAACGAGAGAAACGGTATAGAACAAATTTGGCGAATTTCCATATAAATTTGCTGGACAGAAGCGACACACACACACACACACACACACACGCCTACGCTTTTCGAACAAGCGATATCACGCACGAGGAGCTGTGTGCCTCGTGCCTGTGTCCCATCTAACACTCTCGATGGCGCTACAAATTCCGCAAACTAAGTACGATCGTTTTAATATAGCTTCCTGAATCAATGATACCGAATGTGATTATTAATCGAGGTATTATCGAAAGGGAAATTTCGAGTGGGAAAGTGGATTACGCTCGTCGAATGCTCTCGTTCCGTGTATATTTTTTCCCACCAAATGTTGCACGTGTCCATACTTTTAAAACTGGATACGCAATTGTGAAGTTCTTTAAGTTGTTGATTTGATTATAAAAAAAAAAAATCGCTTTAATTTGATAACAGAGGACAATGTATATCGAAACACGCGCATTTTTAACAATCTTTGTTATTTCTTAATTGTCGAAATGAAAGTGGAACGGATCTATATTAAATTGAATTGCTTTATTCTTTCGTGTTTATATATCGAAACACAGAGAAATTTCTTACTTCTTCTTTCGAAAAAAAAAAAATTAATCGAAACTTATATTTAAAAACTAATAAAAGTAATAAACTTCCGAGCGTTTCAACAACAAGAAAATTTTTAATTCCCTGGAATGGAAGAAGAATACCACTCTCTTAAAAATATATAAAAAGTAAATAACCATTGTATATTTATTCAACGTTTCAGCACTCGATGCTATACTTCTTCCATCACTACGAGTTGCCCGTGATCCTGCAGCAGGCCCAATTACAGCACCTCCTGTTCCGAAATCACGCACAGGCCGGTATGGCGGAGCAACCCTCGCCCGAGCAACCTTCACCCATTTCGAATCGGGCGTTGACCAG
Source organism: Apis laboriosa (assembly GCF_014066325.1). Lineage (NCBI taxonomy): Eukaryota > Metazoa > Arthropoda > Insecta > Hymenoptera > Apidae > Apis > Apis laboriosa. The sequence goes on from NW_025222129.1 coordinate 4,865,875, forward strand.
TACCGAGCCAACACCTGAGCCCTCACCTGCCAGAGAGTCGGCGGTCGCCACCGAGAATCCGGCCCAGCAGCAACCAACCCCGTCGGCCCCGTTGCAACAACCCGGATCCGACTCGACCAACCCTCCCAACGCGGAGGAACGTGTCGCGGCGGCGACACCATCTTCGACGCCCACCAACGAGGAACAGAGTAACGAAGGTAACTGAGGAGAGATTGAAACTGTTCCAAATTCAATCCATTTCCATTATCGTGCGTGTATTTTCTTTGTATTCGTTTCTCTCTCTCTCTCTCTCTCTCTTTCTATCCCCCTTTTTTTTAAATTATTTACGTCTGTGAAATTCGTGTTGGCTGACGTTTTGTTTTTTTTTTTTCCAATCTTGTGATTGTCTTGTTATGCACGTTCCGATTATGTTTAAATTTTTTGAGGAATTAAAATAATGGATACAGAATTCTTTTGGAATTAATCAACGTATCTCGAAATTATATTTATTTTTATATTCTTACGCGATATAATTTCAATTTTCGATCATCCTTAGATGTCGCTTTATTACTTTCAATTGCCTTAGAGATTTAATATAGTCGACATGGATTACGGAGCTGGGAGTCACTTTTAAATCAGACAGTGTTTAAATATATATATATTTTTAATTATCTTTTAAAATGAAACAAACATGTCGAATAATTTTTATATATTTATATATATATAATCGATATATTTTTCTTAGATATTCTTACGACGAGGAAAAGAAAAAGTTGCTACGAAAATGTAATTTTGAAAAGATACTTTATATTTTTTTATACGTATACTCTGAGGACAAGACGGTGAATATTAAAACTGAGGTGAAATTCGTAAGGAATATATTCGAATATATTCGAGAGTTGGTTTCATGAATATTTTTTGCATCGTGAGTATCCACAACGATTCGCAAGAATTACTATTCTCGAATGTATTTGCATTCCTTAAAAAAAAAAAAAAAAAAAAAAATTAATCTTTTGTTCGATAATCATTTTACTTTCCAGAATTTTGCAAAATGAAAAAAGTACATACGGTATTCCAACCTTTAGCGTCGCGGCAAAAGATTTAACTCGTCGATGCAATGACTTTTTTTTCTTTCTTTCTTTCATCGAAATTTTCGCCCCCGAATCTTCTTGCTCGTGATTCCGAGCGCCGAGTGCAAATTTAATGAATATCCACCGCACTTTAATCACGTTTCATTGATCCGGCGTGTAATATTAATTTTCATAAAAGACACTTTGTAATTGCACGTCCGTTTTTACAACTTCGTCATTTTCATATGCTGCTTTTTGATACAGAGCTTACAGAGCAGAATGGGAAAACATTTTTTTTTTCCCCCCCCTTCTCTCTCCCCATCCCCTTCGTTCACGCCTTCACACCATTTTTAATCCTATTATTATACATTTTCATTTCGTGTAAATAAAATGATACTTCGATCGAATCGTAATTCCAAGTCTCGAATAAAACGCGCGATTACTCACATTTTTGATGTACATTTTGATAAGATATGACCCGAATCTCGAGAGAAATAATGCAAAGATCAAACGAGATGGACGAATATTCCATCGTTGTATACGGAACACGGTTTATTATTTCAAACCAAATTTTTTAAAACAAATGTTCATATCGTGTTTTTCATTTCCAATTGCATTTTTTCTTTTTTTATATTTTTGTCAATATGTATTCATCGCTTGTCAACAATACAAACATTCGTTGTGTCGATACTTTTATAATGTTTTACATGTGTTGCCAAATTATGTTTTTCGATTTTTAATATATAGTACGCGATTGCTCGAATTTCCATCTGTTACCAACAAATAATTTTTGTGATAAATATTTCGTGCAACATTTTAATTCTTCCACAGCGCTGTTCAAGATTTTCACGTTCCTCCCTCGATCGTCATTCCTTCTTTCTTTTTCTCCAAAAACAGATAAATAAACCAGTCTCAACCATCTCTTCCTCATCAACACCTCTCTGCCATCGAATTTACCCGACATCACGGTTTCCTTCATTTCTTTCCATTCCTCTTTCCCCCCGTCGAAAAATTATCCCTGCTTCTTCCATCGTCATCAAATCATTGGATCGCGTCCAAAAATCATTCCATCTTCGCCGAAAAATTCCGACCAATCCGTTCGTTCCCCCTCCCCTTCTTCTTTTCTCTGCTGAAAATTCGTTTGAATCGTAGCAACAGGGGGTACCACCGAGCAACAACCATCGTCGGACGGGAAATCGGATTGTAAAACGGAGGTGGCGATATCTGGCGTCTCCTCCTCGAAGATCGGGGACAATGGATCATCGACCGATAGTTCGACGACGGAGGGGTTCGAGGTGATCGAGGCCACGGAGGCGACGCGGAAGGAAACGACATCCTGTCAGGACAAGTAGAGGGACATTAAACGCCTCGAGCCATGCCAGTTGCATATACACCCGGATAGTCGAGGAGAGGTGGGAGGTTGTCATTTCAGCGCGGGTGCATCCGCGAGAATAGATCGTCTTGAAGCCGAAGACCTCGAGGTTCGCAGACAATTGAAACGGAAAGGGAGAGAAGAGAGAGAGAGAGAGAGGGAGGGAGGGAGAGAGAGAGAGTGAGAGTGAAATCGTAGTATCGCTTAAGATGGACCGTTGTACGCTTATCGCTCGAATGATACGTTTATTTTTCTTTTTTTTTTTTTTTTTTCAACTTATGAAAATGAAGACACAATACGTTTTCGCAAGAATTATGTCGTAACAATATTTCGAACAAATTTTTGTAATTTGTAACAACGGATCATGCGTTGAGAACAAATTTTTATTAGTTTAACGGAGAGGAGGGTATGATGATGATTCCGCGAGAATTGAACGATTTGATTTTGTAATTTGATTGAGAATGATTCTGGACAAATTTCGATTTTTTTTTTTTTTTTTTTTTTAATGGAGACAGGAAGTGGACGGACCATTATTATTTGCGTAACCGAGATCGATATCGAACGATTTTGAAAAAAATTATTTTTGTAATTTTGACATGGATCGTACGCTTCTGCAAGAATTAAACGACTTGTTTTGTAATCGATGTAAAAAACGATTTAGAAAAAAAAATTTCGATCCTTTACTGGGGGCAAGGGGCGGATTACGTTTATATTTTGTAATTAAAATTGGTATCGAATGATTTTGAAAAAAAAAAAAAAATTCTATCGTTTTGACATTGACTACTATACGCTTCTGCAAGAATTAAATGTTTATTTTGTAATTGAGATCGAAACGTTTTTACAAAAAAAAAAAAAAAAAAAAANAAAAAAAAAAGAAAAAAAAGAAAAAAAAGAAAAAAAAAAGAAGAAAAAAAAATCTCGATCCTCCGTTCAGAACGAGGAAAATGTATGGACCATACATTTTTAGCGTGGACCATTAACACTTCTGTCGGAATTAAACGTTCATTTTATAATTAAAAATCGGTTTTGAAAAAAAAAATACAAAATCTCGATTATCTTTTATTTGATACAGAAAATGTATAGAATTATAAGTAATCAAGCACACGCCACGTATATTTCACGATTAAAATTGGCATTGGAACGATTCTGGGGAAAAATCTCTGTCGGTACACTTTGTCCAAGAATTGATTTATTTTATAATATCGGGATTCTGATATCGAACGATTCTGAAAAAAAAAGAAAAAAAATCTCTATAATATTTCAACACGAACGTACTCAAGAATTTCAAGAAGGCAGGAAGTGAATGAACCATTTCTGGCCAAGATTAAACGTTCATTCTTTCCGAACGATTAATAATTAATCGTTATAGAAAATAAAAAAAGTCTCGATTCTTTTAACATAGAAACGAATACCATATATATATCATATATATATATTATACATATATTAATGATATAATATATTATGATATAATGAATATAATTATGATATAATTATATTCATATATATATATATATATATATATGGACATAACACTTCTATCTAATTAACGGTTCATTTTCAAAATTAAAAATCGTCATCGAAAAGAAAAAAAAAAAAAAAAAGAAAACATCCGGCGATCCCTCAAGCGAGAAATATATATACAGAGAAGGCACCGTAAGGTATAGTTTGACGCCGGGTGTTAGGTTTTAACGAGTAATCAGGAGCTGCGAGGATCGGTGAAACGGGATAACCAGTGACTGGATTTCATCGTGTACGCGGATCCAGATCGCGTGGAAATAATACCTTCCCTCTGTTGGAAGGTTAACGCATGCGGTATACGTATACACACATATATAATATCGTTTTCTCGAGGTCAGAGGGAAAGGCGAAACTTGGGAAGGATGCTCGGAGAGATAGTTTATCATTACGCGACACGCGTGTAAAGCGACGGGTAACGCTTGGATTCAACGAACGATGATCGATTTTTATCGCAAGGAATAAATTATTATTAGATATCTTACACGACGTAACATCGACGTTAGAGGGAAACGCGATCGTTTCTCGCGATTTGATCAATTTTTTTTTTTTTTTTTCGAATCGAGAGAAGTTAAGAGGCTATACGTTTTTTTTTTTATTTCGCCTTTTTCTTGGGAAATTATATCTGAAATATCTATATATAGATAACGAGAGATTGCGAGTTCCTCGGGGCGCAACAAGTTGGAGTTCCTTCGCTGAATATTCCGTCTTTCCCGTTGTTTGCTTGTTCCATGATACGTAAAAAGAGATTTCTTCCGACTGGACGGATGGGTTGTTGGTCGTGGCGATTGACAGCACGAGCGAATGCGCGAGAGAACGAGGATATTTAACTCTTTAAGCGGTTATAATGGAAAACACGCACGGGTTTATCGTTTTTTTTTTAACAGCTAGCGATATTTGCATTATAAAGATTAGTTTCTCTTTGTATTTATTTATTTTCTTCTTTTTTTTTTTTTTTAATCCTTTGAGTGGGCGTCACTTCATTTGACGAAGATATTAGAGGAAATGACGAATATTCTATTATTGGATTGGATTGGATTATGTTTTTCTTTGCATTTTAACATTTTCGCTGAATTTGTTCGCGAATATAAATAATAAATATATATATATATATATATATTGTGAATATTAAGGAGTAGATAATTATATCGAACGATTGCTCAAATATGTTACTTTCGTTTCAAGAATTTCTCTTTTTTTTTTTTTTTTTTTTTTCTTTTAGAGGAAACGAAAGTCAAATTTCCAATTTTATTTGTAAGAAATTAGATTATTTGTAAGAAATTCGATAAAAAGGATAGAATTAATGAATGCTATATTTTAATAACAATTTCAACAATTTGACAAAACGAAATAAAGGTAAGAAAAGCTCGACTTGCATTCATTTCCACCCGTGATGAATTATTTTGTTTGTTACAAATTATGCTTGTAACCGATCAAACCGATTAATTTATCCTCGTTCTCTTCGCTAATTGAGAATCGACGCCAGGTGTCTCTCTCTCTGAACATCGAATCAAAAGATGAATTCTCGAAATGCATACACGAACGGTAATGGATATATTACCATCTCTCTGAACGATCTCGTATTAATCTTAATGTTTGCGAATCCTTGTTTACGACGAGCGCCATTTTGTATAAAAAGAAGCGAATGCCAGAGGATCCGATTTCGTATCTCGCAGCAAGTTCTTCAACATTGTTATCCTTTAAGCTTATGTAAGTTTAAAATTAAGGGGATTTGTAGTACGCTAGATGCGTGTGCTCGATGCGAAAACATTGGCACACTCTTTTTAAGGAAATTAAACGGTGCATTGACTTAACGATTTAAAAGAAAAAAACAAAAAAAAAAAAAAAGAAAAAAAAGGAAAAAAAAATGGAAAAACGATAAACGAACGAACAAAAAAAAAAGAAAAAAAAATAAACAATAAATAAATTAGAATAAATAAGGGGCGAAACTTATATCTTTTATCTTTTATCGTCGATGCTAAGTTTTCACTTTGACACGTTGTTATCTCTGAGAGAAATTTTTCAGTGGAATGTCGTCTCTCTCTCGAGGAAACTTTTTTTTTTTTTTTTTTTTTTTTAATAATTAATAATGTTAATGTAATAATGTATTTTTCAAGGTGTGAAAAAAATAAAATAGAGAAACGAGGCACGAGTATGCGAATGAGAAAATTGATGACAGAACTTGTTAAGAGATACTTAGTGCACATATATACATATTATACATATATTCATATACATATATATATATATATATATACATATATATTTATTCTTTACTGTAAACGTTTCTTCAATCGTGTACATGTAAAAGAAGGATGTTGGGTGTTCGTGGCGCTTTGAACACTGTAAATTTTTTTGTAAAGGTCGGCGAGAGACGTTCTAACGGGTTTGTAAAGTAAGATAGAAGGGGAAAAGAAGAGAGAAAAGAGGGAGGAAATGAAAAAAAAAAAAAACGGGGAGAAAAAAAAAAGAAGGAAAAAGAGAACACAGAGAATATCGTCGTTTATTGTTTTTAAAACCGTTTTAAATTCGATCCACCTGTGTAAAATATTTTCCTAAAACTTACTTACGACGTAAAGAGTCCGAGTTTTTCCGTTTGGTTGTACATAATACTGCACTCTACGATTAATTATTATTATGATTATATAACATTGCTGCTCTTGCTGGTATATATTATAAATAAACGTAAAGGTGTTGCAATTCAGTGTGGTTAACACCTTAATCCGGATCTTTTCTTGCGTTACACCGTTCAAGCACTTTATTTGTTTATTGTCGTTGGTATAAAAAGGCTTCTCAGTCATTGCGTTTGATTAATTTTCTCCCTTCATTTATATATTAGATTTAATGGAAATAATCGTAATTCCTTTCGTCTATTCGACGAGATTAATATTCGTATAGAATATTGAATACGAGTAATAATAGTTTTTAAGTATTTTTCGAAAGTTTATCATGGGTTAAACATATTTGATTATTCTTAAAAAATTTTGAAAATTGTAAAAATATTTCTTCAATTCAAATACATTGTAATATCCCATTAACGTGATTTTTGTATTTATATAATTGTTGAATTATTCGAGTGGTTTTTGCATATACTGTCAAAAAAAAAGAAAAATTTTTAATCCGACCTTAACAAAACGACGAACGTCGTAAATGGAAAAATTCTTTTTTTTTTTTTTTTTTTTTCCAAATTTATATTCCATTTATTTATTTTCCAGCCATTTCAACGTATTCATCCAAGATCCAAGGTAAGATACTTCCATACTAAAAAAAATAATAATCTCGATTAAATCCGTTATTCGCGCATAAACAAATGGATCCATCCAGATGGTCGAATTCCTCTGGCCACGGTGCTCGAGAAGCGTGCTCAGGATCCACCAGATCCAGGATCCAAAGCGCGAGACACGAGAAGGCGCAAGATTTAAAACAGATTCCCGTGAAATTGGGATTGATTGTTCAAGCGAGACAACGGGGTACAAGTCGAAGGTTGAATCTTGTCGAAGACGCGGCTTCTGGGGGAGGATGGGTGGGTGGAAGCGCCGAAATAGACAAATAGGGAGGGTGTATACCTTGGAGAGAGAATCAAACAGGTGGCGTGGCGGGAAGGGAGGTTCCAGTCGGGGGGTGGAACGGTTTCTCTTTCCGTTGGAAAAAGGGGTGAAGGAGGGGGGAGAGGAGGAAGGATCTCGCGAGGATCTCGCGTGGGAAGGAAGGGACACGACAGTCGTACAAATGTAACAATTTATTTTCATTACGACATAATTAGGAACGAGACCCGTGACTCGATGCCTTCTCCCTTGCGTTAACTCGCACACAGGCAACGCCCTTGGTCAAGTTTAAGGTTCGATCGATAGGGGATTGCCTGTCGTTTGGATTTTTCGTGCGTGGGATCGAGTTTAAAGCACGTGTTTGCAGTTTGGTATAATATAATTTATCGGGGTCGTTCGCCAATTGATTAAATTTTACGGTTTGAGAATTTATTTGTGTAGATTTTTATTAAAATTTTTATTAAAATAAATTTAATTAATTTAAATGTTGCAAGTTATTATGAGGTTGTTATTATGAGGTGAGAATAAGATTAAAGATAAGGATAAAAATTTTTATCTAAATTTTATTATATTCAAGCTTTTTGTAAAAAAATTTTATTCGCATGAATATTCGCGATCTCTGTTTATGCGTTCCACGAGTTGAAATATGGACGACGAACGCGAGTGTAGGGTTGGATTATTACTGTTTGTTTAGTTTAATGCGTATTTTAACAATAATAACTACGTCGAATTTTCATATCGTGGGATAAATTCCACAACGTTGTACAAATATACCGCGTCTATGAATTTTAATGAGTTTATAACCGGATGAGAGGGATGAAAGTGAAACTTCTTAGTTATTTCAAGCAATGTAACGATTTGAAATTTAGATGACAGATCCCCTAAAAGCAAAGGTTCGAATCACAAATCGTAACCAAACTAAATTTTTATTAATTTCATTTCAATTTTGTTTCCTCGACAAAATCTCCTAAAATTTTCTTCTACTCTACGAAAAATATCGATAATTTCATCTCTTTGCAATTTTTGATCGATTATCAATTGAATTTTTGAACGAAATTAAAATTTCTCGATTTCTCTCAATTCAATCGCAAAGGGTTGAATTCTTTCTTCTATATTCTAAAGAAAATTTTTTTAAATTTCCAGAGACCGTCTTTACCATTAAAATGAAAACTCGTTTCGTCAAAAACTCTTTTTTTTTTTTCCAAGAAAATTTAAAAAAAAATTTCGATGGTCCAATAATTCCATTGTCTTCGTTATGTTAGAACGAAAAAAAAAAAAAAAACACGTGAAAAAAAAGGATTTCTTTACGCCGATTCGTCCATCGATTCGATCGAAAGGAGAAAGGAGAAGAAACGCTTTCTCCCTTTCGGATCGGAGATTTAAAAAAAAAAAAAAAAAAAAAGGAGAGAAGTGGAACGATATACAACGTTAGGTGGAGGGATTTTCGTGTGTCCCGGAAGCTCGTGTACGGATTCCAGCAGGGTTAGAGGGCGAGAAGCGCAACGAACTATGGATGAAAAGGGGGTTGAAAGGGGGTGGGAAAAGAGAAAGCCCACGGGGGCCGAATTTGCATCCGGCAAAGCAACCTCGGACTACTTTATTTGATTGGCTGCCCGCAGGCTTGCCTTCCACTCCCGCGCCAAAGTACATCCCCGTATTTCTCCTCCACTCTTTTATTCGCCTCCCTTCTTCACCTCATCGCCGTCTTTCTCCCTCCCCTTCTACACTGTTCTCTTTTTTTCTTTTTTATTATATCTTGTCTTCCTCTTTCCTTACATTCCTCTCTTCTTTGTTGTTTGTAATTAGTAGAATGGGGGCGTGTTTGCAATTTTATTTCGGGAATGGAATCAAATACTGCCTCCCCTCCCTCCCCCCCCCATTTCTTTAAAATGGAAATTTGATTTTGCAGATTAATAGTTGGTTAGTATTTTTATGAAATATTAAATAAATTTTTATTTTCGTGTTTTCATTTTGAGACTTAGAGGATTTGAATAGGTAAATCAATTTTTTAAATTAATGTATTGTTTTATGTTATTTATTTTACGAGATAAAAACAATTTCAAATTTTCGAATAATCCTATTTTAATTATTCGATTCTTATAAATATAATAATAAATATAATAATAATAAATATAATAATATTATAATATTGTGTTAAAAAAATTTATTTTTTTTTATTTCTAAAATTTTTTTAAGCCCCCACTTATTTTCTAATTCTTTTCTATTTAATTATCAAATTCATTTATATTCTTCGATCAATTTTTAACACATTTTACCATACTTTACGTTTTTTTCCACATCTCGATTTACACTTACACAAACACACCAACTACGTCTTACAAAACTTTTTCAGAACCCGTATCCATCGACCGTATCCTAATGATTCATGGAACCAGCTCGCGAACAAAAACTCTCCTGTAAAAAAATTTCTCGGAATCCACTTATAAATAATCCATTGGTAACAACAATTCATTCCATCTTCCCAAGGTATGTCCAAATACGATATGTTTATAATATTCTTACTCGAGTGCGTCATGCGTGTAACCTCGAGCCGTATTTACCTTTCGACTTCCGCAATTTCGGTTTCCAGGAATTTTCGACTCGCAACGATAACATTGTACAAAAACAATTTCTAACTTTCGATAATAATACTGTTATCGAGGAGATGGTTTCAGTCGTACATTGGCTTCGAACGTGGAAAGATCTCGCGAAAATAAAGTGTAACTTTAAAGCGTACGTTTTGTAACGTAATTATTTTTATAATTTTAAGAGTACGAATCGAAAGTGGAATTCTCTCGTCGAATCGAGAGATACTTTTTTGAAAACGGACGTCGCATTGAGATTAAAAATTTCGATTTCTCAATTTCTCAAATTTCTCTTCTTACTTCGCGAAAACTATTATCCGCTAGTTTCACTCTCAATATTGTATATATAAAATTATAATTTAGAATTATAATGGATAGAAATTTGATAAATCGAGAATATTTTTCGCGAGAAGAAATTATTAATCGAAAGTACGATTCCTAACTTAAAATCGAGAACTTTTGCGAGTTGCTCTCTCTCTCTTTCTCTTTCTCTTTCTCTCTGAGAGATGTTTGCTGCGAAGAATATTATTCAGAGTAACTTAACTTAGAATTTTACTTTCAAATATATTCGTACTCCGACTATCGAAAGATTACCAAGAGGACCATTCAACGATGGGCCGGAACCATCCATCAGAGGTCCGATAGAGTAGTATCAAGGATGCTGGATGTGGTGGAGCGAAGATACCAGGGAACGAGGTAAGCTTTTGCTTCTTTTTAATGACTTTGTGTCGTCGTGCAATCGTGCCGATCGATTTTTTCCCGCCTGTCTGTCGCCGAGAATCGACGTCGGGAATAATCATCCGGTTTAATAAAAACGGCTTATCCGTGAAACAATGGACTGTCGCTTGCAGGACGGGGTATCATCATAGAGGCCGGTGCTAAACCACTCGTGTTCCATGTACTTTGTTCCACTTCATATTAAGCGATTTTCACTTTGTGTTACAGGACTTGATCCCCTGCCTCTCTTAGAACTTCAGTTTCATTTTAGAAGTAGTAGCTCCATCGTAAGTTGTAGGCCACTTGTGCTAATTTTAAACGTGATTTGTGAGAATTAAAAGTGTCGTAATAACAATTGTGAAAATGTTATTACAAATGTTATTAATATGTGGTTAAAGTTAATTTAATTAATTGGTTCTTTTTATTTTTATTGTACAGAGTTTATCTAGGATTTTTTTCGATTTTTTCTTTTTTTTTTTTTCTAACGATTTCAGTTTGGGAAGATAACGTATTTTTTTTTTCTTTTATTAATTTTCATATTATTTTCCTTTTTTCTTTTTGTCGTCAATAATTTTAAATAATTAAATATCTTTTTTCTATTTATCATATTATACCTATTATCATAATAACATCGGTTTTTGGAATAGATATCCCTCCCTTTGTTAACTCGTTATTCGAAAATTCGACGTTTTACACGTATGGAAAGTTGGTTGTTCCATCTCGAAGCGGATTTAAACGAGCCGTTTTCACGCTTTAAGCCGCGCACGAACGTATTATTGTAGGATATTTCATTAATTAGCTAGGATATTTCATTAATTAGCTAATGGCTAACATGATTCTCATACGCTTTGATGCATTATTATAATGCAACAAAGTAATAAGTGAGACGGTACGTTCCGACTCGTTTTCTATCCTACGTTATTAGAATTCGAAAGATTCGGTATAATACCATCAACGATATTATATAACGATCGCGGTGCGATATCTCGCGAATTTTTATTCTCCGCCGTTTCGAAGTTTCGCTGTGAAATTGAAAAAAAAAAAAAAAAAAAAGAAAAAAAGAAAAGGAAAGGAAAGAAAAAAAAGTATAAATTGTAGATGTATATTTCGAAACTCGCGAAACTTTCTACCACCGCGCTATCTAGATGCTTTATGCAAATTTAAATTCTTATTAACACAGAGCTAGAAGAAATAATTCATTTTGGTTTTAATATCTCGTCTTTTTTGCATCGTTTCGCGCGCATTTCCGTTAGATTTCCGTACGAATTTTCGCAATTTTAGAATTTGAAAAATTTAATTAATATCATCGACATAATATTGCAATTAACGTTGAAAATATTTTTCAAAAAAATTTTTTGTTTCACGGTTTTGGCAAATTAAAAAAGAAATATACATATATGTATATATATGTACATATAAATATATATGTATAACTCAGACACATATTTCGACTCGTTTCCACCCTTGCTATTATTAACATTTGAAAAATTTATTTAATCAACAATATATTATTTCACGATGCAACTCGTTTCTCAAAAAATTTCTGTTCCACGGTGAAGTTTTGATAAACTAAGTCGGATGCATATTTCGTTTCAGACGGGGATACGGTTTTTTCTACCCTGTGTTTGTGTTCATTAGAGTTTGAAAAATTTTCACGAAAGTTGAAGTTTTTTTTCTTTTTTTTTTTTTTCTTTTTGGATAAACCAAAAAAAAGGTGCATAACAAAGTCGAAAACGTGTATTTCGACTCGCGAAAGTTTCTACCCTCTATTTATTAAAATTTTAAAAAATTCTATTCTTCGCAAAGAAAAATTTTTTTTAAACTGGATTTTATTCGTATTCGCCCTTTCCTTCCACGGCATATATATATATATATATATATACTTACTTACGTATGCCACGTCACGGATACGGGGTTACCCACAGAACTTAATGGTTTCCCGATAATAATAGTTCTCGAGTCACTGTAGCTTTAGTATCTCGGACTTTGGCCCTTTCTCCAAGGAACCACCCGCATTTTGACCTGTACTACTACCAAGTTTCGGTTGTCTAACGCAGGGGATGAAATTACAATTGGCTGGAAATGTCCTCTGTCTTTGACTCTTTGCTTAGAATATTCTCTTGCAAATATATATTTAAAATTTTTTTTCTTTTTTTTTTTTAAGGAGATTCATCGATTAATTTTCTTTTATATTATAATATGTCGGATAGGAATATAATCGTACGTTTATTTATATATTTATATTTTTATCGTGGTAAAAGTAATTATTTTTTTATTATTTTAATCGATGCATTTCAATCGCGAGGTTGTATCTTTTATTTGATTAATCAGTTGAAGGAATTCGAGGCGGGGAAAGTATTTGAGAAAATAATAATTAATTTTTTAAAATTTGCTCGAGAACAACAAATAATATTGCGATAAGCGTATAATATTAGATCAGGAATAATAATAATAATAATATAATAATTTATTTTCATCGAAATCGAGTAAAATAATTTATCTCGCTATTAATGTAAAAATTAATTTAATTACAGATAAATTTATCTTATTTTTTCGTACGAAATATTTAATTATTATAGTTTAATTTGTAGAAAAATAAATTTGGCAAATTTCTTAAAACATTCAGATCCGTGATAAAGAAGGGGGGGGGAGGGGAATAAAGACGATAATTTATTCAAAATTATTTATAGATTTGTTTCGAGTAAGTTTGTTCCTGTAAAATCCAAGTTGATCAGTTTCGACCTGTTAAATCGGCGACAGAGTTCTCTCCCGATAGTATAATAGATAATTATCGCGAAGAGCTGGAGTCACCAAGGCTGTTGAATCGAGACGATACTGTTTTCCACGATCCATCTTTATTCGAAACTAAGTAGAAATACGACCTAGCTTAAACCCTACATGATGAAGGGTGAATCGAGACTCCATAGGCGTAACCTCTTCAACGATCCTTTAACGAATTCGTGTTCAATCCGCGTAATAGATTTCCATCTATTGATACATTTTTTAAAATAATATCACTTATTGTTATTCCTGATCTAATATTATTATATACGCTTATTACAATATTATTTGTTATTCAAGCAGCAAAATAGAATTTAGAAAATCAATTATTATTATTATTTTCTCAAATATTTTCCTCTCCTCGAATTCCTTTAATTAATTAAATAAAAGATACAATTTCGCGTCAATCGTGTATCGAAAAAAATATTTAAATCGAAAATCCATCGAAAATTTAATTTCTTCGTTACTATTATAATAACATAAGTAATACAAACAGAATATTACTCATTGTAATTTAAAAATCGAATCAATTTTCGAACAAAGCTAAGTTTAAATAAAAAATTCGAAATGAAAGATACGAAAAACAAAATTTTCACTCCTGGTTTACATTTCGATACGAATTGAACTCTCACGCGTTGCATTCCATATACAAGGTGAGATTATCGATAAAATCGTACGCGTATATCGGATAAACGGAGGATGGATAGGCGAGTTTTGTACGAGGGAAATGGAAGGAAATCTCTATGCTCGATTCGTTACGCCTATGAAGGTAAGGGTTTTCCCCTTGATTTCCACTCGAGGTTGCCAACTTCGTACCCCATATCCTAGGTTCCACTTGATCGAATTAATCCATTCCCAATCTAATCAAATCGCGTGAATGTCTAATTTCACACACGATCCGTTTTCGTCGCTTCGCACGTTCTACCGATACGTACAAGTATCGAACCGGTTGATTCACATATTCGCGTTAATAGCGCCCAATTACTTGGGACCATCCCTCCTAACAATCGATAACATCGAATACACATCGTTCCATCATTTTACGAAAATATTCCAAGACGACTCGTTACCGAAATTTTAAACGATCGAGATACTGTACTTGATCTTTCCATGAATTGAACGATATTCAAGTTGAAGTATCATTTGAAGTACTTGCGTAGATTTAATCTCAAGGATATATATAAATTTCCGCAAACACTATACCCCGTCATTAATTGTTCCAATTCAAGTCACATCATCCACATTTTAATCGCACAACATTCTATGCGAAAAATTAATATTTTATTTTTCATTTTTCTTTTTTTATTTCCTCTTCATTCTCTCTTTTGAGTTATCGTAGGATGTACAATGTTCATTAACATTTCTATTCCTTTTTTCTTTTTTTCCACTTCATTCACTCTTTCGAGTTATCATAGGATGTATAATGTTCATTAACATTTCANCGCAAAAAATTAATCCGTTAATATTTTATTTTTCATTTTTTTTTTTTATTTCCTCTTCATTCTCTCTCTTGAGTTATGGAGGATGTACAATGTTCATTAACATTTCTATTCCTTTTTTCTTTTTTTCTATTTCATTCACTCTTTCGAGTTATCATAGGATGTATAATGTTCATTAATATTTCACTTTCCATTCCTTTTTTCTTTTTTTCCACTTCATTCACTCTTTTGAGTTATCATAGGATGTATAATGTTCATTAACATTTCACTTTCTATTTTTTTTTTCTTTTCCATTTCATTCATTCTCTCCAGATATCATAGTATAATTTTTATTAACATTTCATTTTCCATTTCTTTTTTTTATTTTCTCTTCATTCACTCTTTTGAGTTATCGTAGGATGTACAATGTTCATTAACATTTCTATTCCTTTTTTCTTTTTTTCCATTTCATTCACTCTTTCGAGTTATCATAGGATGTATAATGTTCATTAATATTTCACTTTCCATTCCTTTTTTCTTTTTTTCCACTTCATTCACTCTTTTGAGTTATCATAGGATGTATAATGTTCATTAACATTTCACTTTCTATTTTTTTTTTCTTTTCCATTTCATTCACTTTCTCCAGATATCATAGTATAATTTTTATTAACATTTCATTTTCCATTTTTTTTTTTTTATTTTCTCTTCATTCACTCTTTTGAGTTATCATAGGATGTACAATGTTCATTAACATTTCTATTCCTTTTTTCTTTTTTTCCATTTCATTCATTCTTTCGAGTTATCATAGGATGTATAATGTTCATTAATATTTCACTTTCCATTCCTTTTTTCTTTTTTTCCACTTCATTCACTCTCTCGAGTTATCATAAGATGTATAATATTATTATGTCATTAACATTTCATTTTCCATTTCTTTTTTTTATTTTCTCTTCATTCACTCTCTCGAATTATCATAGGATATATAATATTCATTAACATTTCACTTTCCATTTCTTTTTTTTATTTCCTCTTCATTCAGTCTTTCGAGTTATCATAGGATGTATAATATTCATTAATATTTCACTTTTCATTTCTTTTTTTTATTTCCTCTTCATTCATTCTCTCGAGTTATCATAGGATGTAATTTTCATTAATTTTCACTTTCCATTTCTTTTTTTTTTTTCCCCATTTTATTCACTTTTTCGAGTTATCATAGGATATATAATTTTCTTGATCTCAAACGATAATCGTGAAATGCATTTGTTGAAATACTTACACAGATTTAATTTCACGAATCAATAAGAATATGTATAAATTTCCACGAACCATTTCACATCACCATTATACACACATGATAACAAAATTCTACGCGAAAAATTAATCCGTTAACATTTCACCTTCCATTTCTTTTTCTCTTCTTTTCTTTTCCACCTCATTCACTCCCTCGAGTTATCATGGGATAATATGTATAATTTTCCCGGTATGAAACGATAACCGTGAAATGCAACCGTGAGCCGGTGTAGGCAGGTGTAGAAGTAAAATAGGCGTTCGATATTCCTCCCAAGTTGGAAACTCGGATTGGTCTAGCCGCGACAATATTGTAATTACAACATCAAATGCTCGATTAACGCAAATTTAACGGACGCGATCTGCGACTCCTGTTCGTAATTAACTTCGCGGCGACATCAAACCGATTAACGCGCTCCTCTGACCCGAGTTTTACCCCCATAAAGGCGCGAATTGCGAGAAGGTTTCGCCTTTCCTACTCGTAATCCAGCCTTTTCGAATTTACGTCACGTCTCGCTTGCCTTTCGCCGCCATCGATTCCAACCTTGAAACGTAGTTCCTTTTCCCCCTCCCCTCTCCCCCCTCCTCTTCTTTTGGGACAAATTTTTTAACGAATCGACTCCTTAGCCCTTTCCTCCTTCTCCACGAGTTACTACTTTACACGTAATCTTTGAAACGTGTTTCGCGAGAGATATCTCGTTACATTTTTTTTTTTTCTTTTTCTTTTCGTAAGAAAATTGAAGAGTTTTGTATTCTTTGGGATAATTAGATAGATGTATTTTTTTAAATTCGAATCTCCTCAATCTTCTCAAGTGGAAATTTTGATTTTCACTCGATTGGGGTGAAAATTCTTGTCTGGAGTGTGATACGTGATAATTCATACGTCATCGATATCGAAAAATTTCCCGCGATATTCACTTTTTCATTTCGGTTATTTTTTTTTTTTTTTTTTTTTTTTTGAGGGAGGGTGATAAAATTTTATATTTGAAATGTAAATCGAGGGCAAATATACCGGATAAATATACGATTCAAAATGAATTTTAAAAATCTGTTGAAGGGTAGATAACGAATTTTAAATTTTATGTTAATCTTATACCGGTTTCGGCCACAGAGGATCGTAATTAATATACAAAGGCGGTTTCTCTGCTTCCTCCCTTTTCACGTTTGTTCAAGAAAACTAATTTTAATAACGTAATTATAAACGTTAGGGGAGAGGGGTTACGATTACAATTACAACCTTGAACCTTTGATACTCGCCCTAGATATTAAAGAATCCACCACAAAATTACGTTTTTAATTATTCATTACGATCTTTCTTTCGAACTTTCGGAAAAAAAAGAAACAAGTTCAAAATTAATTAACCTTTTACAGATGGGGGAGGGGGAGGAGAAAAAGAAAGATGCATTTTTATTATAGCCATAAACATTCATTCGTAACGAGTAATAACGAGAAATTATTTAAAGAAGGAGATATAAAGGATATATATATACACAGTTACACCACGCGTGCATCGATCGATAATTCGAATGTATGTGGCGAGACAACGGGAAATTCTAGAAATAATTTCACAAGAGCGACGTTTCCGGCGAGATATATATCAAAGTTTCGCAAGGGATAGAGGCAAGAGCTAACGTTGACTTACCTCTTAAAAAGCGATATTGCCGTACAATTTTACCCTCGATCCTCATAGTTGGGACACACTTCACCATCTTTTGTTAGATCCATCAGTCGTAAAAGGAACGGCTTCACCGTTTCTTCCCTCCCTTTTCATTTATCCGTATATATATATATATATATATTTATTTTCGTTAGTGAAAATCGAAATTTAAAACTTTTCCTTTCTACGTTTCGAACTATGTTTTATTTTTTATTATTTTTTTTTTTTCGTTTCTCATTACGCAGGAAAATCAGAGATTCAAAAATTCCTCGATCACCCGCAAAACTCGAACATTTCCCTCCTTTATTCTACTCTCTTCTCTTTACTTACTCACATTTGTCCCTTTTATCGTGTCACGTGAAAATCAAAATTCAAAATTTCCTTAATCTCTTAAAACGAAACTTTTCCTTTTTTTCTATTTTCTTCCCCGCCACGTTCGCTTATTTATTTATTCTTACCTTAAAAAAAAAAAGAAGTAAATCCCCCTTCTCCTATTTTCCATTCATTTCTCATCATCGCGTGTGTGGACATTTTAAATCATCTCTAATGAAGAGTTAAAAAAAGAAAAAAGAAAAATACTCGTCGTCGTCGTCGTCTTCTTCTCTCTCCCCGCCTATCCTCCCGATCCTCCTCGCGAGTTTATATCCTCCTTTGGCGAGGCGCGAATATAATTGCTCGATCTCGAAAGGAAACGGCGGAATAATAGAGGAGTGTGTACCTGTAAAAAGGCTGGAGAGATTGTCGAGGGGACGAAGGTTAGTTCGGAGGGGAGTGAGACGTCGATTCGAAGGTGAAAGGGAGGCGTTTGATGTTTGAGTAGGTTGTTAGAAGTGTCTACCTATTCAGAGTGTAACGCTGGAAAAGTACTGTAAAGGCGAAGCACTCGGGTTTCTACTTAAATCGACTTGGACTCTCTCTCTCTATCTCTCTCTATATATCTATCTTTCTCTTCCTTCCTCCCTCCCTCTTTCTGCGCCTAGATGCTCTATGAGCGGTTCCCTATCGATCGTGGTAATTACTTATGTAAGCCCGGAAACTCCCTGCTGCTGTAAGACTTCCGTGGTGCCGACTGCGCGCGCGACAAATCATTCGCGATACAATCGCGTAGTTTTAATTTTATCGAGTTGGGGGCGTGCTCGAAGATATTCGGTAACGGCAATGCCTTACGAATTACGATTTCCGGTGGAAATAAGCGATAAGCTTGTTGGTTTTAAATTGTAGATAGAGAGAGAATAATATCGTGTTCGATTCGAGATCGTATTTTTCTTGTTTTTCTTGTCATGGAAAAGAGTTCTTAGGAGGACAATTATTTAAGAGACGAGACAAATGTGGATGGAAATATTTAGAAATCGTCGATTCTAAATTTGTCCTCTTTCGTTCGAGATTTAGAAAATGATTCGATGGAAAGTTGAACACACTTGAGAAATGTATCGAGGAATCGTCGAGAATTTACTCGATCGGGAAGTGTATAGAGATAAGGGATAGTATCGTTGGCGTCGATCTCTCCCTCCCTCCCTGTCATCCCTCCTCGTTTGTCCTTGTTAAGGATTATTCGCTTATTGGTTCATTGTGGATTCCTCCTTTATGAGCGACGTTTACTTCTTTTGCATGCTAAACGTTTTGCCTCCCTTGCCACGGATTACACGTCCGCCTTCTCTGCCTTTTTTCGTCGTGACATCGCGCAACCTGATGACATTCATCCCGCCTCCGATTCCAAAGCAAGATGAACGAATAAAAAAATTACCAATTTCGGATTATCGCGATTATTGTGGAACAATTTTTCAATGTTCAGAAACGGGGATCGTTTCGAAAAATATTATTTATTTATCGCTCGTCTCAGATTAAATATTATTTCCAGATAGAAATATTTAGGATAATTTACATTGGTACATCGTATCAACATTGGGGATTCAATTTGGCCTCGATAAAAATCCGTGAATCTGGTGAATTCGTTCCTCACGTGCGTAATTGTAAAACATAAGCTAGGAGTGTTTCTTATCTTTCAGAAATATTAACCTCCTCCGTTAGAACGTTGAAAAATCAATTTCAAAAGTTCAACATAGGTGAAACATTTTCGAATCGAGAATGGAAAATCGTTATCGATTTTCGGATCATCCCCTCTCGTTGGTCGAGGGAGCAACGATATTAACCTATCGATCCTCGACAATACGATAAAACTATATTATTATAATTTCGAGAGGAAGCTCTAGCGCCGCCTTTTAAACATATTTTTCCGGTTGGTAAAGTAATTTCGAGCCCCCGTGGAAGGCGCAACGAGATTATGAATTCGTATCGCCGATGTCAAATTATTAAATCCGACGAGGTGTTCGTCAAGGAACGGATAATGCAATTTTTATACGCTTCGCTTGTACCGTTCCATTATCGATTCGCGTCGCTCCTATTCATCCCCGTTCCCCGTTTCAGCTGTTGTAGCTCGATCGTGTTAAAAATTATGCGACAAATTTTAGTATTTTTTTCGAGATCGTGCCCCCTTCCCCTGGATCAGGGAGGGCTGGAGGGAGGGAGGGGTTGGCCGCCCGTAAGGGTGGATTCAGTTTCCATATTTATGATCTGGTTAATAATCATCCCTTGTCTCCTACCCATTTCCCCTGTGATATTTAATAGAACCCGACTCGAGCGACCTTACATTCATAATCTGTTTTTTTTCCCTCTCTCCCCCTCCCCCCTTCCCCATTCTTTTCGCAGCAATTATTATTCGTGATTATTGTTGGAAAATTAGGTGTTTCGGGGATAAAAAAATTTGGTGACGTTTTTGATTTTCGTAAGTTTTGCGTTAGAAGTTGAAAAATTTGTGAAATTTTCTTTGGATACGCGATTGGGAAATTTAACGCTTGTGGTAACGATCGTAAAAGAATGGATATATGAGAAAAAAATTTGACAAGGTAAATTATTACCTCGTACGATAGAGGAAGTTTAAAACGTTAAAAAGAAAAAAAAAATTATCATTAACGTCGAAGAAGAAACGACTAATAAAATGGCGCTATCGTTTGTAAATAATTCAATTTTGTATGTCTTTCATCTATTCTACGATACGATATTCACACAAGTATGAATTATGAATTGAATGTGCGTGCATATATCAAATTATCTTGTTCCATATTTGTTGTTACAATTTATAACAGCAATATTATTTATTATGGATGAGTAAATTGAGCTTATTAACTGTTTTTACTTGGGTGGGTGGAAAAAAATTACATTTTAAATTAAAATTTTTTTTTAAACCTAAGTGGTGGTTGAGGGTATTATGAGGCCTTGAAAACTATAGACCCTTATCTTTTAAACACCCTTCATAGAGAATGCAGAGGTGTACAGGTTTATTAATTTATTAATTAAGAAGATAAGAAAAAATTATCTAGATCGTATCCCAGAATTTGTTTTAATATTCGTTTTTAATATATATTCATTATGTTAATGACACATTTTGTATATCTCTGCATATTGTTTTGCAAATCTTTTACTTTGAAACTGTTTTATCGCGACGGGATTCATTTTCTTTGAATGGAAGAAATCTCGAAAGTATTATTTTTTAATTTATTAGTATTAACAAGCATTACATTTTCATCGTTCCATTATGATCAAAGCTTGAGATTTTTTTTTTTTTTTTTAACTTTTTCAAATAAGAATTCTGTTCAACATTTTCCAAATTTTTCACATTTTGGTAAAATTAAGGGAATGAAATGAAATCTAGAGGAAATGGTAGAGTTTGTATAAAAAAATATTTCATTTTACTAAAAATTTTATATAATATCTTTTATTTATTGGAATATTTTTAATATCTTGTATCAACTTATTCTAATCACAAAAACGAAACTTTTTATATCTATAATATTAATTCGATAATCTCGTTTAATTCTTTTTTTTTTTTTTTTTTGAGTTAGCCCAAATAGATACTCTAGATATTCCAAAAGGTATAACCAATTTTTTTCAAAATTTCTTGGAAATGAAATATTCATTCGATGAATCGAAAGAATAACCGTTGCCATTACTTATCATTCGAAAGATCGAAATTTAATATTATTCAATTTCTGCATGATACTTTTTCACCGAACAATTTATAATTCTTCTCAATTTATAATTCTTCAAGAGAGATAAAATATATCAAAGCAATATAGCGTATCCTTATCCAACACGCGTGCAACGTTTATTTAAAATCGATCATTTCTTAATTGCTTTCATGGTGGAATTTCGAATCGGATCTTGGCAAATGATTTTCGTCTGGATTCATTTCACCGGAATTAAAGGGTGTTTATTAACGTTTGAGAGGATGGGAGGGGGGTGGGGCACGTTAGTTCCTCTTAGTCCATCGTTTTCGCTTAACAGAGAGAAGGGGTTGAAAATGGAAGGGTAAGATTAATATTGACGAATTCCTTGCTTGCACGCGTTTTCTCTATTTTCGAAACGAGGTAGGGATGTCAGAGAGAGAGAGAGAGAGAGAGAGAGAGAGAGAGTACTTTTGATCTCTTGCGTGTTTGCAGAAATTTCCTCGCGTGTGTGGTTTGTTAAACGCTTTTCATCGCTTTTCTCCCCCTTCCTTTTACGCTATCTCGATGATACATCAATTATTGGGTATTTACGTAGAAGGATGACCCACGTTCTTTCAGGTGTTTATGTTGCTTTGATATAACCCTTTAAGGGCTAAGGGTTTCGATCGTTGTATCAAACGTGAGAAAAAATTACGTATATCGTATCTTGTTTCCATTCGAATGGATATATTGAACGGTTGTTTCACGTTATTTCGAATAATAAGCTGGAGATTGATCTGTCTTCTTCGAGATATTGCTTCCCGTACGAAGATTTAAGATCGACAAAAATTGGGTTAAAGTTTCAAATTACGTAACCGTATTACTGTTATCTGATTAAGATCGATGGAGGAAAATCGATCGAGCATAATTCGTTTAAAATTATTTTTTCGCGATAAATTGTTGTAAATTCGCAAGAGATTAACTTTTCTGAATGGTATAAATGATAGCTTTGGGGAATAATGTAAGTAACATTCAATCTTCTCACGATAATGATAATACACCTTTTCCATTTTATCGTTACAATGCGGCGGGAATTCATAGTCTCAAAAATTACGATGATAATAACGAATACCTTTGTGCGAGTTACGAGGTACACCAGAATTGAAGTGTTATTTAAGCTCGGGAAATTGAAATTCAGGAAAGCGGAATCTCTTTCACAGTTGCTTGTAAGCTTGTATAATTTTCATTACTTCGTAAATTGTAGTAATTTTACTCGGTTTCTGGTTAGTTTGGTTAGGATTCTCTCTGTTCGTCGGATCTGATCGATGATCTTTCTACTCCTGTTTCGAAATATTTCGAAGATATTTCGACGACGATTAATAACGCAGGCGAGAGCGATCGAGGCAAGATTATTTCGAAGAAGATTGTTTCAAAAATTATTTCACTCCGTAAATTTTGAAAGGAATCGAACGAAATTATTTTTGTCGCAAAAATTTTATATTCTTCGATTCGTTTAATTTACATAAAATTTCAATCATGCTATTAAGATTCTCAAAAAAATCAGAGTACATTCAAGATAAATCGTATTAATTATAACAACCTTTCGTCATTCGACAATTATCAAAATTTCACAACTCGATTCTCAATGGGAGTACATTAAAGATTACCATAATGGCATCCAGTCGAATCTCGTTGATTCTATCATTCGCAGACTTTATCGTTCGATCTCGATATTTGTCCAAATTTCACATTCTCGACATAATACATTCCTCCCCCCCCCCCCAAAAAAAAGAAAAGTATCTCGAAGATTTATCAAGCATCTAATAATTTTATCATTCCAAAATCAATTTCATCGTACGAATTACGAAATGCGTTCGAAAATAATTACCACCTTGCTCGTGTGGTGCACGCACACGAAAGGACGAATGCTCGAAGAGCATCGAGAATCCTATCCTCCTTTCGGGGATCTTTATTTCATCGGGGATGGGCGGGATATTATAATCACGTTGTACTATCGATTGACGTGTGCACAGAGGGTTGTGCACACTCCCTCTCTCTCCCTCCCTCCCTCCCTCCCTCTCTCTCTCTCTCTACGTATATACGGTGGCTGAAAAGGGGGTCGTGTAGAGAGAGTGTTAGGCGGAAGGGAGGAAGCCGAAGCTGGCAGGGAGAAGACGCTGCCTAATAGAATGCCAATATGATTATGTGTGCCATGCTGCATCCAAACCACGATCCATGCACCACCTACTGGTGATGCTCTTGAATACTCGCCAGCCAATGTAATCGACTGGCACGAAACGACGCTACGGATGAAAACTGAATTTGTTTCGCGAAACCCGACCATCGAGAGAGAGGGAGAGAGAGAGAGAGGGAGAGAGAGAGAGAGAGAGAGAGAGGGAAGGGGAGAAAGAGAGAGAGGGTGTAACACACGTCACGCGTCTCTTTTTCGTCTTCCACGTTTCCGGATACTCTATACGTGTGTCGTGGTTTCCGTCCGCGTTCCTACGCTACCGAATATATCGATTTTTTTCTCCCGTTTTCTCTTGCTCCATCCTTCCACCCTTATCGAATCTTCCTTCAATTTTTTTTTTCCCCTCGATTGTATTACACTTTTCTTAATTTTCTTTTTTTTAATCGGGCGTTGATACGATCATGTGGAAAGCGATGTGTATACGTTTGAGGGTGTTGAAAGGGTGTTCGTAGTGTGTTCAGTATTCGAATGGTAATTATTTTAGGGCGAAATTTTGTTGCGTTTGAATTTTCTTCGAATTTTCTCTCGATTATGCTTTTGTATTTAATTTTTTAAGGTTGATAGAGGTATAGGTGTTTGAATGAAGAAATTTATAGCGTTTAATATGGTAGATATTTTAGGGCGAAATTTTTTTGAATTGGATTTTCTTCGAATTTTCTCTCGATTATGCTTTTGTATTTAATTTTTCAAGGTTGATAGAAGTATAGATGTTTGAATGAAGAAATTTATAGCGTTTAATATTCGTATGGTAGATATTTTAGGGCGAAATTTTTTTGAATTGGATTTTCTTTGAATTTTTTCTCGATTATGCTTTTGTATTTAATTTTTTAAGATTGATAGAGGTATAGGTGTTTGAATGAAGAAATTTATAGCGTTTAGTATTCGTATAATAATTATTTTAGATAAAATTTTGTTAGATTGGATTTTTTCTTCGAATTTTTTCTCGATTATGTTTTTGTATTTAATTTTTTAAGTTGATAGGGGTATAGATGTATGAATGAAGAAATTTATAGCGTTTAGTATTCGTATGGTAATTATTTTTAGGACAAAATTTTGTTAGATTGGATTTTTTCTTCGATTTTTTCTCGATTATGCTTTATTATTAATTTTTAAATGATGTAGGAAGTAAGTGTACTCGTTTGGATATAGAAATTTGTAGGATTTGGTATTCGTAATTATTTTTATATTGATGTGAACTCCTGCTTTCTGTTCTGGATTTTGATTTTCTTGTAAAGTTTTTCTTCGGTTTATTCCTAATCACACTTGTATTAATTTTGTACAACAGCACGTTCATTCATCGTGATCGCAGAAATTGGGCTGATACTTTCTAGATACAGAAATTTATTTATTATTCGATAACTACTATTAAGTTTCGCGCTTATGAAATGTTATTTCCTCAAATTATATTTTATTTTTGAAAAAAAGGGGGGAGGGGACACCATCTGTTTTTATTAAACGATACCACGTACAGTCCTGTACGCGAAACGAACCAAGAAATTGCGTTGCTTGGTAGTAACAAAAGACGAAGAGAAGGAAATACGAGCTTGGCTTGGCAATAGTTCCGCCATTCGTAACGAGAGAGAAAATACCCCGGTGACGAGAAGTAGAATCTGAACGAAATATGATTCCCGCCATTTGTAAGCATAATTCCTATTCCAATTTTTGTTGAAACATCGAAGTGGTAACAAGAGAACTTTTCATTCATAATGAATCCACCGTTCCACTTGTATCGACATATATTTGTTGTCCCCATGTTTTACTCGCATCTAACTGTTACCCTGTCTCCTTTTTTCTATTATCCTTTCTACAATCGTCAGCAAAAAAAAAAAAAAAAAAGAAAGAAAAAGAAATAAAGTTTCGAAAATTTAAAAGTGAAATATTAGAAATAGATTAGATAAAAAAATTAAATGTAATTTTTATAAAATATAAAATCTCATTAACCTTAACTTTATCGCGAGAGATACAAATTCGAATTTATCTTTGTAAATATTCACAATAAGGAATTTTGTGAAAATTTTTCCCCTTTAAAATTTTTCGCTTAAAGGAAACAAGTGATTACTTTACCATTTCCCTCGACTTCATTTCTTTTCTTTTCTTTTTCTTTCTCTAAATCTCTTATTTCCTAAATATTCGTGAAAACTGACTTCACCTCATGATTCTTTGCCAAAAAAAAAAAAAAAAAAAAGATGGCTTCGTCATTTAATCCACTTAAATTACATTTCTCGAAAGTTTCAAATTTTCCTGAATCCTTTCAAAAATATTCACGATAAAGGATATTTCTCCCTCGAATTACAAAAAGATTTCCAATTTTCGAACCATCGAACCAACCCTGCGGACACCGTCGAACGGATAAAAAAAGGCCACGAAGACATTCGACTTCATAAGGAGAAAGGCGAAGGAAAGCGAATTTTCGAACAAAAAAAAAAAAGAAAAGGAAAAAGAAAAGGAAAAAACGGAATACACATGGCGGCCATGATCAAAGAGGAACGATGGCGTCGAATATAATACAGCGGTAATGCGGCTAAGTAATGCCATTTTCCACTCGAACGTACGAGTTAATGCACTAACAATGCATCCGATGCACATGACTGCTTGATTTTCCGATAAACGCGCACTTGATGGATTTAACGCGTCTGGCTGGAAAACGTTATAAATCGAAAGTTTAACGTTTCACACCCGCTCGAATTTCCCTTACCCGCGAAAAATCCTTCCGTTTTATTCGCGGCAAAAATTCCCGCGATCCGATAATTACTTGGAACCGTGATTCATCTCTCGATTGAGAACGAGAGGAAGGAGAAAGATTCCAGCGATTGGGAAATGCTCGGTGTTTGATTATGCGGGGAAAACGGGGAAGTGGAGCGGGTTGTTGCGAATTTTCTCGAACGAAGGATTATTTCGAGAAGGATTTTTAATAGTGAAAAGAAATATCGTTTGACCGGACGAGGAAAAAAATTTTGATGATAAATGTTTGGAATAATGTTTTGGAAGTTTTGGAATTGAAAATGGCGGAGGAGGATAAAATAATAAGAATTGAAAAGAAAGTTTTGTGATTTTTTTATCTCGAATCAGTATGTTCGAGTCATCAGAATTTATATTCACGCGACTTATTTATTTATTTTCGTTTGATTCGTCATTAAATTGATTACCCAGAATTACTCGCAATCCCGATAACTAAGTCTGATTTGTTTGATATTGAGATTTTTATACGAGTTGTAACATTCGGTCGACACTTTTTTCGTGAGATTTCGTCGAATAATATCAGTGGGCGCGATTGCGCAAGAATTTGTGAGACGATTGTGAGAAACGTCCGTTTTATCGAAAGCTTTGATTGGACACTCGATGGGAGTAGAATAGAGAAGGAAAAAGGAAGAGGAAAGAAAGAAAGAAAAGGCGAAAAGCTGAAAAGTGGTTTGCCATGGTGGAACGGAAGCTTGTCTGTAATACACATCGAAAGATACATCCGGTTTCCGTCCCCCCCCCCCTGCTGCTTTATCACGCTTGTATGGGGAACCTATATACGGTTGTATAGGGTTAGCGGTCGTCAAAGTTAACCTTTGTTTCGCGCATGGCTACCCTTTCGGGTTTATCAGTGTGTAGCAGCTGGTGCCGCTTTATTTATAACGCGACTTCCCTTCCTTTCCTTCTCCTCGACGGTGAAACTAGCGTGGCAGACCGTGTTAAGCCGCAACACCACTTCCTATATCGCGCGTTTTGTCAATGTGAACGTGGCAAAGTAGCATTTGTCATCACGTAAAAATGAGAAGAAATATCGTGCATCCTTCTATTTTATTTTATTTTATTTTTTTTTTAATATATCCGGATAAATATGTGCTCTCAAGTTTTTGTTTTTCGCGAATAAACACTGGATCGGAAAAATGAAAATTATTCTCAATTGGTGGTCTCTAGAATGCGAGTTAATGTGGAAAGTTATTTTTCGAATTGAGAACTGGTTTGAGAACGAAAATTACTTCTTATATGTAGTTTCTGGAATGCGAATCGCTCTCAAAAATTATTTTTCGCGAATAAATAATGGGTTGAAAATGAAAATTATTTTCTAGATTATAGTTTCTAGGATACGAATTGCTCTCAAAAATTATTTTTCGCGAATAGATATTGAATTGAGAGTGAAAATTACTCTTAGTATAGTTTTTAGGATGCAAATTGCTCTCAAAAATTATTTTTCGCGAATAAATAATGGGTTGAAAATGAAAATTATTCTTTAGATTATAGTTTCTAGGATACGAATTGCTCTCAAAAATTATTTTTCGCAAATAGATATTGAATTGAGAGTCAAAATTATTCTCAATATAGTTTCTAGGCTGCGAATCGCTCTCAAAAATTATTTTTCACGAATAAATAATGAGTTGAAAATGAAAATTATTTTCTAGATTATAGTTTCTAGGATACGAATTGCTCTCAAAAATTATTTTTCGCGAATAGATACTGGATTGAGAGTGAAAATTACTCTTAGTATAGTTTCTAGGATGCAAATTGCTCTCAAAAATTATTTTTCGCGAATAGATATTGAATTGAGAGTGAAAATTATTCTCAATATAGTTTCTAGGATGCAAATTGCTCTCAAAAATTATTTTTCGCGAATAGATATTGAATTGAGAGTGAAAATTATTCTCAATATAGTTTCTAGGATGCGAATCGCTCTCAAAAATTATTTTTCGCGAATAAATAATGGATTGAAAATGAAAATTATTCTTTAGGTTAGGTTATAGTTTCTAGAATACGAATTGCTCTCAAAAATTATTTTTCGCGAATAGATATTGGATTGAGAGTGAAAATTACTCTTAGTATAGTTTCTAGGATGCGAATTGCTCTCAAAAATTATTTTTCGCGAATAGATATTGGATTGAGAATGAAAATTACTCTCAATACAGTTTCTAAGATGCGAATTGCTCTCAAAAATTATTTTTCGTGAATAAAAAATTGAAAATAAAAATTCTTCTCTATGTATAATTTTTTGGATACGAATTGCTTTGGAAAGTTATTCTTCGTGAGTGAAAACTGCAACGAGAGTGAAAATTCTCTCAGAATCACTCTCATCATTTTCTATAGCGCGATATTTTGTTGAAATATCGTGGATTGTCCTTTTCTCTTTCGCCTCCAGAGTTATTTTTCTATACGTTGAGAGTGAAAATTATTTTTAAACGAATTACTCTCGAGAATTTTATTTCCAAATATATTCGCATCCCAAAGATGCATCTATTCACGAATTATTCGTAAATTGTGGATGTTTATGCAATTCACACGAAACCCTTTTGGAGAATAGAACGCAATAAGTTGCGAAACAATATATTAAAAAAAAAGAAAAAAAAAAAAGAGAGTACGAATCTTTTAATTACGGAATATTATATTGTATTATCTCGTTAGGGAAGATAAAAAGGTAATTAGTTGCTCTTGACATTTTGTTAATAAATAAAAATAGCTTGATCTTTTAAAATAATATTTTTATTTCGACCTATATAAAAACGATATAAAAACGATAATCACATATAGTATAATCCGATAACTGATAATTATAAGAGCGATGAAGATAAATATCAAAGTAATAGAAAAAATATGAACGATGAAACGTGTTTTCGAATCTAATATTATTTTAAACAAAACTGATAGAAATTTTCTCGCGGATGTTTCAAATTTTTCGGTGGTCAAACACGAAATAAAACAACATTTGAAGAACAACGATGTATTTTGTTGGTATATAGTGGTTGAATCAACACGAAAAAGAAATATCTGTTTTTCCTCGCGATTGGAATATCGCTATCCTCATTCTAAAATTTTAAAAAACACTTCAGTTTTACGGGAATTAATTCAAGAGTTCAAAATTCCCGCCAAACAATCTTTAATTTCCTGGCGAAAATTTCGAACATTTACGATCACGGATGAAAATTTTTCTTCGAGATTGGAAAACATATTATAAAAATCAACTTACTTAAAATCGTTATTCCAATTACATGCATTTGATCGTGGACGAACGAATCGAGTCATCGAGCTGTTTATTCGTCGTAAGTTTATTTTTAAAATTATGAAACACAATTTTCTATCAATATTCTTCTATCAATTCCCTAAAAATAGAAGGCTGTATGTTAAATCGAATCGACGATGATACAAAAATAAACCACATCCATTCGTCGAAAGTCTTCTCTTGGAATCAGAATTCTCTTTCTCAAAGATTCTTGGAGATTCGGTGATCAAATAACACCGATACCAAAAATAAAACGGAAGAGTCCCTTCGAGTCGATCGTCTATAATCGTCGGCGGAATTTTAATAAATCGCGCAATGGAATATCCGGCTAATCTTAATATTCGTTGTCGAATCGTTTTTTTCACGAATGATCGCGCCTGAATATGCAAACAGAAATTGAGGCGATCATTCACGTCGAAAGAAATGCAGCCTTCGGTTCGTCCTTACTACTATATTAAAAATCTTCTTGTATTCATGATTGTTCGTAAGGAATTCGACGAAACGTAAAGAAACGAGGAGGAGGAGGAGGTATGGAGAGAGAGAGAGAGAGAGAGAGAGAGAGAGGAGGGGGGAAGGAGGATGAGAAAGTGGAAAGAAAGATTAAAAATGAAGAAAAGTGAGAAAGGGAGGAAAGGTAAATTTGTAATTATTAGGGAAGAAATGGAGGAAGTTTTACAAGAATTCATCTTTTCAACGATCGTTGTCCAGGGATTAAGAAGAGATTAAAAAAGACGCGAGGATAAAAATTTTTAGCCGAGTGGACAAGGGTAGAGAGGAGCGACATCTGTCGAGGAGAGATAGAGGAATTAAATTTATTGAAAAAAAAGAAGAAGAAAAAAAAAAATCGAAATTCAATGAAACGATCTCGTCGAGTTTAATCAACTCTGGAAATTTTATATCGTAATTATTTAAAAAAGAAAAAAGTTACCTTTGTGGAGAATTTGTATATTCGTGAAACTTGAATCAGTCGAATATTTTCATTGTATTCGAATAACACTAATTAAATTGGAATTGTACGAAATGATTTTGATGAGAATTTAATGAATCCGAAATTTGAGTCAACATTTTTCGAAATTTTATATCATAATTATCAAAACGTTTTACTTTTATTTTTATTTTATTTTTTTCTTTTTTTTTGAAAATTTTTATATTCATAATAATATATGCTAAATTAATTTAACGTTTTAAAAATTTCGATAATTTGTTTATATTTGAAAAGATTAATGGTGAACGAAGATTAATTATCAATTTAAATAGTTTGTTTGACGTGTAAATATATGGTAACATTGCGCAATTACGATTGCCTACATTACCATGCAATGTTACAACATTGTGCAACAATATTTTTCTTGCTCGAAATATCTTATCTTTGAAATTATTCTATCTGAATCGATACGCGTCTAGATATCAACAATATATTTCAATCAAGTTT
The DNA here is from genome assembly GCF_014066325.1 of Apis laboriosa. NCBI lineage: Eukaryota > Metazoa > Arthropoda > Insecta > Hymenoptera > Apidae > Apis > Apis laboriosa. The sequence goes on from NW_025222129.1 coordinate 4,897,447, forward strand.
TATCGCCAAATTGTACGAAAAAAAATATTTGCAAGTTTTTATCAAAATTTTCTTGACGCTATCAAAATACGTAACAACAGAATTATATTCAATACCAAGAATTACTCAGATTTTTTTTTTTTATACTAAAATTTATTAAAAAGATTCTCGTACATTTCGTATCTCTCTCGATTAATTAAAACTATAAAAATAAAATAACAAGAATCAAGATCAACTTTCTTTTTCTCCTCCCTTCCTCGAATATACAATTTCTCATTATCAAACGACTAGAATAATACTAAAATAATAAAATATTCCATATCTTATTATTTCTATTATCGCGCACGATTGCAATTATGATTCTAAAAAAAAGAGAAACGTTATCGCAATTCTCGTTTCTCGAGAATTTACTCGAAATATAATACGCAATACACTACAGATGATCATTTGTCTCTTATATAAGCACTCGTCGAGCAACGATTATATTCAGTTGAAAGAATCGCACTCGCGATCAATTGACAAGCTCGGAACAATCCGAATCGAACGATGGATTACCTCCAACTCGGCCTCACCATTTTGGCAATACTCGTGGCCGTCTACCACCTGTCCACGAGGAATCAGAAGCTGTTGAAGAAGCACGGGATCGTGCACATCCCCCCAACGCCGTTCCTGGGCAATATGGGCCCGTTGGTGCGTCGCCAGTGCCACATGGAGGACGTGATCCAGAGGGTGTACGACCTCGAGCCTGAGGCAAAGTACGTGGGGATGTACGAGTTCACCACTCCGTTGATAATAATCCGCGACCCGGAGCTGATAAAAACGATCGGGGTGAAGGAGATCACGAATTTCACGAATCACCGGCCGTTCGTGGACGTGAGGGTGGATCCTATGCTGGGCGAGGTGTTGTTCGCGATGCAGGGCGACCGGTGGAGGGAGCACAGGACAATGCTGAGCTCTCTGTTCACCTCGAGCAAGATCAAGGCAATGTTCGTGCTCATGTCCGATTGCGCGAAAAGATTCGCCGATTATCTGTCGAAGGTGGATCGTGAGATAGAGTTGAAGAGCGTGTTGACCAGGTACACGAACGACGTGATCGCGAGATGCGTGTACGGGATCTCGGTCGACTCCGTGAACGAGCCCGACAATATATTCTACGAGTACGGTCAAGTGGCGTCCCAACTGGCGACGTTCAAGCAGAACTTGATGATATTCGTGCACAGGAACTCGCCCCGTTTGGCCAGATTGCTCAACTTGAAGATCCTGCCCGACCACATAGAGAAGTTTTTCCACCGGTTGGTCGTGGACACGATCGAGACGAGGAGGAGGGAGGGGGTGCACGGGTTGGACATGTTGCAACAATTGGTCGACATGCAGTCGAAGAAAGATTTGGACGGGAAGGGAGGTATGAGCGTGTCCAACATAGCCAATCACGCGTTCAGCTTCTTCTTCGGAAGCGTGGACACCATGGCCACGCAGATAAGCCTGATCGCGCACATGCTTGCCGTGAATCCTGACGTGCAACGGAGGCTTCAGGAGGAGATCGACGAGGTTCTGTCGGCGGGGAGTGACGAGGGTGGGGAGGGGGGTGTTGGATACGACGTGGTGCACGAGATGAAGTATCTGGACGCGGTGATGAGCGAGGCGATGAGGTATCATCCGATTCTGTTGTTCGTGGACAGGGTGTGCGGCGAGACGTTCGAATTGCCGCCCGCCCTGCCGGGCGCCCGACCCTTCAGACTCGAGAGGGGGATGAACATTTGGTTCCCCGTCAAGGCGATCCACCACGATCCCAAATATTTCGAGAATCCGGAGAGATTCGATCCGGAGAGATTTCTCAGGGATGGGAAGAGAATCGCGAGCTCGGGGGCGTACATGCCGTTCGGGATGGGGCCCAGGAAGTGCATAGGCAGTAGGTTCGCGTTGACGGAGATGAAAATACTGCTGTTCAACATCTTGGCCGTGTGCAGCTTCAAGGTCGGGAGCAAGACCACGGTCCCGTTGAAGTTCAAGGAGGGTGTGTTCAACCCGGTCGCTAAGAATGGATTCTGGTTGAAGATCGAGCCCAGGGAGAACTCTTCTTCCGGAGATGTTGCCTCCTCCAGTTGATGGAACGGGGAAAGTTAGTCGATTTTTGTAGGCTCGTTTTTTTAACTCTATTTAATAAGTTATTTCCAAGTTTTTGTTGCAATAGAGGGTGAGGGAGGCAAAAAGAAAAAAAAAAAAAAATTTTAAAAATCATTCGCAAAAAAGAAGCGTATATATACTATACATGAATGTAACGAATGAAATAATAGTAAGTTTCTGAAATTTTTGGTAGTAAAATTAATAAAATTTATAACGTTCGAGAAATGGTTAACAAGTTGATGATTAATCTCTTCGAGATTAATTAGTAATTACAATCGACAATTAGTAATTACTGATTACTTGGGGATATACCAAGATCTCGAAAGAATCAATTGTTGTAATTTTCCATTGTTTTTCGTACGTACAAATTTTTATACAATTCTTAAATAAATTGATTTTTTCTAAAGTTTTTTTTAAATCTTCTTTATTTTATATTCGAAATTATTTAAATATTTTAAAAGAATCTCCGTTTATTCACTTTTTCGATATAAAATAAAGAACAATTTTTATACAATTCTTATTAATCAATTATTTCTTAATTTAGGGAAGAAATCTTTATTTTTCGTGTGCACATCTGTCAAGTTCAATTCAATACAAAGTGCAAACATCGAAAACATCTAAGAGGAAAAAGATCGATACCTCACATTTTTCTCGACGTTCCCAAATTTTTTGGAAGAGAAAGAATCGAGGATCGTTCACAGGATTGCAATTAAAAGAAGAAAAAAAATATCACTGTATAAAGAGGATCGAGGAAGATTTAGATCAATTCGAAGGAGCAACCTTTCAATTACGATGGAGTTCACGTTGGAAATCCAACGTGCACGCAAATTCTAATTCGATTTGCACAGAGTAATTGATGTCCGTGGAAGGAACAACAATTCATCGCGAGGTTTACAGATATCGCCAACAATCCGCCCTCGAAAGGCCGGGTTAATAGGAGATGGTGGACGATAGAGAGATCTGACGTGCATATGGACAGGCTTAATAACAATCCCCCTCCTCCCTTCTCCCACCCTGCCGTGTTTGAATGGAACTAGCTACTTACCCTTCGTAGGAACTCAAAGGAATTAGAACGAGCGTCTTAGTTTGCAATTGCAGTTATACCGTTCTGTATTAATTATTATTATCATGGGCCAGTGTTGGGGAGGGGGGGATATCCTCTATTGCTCAACTCGACATGCCATTTCTAATTGCGGAAATCGTCTAGATCCAGCCGGGGATCCGTAAACGTGTAACGAGGGATTTCTAAAACGTTATCCAATCCAATTCCACGTGAGATTTCGCGTTGTTGGACACAATCCAATGTACGATCGATGGATTTTTCTTTATCTTTTTCTTTTTCGAATTAATTTCTTTTTTTATTGAAATTTCAACGCTTAAAACACTTTTGAACGAATGAAACGAATTTTCGGAAAATTTTAGTGTCGATGATGTGACAGTAACGCGTTTATAGATTGCGATTCTTTTGTGTACAACAATAATGTGCGTAACAATGCGAATTTTTTGATGTTGTTTTTTTTTGTATCGATCAATCTTGGATTAACGTTAATTTAATTTAGAAAATTCGATAGAAGGAAAGAATTTTTAAAATAATATCCTCTCTTCACTTTTCCCGTTTTCTTCTTCGAATCGAGGATAGTAATATCATATATCGAGACGAGAAATGTTAAAATTAGATTTTTATTAGCTACGACCTCACGAAGGAGAAGGGGGTTGATAAACTATTGGTTGCAGGATAATCTTTTAACGCGTAACACTATTCGACTTTGATTAATCAAAATATACGTCGTATTTCGTCCGTTCTGCATCTCTTTTACTCCCCTTCGTTTCGTCTTGGATAGATAATTGGTTGTCAGAAGGTCCTCTATCGGTGAAGAGAACAAGAGAAAAATAAAGAGGGAGGGGGAGGGAGAGGGAGAGTGAGACTGGTCGGATGCCCCGAAGTAAATTGCGAAGGGGTGATTCTGTCCATTGCAATTCGCCTCCAATATATTATCTTATCCTCAGGCTTCATCCTGTTGGGCCGTCTACTTTCTTAAAATTACTTTTTATCAACACTTTGTTTCGCCAATTACCCCAAGTTTTCATCTTTCTCCCATCGCGTTCTCCGTCCGCGTTGCCCTCCTGGAGGAACCATTTTGCCAATTATTGCCAACCACCTTATGGAAATGGACAGCGAAGTGGTTAACACGATGATGCATCGTCCCTCCCTCCCGTGAATTGCATCATTTTATCGTGATTTTTAAAAAAATCTGCGATACTTCAATAGACCTTGAATTATATTCCCTTTTCGTCCATTTTCTTTATAGAAGATTTCTTTTATATTCTTTTTTTTTTTTTTTTTTTTTGCTTATACGAATGATTCTTCTATTTTTAATTTCAACGTTTGTTTGCTCGACGTGGGAAATTTATATATAAATTATATTATGGATTAATATAATATTCATTTTCTTACATTTCCTACGACAAGTTTTTTCAAAAACTTAACATTCATTCGTAAAGATAATATTACATATCTTTAAAAAAATCTATTTTTACCTGTTCATATCAGATTTTAATCAATTCCAATCAAAATTGATCGAACAACGTAACTTCAAATCCTTGAATGTATTAAAGAACAAAAAGAAAAAAAAAAAAAACATCTATACGAAAAAGAACAAAAGTACGTAAATTATCCTAATACGAATAATCGAACAAGACCCTTCAACGAAAAAATTGATCGAAGCGAAACAAAACGAGCGTAACACACACGATATAAGATTATTCCACACTCCCCGCTTCGACCGCTCGAATGTTAACCGATACGTCATCTAGCGTCGAAACGATTAAAACGAAAACTACTACTACTACTAGTTGTACCGCGCTCACCGCTTCTTTTCCACGCCTCCCACGCCTCACCCCCACCTCCTCCACGGCCTAGGGAGGTAACAGATTGGAATCTACGGTTGCCAAATTGATTGTTGGCGATCGATCAACCAAGTTCACGCGGGGGCAGATCGAGTGGCGAGATATTGGCCGTGGTGTGTATATATATATATATATATATATATATATATATATATATATATATCGGACGCGACAAAATGCATCGCGGCCCTCCTCTCTCTCTCTCTCTCTCTCTCTCCCTCCCTCTCTTCCTCTCTTCCTCCTCTCCCTCTCGGATACTTGGCGTTTTCGCGCGATCGATCATCGACAACCGCCATGATCGATACGTTTCCGTTGCCCGATGGCGGAAGTTGCGAAGCCCGCCTATGGATACGCGCCATCCGCCGGCCTGGACACGAGTTTGACACGGGCTGGCCCCCAAGTATTTGGCAAATGGCGACAGATAATCCATAACTGATTCGAGGTCAAGCATCAAGCGGGCTTAATATATTGCCACTGTCGGAAAGGAGGAAAGTTTTTGATCGGTTGTTGGGGGGAGAGGGAGGGTGATAAGGTGCAAGATAGATGGATAGAACTTGTTATAGAAAACTTGTGCACTGTACACGTAAGTTTGCGTGTATTGTACGTGCCTTTTTTTTTCTTGAGTTTACGGTGTTAAAAAGAAAAAAGAAAGGAAAATGCTTTATTTTAAACGATGGTTTAAACGTATGGTACACTCGGTTGTTGGGTTAAGCAGAAGTTTTTATCGTGATTGGTTAATTATGGTTAGTGTTTTTTTTTTTTATGATGAATCTCGAATCAGGTAAATTATAGTCCATTGCACGATTGTTAATTCTTTTCCACGGAATAATTTCGCGGAAGATATCGTTGACGTGAACTTTCACTTCGTCTTTTCAAATTCTGACGAGGAAGAAATTCTTTTTATCCTCGCACAAACGTCGTGTATTACATTGCTAATTAATATTCACCGAGGCGATAAATTATTCAAACTTATTAATCAAGTATAGTTTAACGTTTCGATCGTGTCTTGTTATCTTCGATGAAAATGATGAGTGAAGTCGAATCGACGAAGTCGTGTTTATGCGTACGTATATACGCGTTTAATGGAGGGAAATTTTTGCCTCGAAGGTAGAAGTCGAAGAAGAAAGTGAAACTCTGAAGAATTTGCATTGATAATAATAACGTGCACGTACCATACGTATATAGCTACGTATTTGAAGATTTAACGATGCGAGGTCGCGATGTGGATCAACGAGAGACAAGCCATCCCTTGTCTTTTGTTAGAGAGTTAGTTATTTGGAAACGAAGATTCAACATGGAGGAAACATATTTGCATACACGTATGGGAATGGAATAATGGACGAGGCTGCGAGAATTCTCTTGCCATCATCCCTTGTTTCGTTATTTTCGTTCTTCTTTTTCACATTTCACGTTTTTCTTCTTCTTCTTTTCAGCCTTAAATTTTCCTTCTATTGAGAATATTAATTATATATATATATATGTTTTTGATCAGAGAAGAAATATCTACGAAAAAAATCTTTTTCTATATTGATTATTTTCGAATTTACTTTAACGATATCGCGTATTTAGAAATTTATTTAAAGAAAAATATACGTTTATTATTTAACGAACAAGCCAACGTTTATTCATTTACTTTTTAAGATTTAAAAGTTACGAACTTTGACTGAATAAATCCGATTTCATTCGGATTACACGCGATCTCTCTGTATTACCGTGTTCATGATTAATCAATCGATTAATTAATTAATGAAAAATTATCGTAAAATTACGTGTACCGGTGTTAATTAACTAATTACAAAAAAAAAGGAAAATGATGACACGTGATCAGAGAGGCAAATGGAAGGCAATAATAATAAGGGAACAAAAATTTTCCAACGAGATATATCATTATTCGCAACGTTTTCCAATTTTTCACGCATTTTTTCACGGTTCGGTTGTAAACACGGAATTAATAAAATGATTAAACGGTAATTATGAAAATCTTTGATAATGAGGATCTCTTCGTCACATTTATTATTGCTCTCTATCAAAATTATCTTCACCAGAATTTCCCCACCAATCTTTGCCGGGATTTCACAAATATTTATTAGATATTAGATTAAAATCTCCAATTTGGATTCACGGATAATTTTATTCAGAGATTTGTGTCGATACTTGGAAACGAATATACGGGGTATATCGACTAATTTCAGAATTGTAAATTATAACGACGTTTATGCACCTTGGAGAATAATACGTCACGGTCTATAAACGTTGATTATTTCAAGCTCTGAAGCATCCGTTATGTACGGTAGTAAAGTTGCTACATGCATATTGCAAACGTTGATGCTCCGCTGATTTTATAATATTCTTTTGAAACGGTTGATAGTATCTGTTACAATCGAAATAATAAATTCGACTGCTACGCGATAGTATTATTTATAATACGTTCAATTTTATTCTCGTTTCAGTATATTACAATTTTCATGGGGTATTATTCGTAATTTACGAAACAATATGACGTAATAATTTCGTCGAAAATTTCTTTCGCGTACGAAATAGAAAATAGAAGATTCGAGGGCGAAGAAATTTCTTCCTTGAATTATTTTGTTTAATCGAATTTATTATTATTATTATATTTATTATTATTAAATTATTATTATTATTAAATTATATATGGGAAATTTTCGAAAAAAAATATCGAAATGTTATAATAAATATTCTTGGGCGTGAAAGCAATGATGGTTATTCAATATAAAACAAGGGAAGTTTTAAAATTAGTTTAATTTTAATAAATTCTCACGTGCAACAAGTTTGGTAACAAAGTAACCGGGGAAGTTTCAAATTTTCGACGAGAATCGAGTGATTCCCTTCTTGATCGAATAAAATTTTGAACGAGTAATTCATCGTGTAGAATTATATTAAAACGTTTATGTATTGTTTCAAACAAGAGAAATTTACTAAATGACGATTTCGTATGGTCGAAATCACGTAAAGATAAAAAAAAAAAGTTGAATGAAATGTTATCTAATTGAAATGAAACTTTCACGGATTCTAGGAAATTCCCTCACGAAATATTCGATTTTTCATTAAATCTATATTTAATCGTAACTATTAAAACTTCCCTTGAAGCAAGAAAGTAGGGGAAATATTAAATGTGTATGCGCAGAATGTTTCATTAAAAAATGGGGGCGATCCTATCCTTTTTTCTTAAAAGTATTCCAAGAAATAAATTTCTTAGAAATAAAATAAAATTAGAATTTTATTTAAAACGAATCGAATACGATACCAATCATTTTTAGATATCTATTTTTTTAGATATCTATCTACTCCTCCCTCCCCCTATTCCGTTTCTTCTTTTAACGCAAATAAAAATTTTCCATTAATTTTTTTCCATCAGAAAAACATTTTTTCCATAATAAATTTTATTGCCATGAAAATATTCATTAAATTATGAAATAATAATAATAATATTATATATATTCTTGGTTTTAGAGAATATCATCGCCTCAGGTTGGAAGGATTTGATTTTCTGGATTTCTTACGGAATCAAAATTCCGTTTTCCGGAACGAAATAAAAAGAGAAACGTTTAAACAACCGACATTTCGCTTTTATCAACCAATAACTGGCAGTAAATGGATGGCCTACTTATTTCCTTCGAGTTTTCTCGTTATATTAAAGTTCGAGACGGATTTAATTATACACAACAAGACTCGCTACCAAGATTTCTGCTTATTAGTGTTTGCCTTCGTTAGCCTCGATAAACAATCAACGTCGCTTACCATTGTTTTAAAGCAAGGCGGCGAGAATTTTGATTTCGCTGTAAACATCCTCCGTTGGGGAGATCAGTTTCGAATTAACGAGGGATGGATCCCCGCTTTATCATCGGGACGTTTTCGAGCGTGAGTGGGGAAACGAAATTTTAAGAAAGCGCGATTAGAATCGGTCGAGTATAGTATAATATAGGGAAATATTGTTAAATCGATTGGATGATCGATAAACTTTAAATTTAATAATTCCATTCGATTAATCGAGAAAAGTAATTGGGAATAAACGAGTATTTGCTTATATCGGTGTTTAACATTCGTATAAAAATGTGGGAAGGATTGCAGAAAATTGTGAATACGGACGGATGAATAATTTCCAGTTAATATCGATTTCCAATTTTTAATTACTGCCCTTTTTAAAAAATATTTAATTTTCTAAATGCGCGAATACGCGTATGTATTGGAATGTAATTTTATTTCCCGAGAAAAGAGCTTTGTCAATTTTAATATGATTAAATTTTTAGGGAAGGGGAAAAAAGTGTGTTAAAAAGAGAGAGAGAGAAAAAAAAAACTATAACACCATTCTTTGACAAAGTTCCAATCGTTTCATTCCAATATTTTGCTTGTTACAATAATATCCCAATTATTCAAAAAAAAAAAAAAAAAAAAAAAAGATCCATCGTCAAAAAGAATATCTCTCATATCTTCCTTGAAAATCCATTCTTCAAAATTACTCCAACTATCCAAAAATAATTCCATCACCAATAATTACAATTATCTCACTCCTCTTCCGAGTTTCTAACTCTCAATTAATTCCTCAAAAAAAAAAAAAAAGATAGAAACAAAGAAAATCAAATTATCAGTCGTCCAAAATCTTCGAAATGGAAGAAAGGAAAAAAAAAAAAATTTCATCACGATAATTAATTACACGAGACCATTCCACTCGACTTACAACAACCACCATCATCCAAATCAATTGTCGCGCCGATCATTGATTTTCGATCTCTCGCCCATAGGAAATTGACTCGGGTTAAGGGCGGATTTTTATTAATTACTTTATTGTTCCCTCCAGTATCGATCAATCGTAAGGGATGCACGTATATACAACCGATTGTTTTGCGGGTGATTGGTCGTTATGTGTGGTAGCGCGAAACCCAATAGTCGTCGTTGTTTTTGGTGTCTCGAGGCTGATGGATGGCGGATATCGACTGCATCGCTGCAGGGGCAGAACTGGATGGCTTTCTCATTTCACAAGCCGGGAGAGGGACTTCCGCCGGAACCCAACTCCCAACGGAGACACCGAGAATTCGCTTTAACCCCCTCCTCCCCCTCCATACTTCCCTCCCTCCCTCCCCTCCGAAATTTTCTCTACGTGTAACCAATTCCTCCATTGTTTTTTTTCCCCCTTCTTCTTCTTCTTCTTCTTCTTCTTCCTTCTCCTTTTCTCTCAGAGTCATTCATTGCTCTGTCTTTTCGTCGAATCGTTCGAAATAGAAGAAGGAAACGTATCGTAGCGAAATGGCACGCGTTTCGATTTTGAAGAGTAAACAATTGAAAGGATCGAGGTTTCTTCGGCTTTTAAGCGTGTATGGTTTTGAAAGAAGTAGAATATTCTCTTTATAGAGAATAATTTAATTCATA
>NW_025222129.1:4908658-4916195 GCF_014066325.1 Apis laboriosa
AAAAAAAAAAACGATTTTCGATTGATATTGCCGTTTAATATCTCCTCTACATTTTGTTCTCGAGGCGTTTTCCATAATTAGTCATTTTTTTATGCATGCTCACATTTCCTCTCACTTATCCTTTGAACTTGTGTCTTTTTATATACATATATATATATATATTTTTTTTTTTTACAGCCAAAGTAATCATTAGCAGATGGCCAATTTGTTACGATCAGAACTCGTGAATTATTATTATTAGAAATTATTATTATCGATGTTTGAAAAAAGGAATATTGAAAAAGTCTTTTCAAATCATTCGAGAGAAATCGCATCAAAGAAGAAGAAGAAGAAGAAGAAGAAGAAGATGAAAAAAAAAAAGAAATTAAATAGACCCGAGAAAGAAGGAGAATCTTTCATATTTTTTCCAAAGAAATTTATGACGCGTCAACCGCTAGAACGGAATAGAATAGAAAATTCCAAAACCGTGACGCATCATGGCCACCCTCGCCCTCTATTGCTCGTATTAAAGAAAAATTAAAAAAAAAAAGAAAAAAGAAAAAAGAAACTCCATAAGAAGAAAAAAAAAGGAAAATCGACTTAAGGAAACGAATATAAGACAAGAAAGGAGTCCGGCGCAGAACCGTGAGAGAGAAGGAAAAACTTCACCGCCTTCTCTTCGAACAGATTTTCCTACGGGGTAGGAGCGATCCGTCGTCGTCCAATTTGCCGTACGAAGCCAATAGCCGTCGTCGTGTACGAGGCATCGGAAAAAAAAAAAAAAAAAAAAAAAAAAAAAAAAAAAAAAGAAGGGACGACCCCTGCCACGACAGAGTCGCGCCGTTATCCGATATTTGTGACCGAAAATGGAGGCAGGTATCGTATAAAATGACAATAAGGGCGTGCCATTCCTGTACTATCGTGCCGGACATCAATAACATTCGTTACCCGCGTTACACCCTGTATATACGGGGAATACGTATATACACGGGATTACTATATTTCTCTCCTATCTCTGTCCCTCTTCGTTCCACTGCGCCCTCTGCTTTCCGCTTCGGTTCAGTTTGTCGCCCGTAGAGGCGCGCATCGACAACGATGCGTGTTGGACGATGGCGAGATCGTGCTCCTCGTTCCATGTGTGTTTCACCTGGTAAGCTCGATGAGTACACAGACTTGGCTTGATTTCCCGCGTGTGCGTGCGTGTGTTGTATTTTTGCGTGGTTGTGTGTGGTATATAGCAGTCTGTAAAGAATAGCCAGTCGGCCGGGAACGTATACGGCCACTTTACGTAACTTATGTCGCCTTTGTTAGAGGATATCTCGGTTGCGCATCGTTCCTACGCTTCCGTTGTTCCGGGCTAGTAGACATCGGCCTTGCCGTTCATGCCCTTGCCATTCACCTGCCTGCCACTTGTCGTCTCCTTGTCCTTCTGTCTCCGACTGAGTGTCTTTCTCTTGTTGCTTTGGATTCGTGTTAATAGGGATCGTTTATTTTTTTCGGCGAGTAAGTCGGCCAAGTCGAGCGTACGAAGGGAAATGTACGAACGTTTGTCGAGTTAGTTTGAATCTGTGTTAATAGGAATTTATATCTTTTTCTTTTTCTTTTTTTTGTAAGTGGAGGAAATTGATTAAGAATTTGTGTTATTTGTTGTCGAGTTAACCTTACATCTGTGAAAATTGAAGGTTATATTCGAGTTATTATAATTTGACATTCTTCGATTTTGAGTGAGTAAAAAGTTCCTTAGCAAATGATTATTTTAGCAAGATTAAATTTTCAGAATCAAAGAAATTGAATCAAATTTTCACGGAATACATTTAATCTAAATACGAGTCGATATCAAAAACGAAAACATTAAAAAATCGTGATGCATCGTTCTTGTTAAACTCGCGTAACCCCTTTGATTCTAATTTCCATGTCGTAACGTTGTTTTGGAAGAAGAAGAAGCCGGTCTCGGTCGTGGTCCACAATGTCGTTAGGAAATGTCTTGGAGGTCCACCTCGGCTTTCTCAGCAGGCAGCTTAAAAGGCGGGTAAATAATCCATTTTCGTAGTCTAACGCATTTACTCGATCCGCGGTTACGTTCACTCTCGTACACGGCTATCCTTCCGAGATTACTCGTGATAAGAAGGCGACGGCTAAATAGAAGACTCTTAGATGCAATTATACGAGGTCGCGTGGATAGATTTTTAATAAAGGAATCCCTCGATAGTATCCCTCGATAAAGAGAAATATTTTCACTTCTATATTCTACTCAAGGAATATTTCCTTGCCTCGTTTTTTAAAAATATAAAAATTTTTGCTCGATCTTTCGGAAAGAAATTCTTAAAAAATTATTTCTCCCTAATTTCTTCATTTTATTATAATTTATCGTAATTCATCCCAATAAGAAGTCATCGGTAAATATAAATAAGTTAAGATTTTCATAAATAGTTTTTCCAAGATCTATTCTTCGAATCGTTTCAAACGCATGCATTCAACGACACATTCCTCATCTTCCACTATTTCATTCCTTTTTCTTTCCCTTTGAGCATCCCTTTTGCATTTTTCCCTCCCTTACGATGTTCCACGTGAATCGTAGCTTACGAAACATCGCGAGGAAAGGATCTTCTCCTCCGTGATCCCACGGAGCGAGAGATCCTCGCCTCGAGACGTAAAAAAGCGAATCAGTGAAAATAGCATGGCTCAAAAGAGCGCACCCCTCGGCGAGAGTAACACTTATACCAATTATCATCTGGCATATGCCTCGTAAAGGGGGATGGCTTCTCTCCTACGTACTCCCATAGAAGGAAATTCGCCGACTTCCTCCTTTTTTCTTCTTCTTCTTCTTCTTCTTCTTTTCTTTTTTCGTCATACTCGGCCACCCTTATTCTCGGTTTAAGAATTAAATTAGCCGGTACGAGGAGTACGTCTCTCGCCGGGGAACCGGCCAACGGGAAAGAAGTGATCCCCCGATGTCTACTGGAGTCACGAACGAAGAAGAACCTCTTGAGAGTGTCACGGGGGCGAGAAGGAGGGAGAGAGGAGGGGGGGGAGGCGATTCTCTGTCTCCCTTCGTTCATTTTATCCGATTCTCCGGTATATTTCTTCCTTCCATCCTCTCCCACGTGGATCGTAGAGGGGTGGCTTGCGAAGGTAGGCCCTGCGAAGCACAAACTCGGGATATTGAAATTTCCCGTGGAAAGAAGCTATTTTTCTCCTTCCATTTTTATTTTTTTTTTCCTCTCTCTCTCTACTCGATCCTTCGCCTTCGAGATCTGCCTACCATTTCTGCCCTAGTTCAACGATTCTCTTCGAGAAGTTCCACGATTAATTTTTAAGCAAGTTAGAGAAGATTTTGAGACTCTTTCGATCTCTTCTGATTGCTTGAGAGTCGTTGGAAAATCTGGAAGAAGGGTAGATTTGTTTCTTTTTGATGGTTTTTGAGTTTTCGAAGGAGAGTAAAGAAACGTAGTTGTCTCTTTATTAATATCTCGATTTCGTATAAAAACGAGAAATAAGTTGACAATTATCACATATTTTGTTCCGTTAAATAATCAAATAAAATTGAATTATTGATAATCGATTGCAAATTAGACGTACGGTGAAACTTGTAACAAACAAAATGTTGGAACCGACTCTTTCGAACTCGAACTCTGATTCGCTTGAGAGACGTTAGAAAATCTGGAAGAAGGGTAGATTTATTACTTTTTGATAATTTTTGAATTTTCGAAGGAGAGTAAAGAAACGTAGTTATCTCTTTATTAATATTTCGATTTCGTATACAAACGAGAGATAACGAAAAATAATTTTAACAATTATCACATACTTGTTTAAATAATACTTATATAAAATTGAGTCACGAATTATTGATTGGGAATTACACGTACGGTGTTTTTTTTTTTTTCCATAAAGGGAGAGGGCGTCGAAACTTGCGTAACAAAGTATTGAAACATTGGTTCATCGTTGTTCAATCTATAATAAGTATCACGTGGAAGAGCAAGTTGATCTTTATTAGGTATCCCTCGTTGGGCAGGGATAACGGTGGGGTGTAATATAGAGGGCAAATCGGTTCTTATTACGCGAGGGAAAGGCAGTGGAACAAGGCACGCGCGCGCTTATTTTTACCGGAAATGGATACGCCTCTCGCTTTAACACCCCATAATCTCGCGGTTCAATTAAATTTAAAGTAAAAAATCCTTCCACTTTTCCCTTCGTTCGATTATTAAACTTCGATTAAACGGTGATTTTCGAGCCTTATTAATTACTCTTCGACGATTCTTCTTTTCTTCTTTTCGTACTTTATCGTAAGTTAGACTTAGAAAACGATAGAATAAATATTTCTTTCGTAGTTAGAATTTCTATAAAAATAGAAATTTCACTGAAAAAAAAAAAAAAAAGAAAAGAAAAGAAAAGAAAAGATTTATTATCTAATTCACTTGCTGTACATTTCGAGGACTTTGCGCAAACAATCTCTCTCCGATTATCTCGAATATATCTCAATCTCAGGAATGATTACTAAAGAAATCCTTACATCCTTTCGTCGTCTCCGTCTTAGTCACAAATTGTTTCAAAGTATCGTATCCCTCCCTCCTTCTTCCTTACTCTATTACTGAAGAAGAGAACACGAAGGACAGAAAAGAATTCGAAAAGAATTCGGGGAAACTCGCCTGTTGTCGCCAAAATTCCACTTGCACTCTGCATCCACTGCTCTTGAAAATACAACGACTTCGCGTGAAGGGGTGGGGAGGATAGAAAATTCGCAGTTCTCGAGGACAAACACACGGTGGAAATGGGGGCGAGCGATGCGCCATCGAAGTCCGCCAATGGAGCCGGGCGTGTTGTTTCTGGTCGAGTAATAAGAGAGGTCCCTCCATGCCCGTAAATAGACTAGAAAACTCTAATGAAGACGTGCCAAGAGTTTATCTTGGGTGCCTGGTATAGCGACGATTGGTCGATCCCTCAGGGACGATGATTTCGACGTCGCGTCTCTTCTTTCCTCTCCTCCGTCTCCCATTGCCGATACCCTCGTCCCTCTCTCTCTCTCTCCTCCTCCTCCTCCTCTTCGTTTCCTTCTTATCCGCTCTGGATTTCTTCGGGAATCCTCTAACTGCTCTCTCTCTCTTTTTCTCTCTCTCTCTCTCTGTTAAATTGATTTACTCCGGATTCACGGTGGATATGTTTCGAAAAACGAGGAGAGACCTGACGTGTTTCGTATATATAGATGTATCAGATTGTCGCTCACTAAGCGATCGAATTTTTGACGTACGTGTTACAAGAGAATCATATTTTTGATTTGTAAATATGATGAGACAGGTATTGAAATTATTCTCTCTATAATTATCGTAGATGTCGAAATTTGGGCACGAAACGATTCTAAAGGGTTAATATGTATTGAGAAGATGGACGAGTGAATTTTATTAAATATGGAATGGAATGTATCGATTGGGATTAATTGAATTAAGGGAAAGAGTTTTTGGTATATTGGTGAAACTATTTATATTTATATTGGAAGTAAGATCGGTTGGCAAATCGGTTAATAGTCTAGCCGAGTGGGAAATAATTTTACTCGATGATCATTGAACGGACAGGAGACCAGGATCCCCGGTGTCACCGGGTAATGAAAAGCAGAAAAAGCAGCAAAAGCTTCTGACACGGAGGGGATTCCCTCCCCCTGTTTCCCGATCCGTATGGAAATCGGATAGAAAATTAGTGTCCACAATTACTGTTCGAAATGTCGTGCAATTTATGGCAGGCATGAATCAAATCGGCTCGCATTTATAACGCATGGAAATCAGCGAGCTTTTAACCCGGAATCCGGGCTTGGAAAATACAATCGCATATCAATGGTTCACATTTATCGTGAAAACAGTGGGTTAAACGGAACCTCTGGAGGTTCGATGTATTCGAGTGACAAATTATCTCCTGATTTTGACTAGTCGAATTATCGAAAAAATTCCACCCCCTTTCTGCATCTGAATATGTAAGCAACGTAATAAATAGCAATAGGGTCGTTAAGATGATCGAGACGAGAGTTTATTTCTTGGATTGGAAGGAAAAATGGCTTATCGTGAATGTGGATGGATTAAATCGTGGGTGGAATATTTCTAAAAACAATTCTTCTAAAATGAATCGTCTCGAAATTGGTTCTATTAAATTCTATTAAACTGAGATAAAGAAATTTGGATTATTACTCGAATATTGATTTAATTTCGAAAGAAATAAATAGAAATCAATTTTTCTTATCGACAATCTGTGATATTTAATATTTATATCAGATACATTTTCCAAAACGTATCTTTCCTTCAATCAACAATAATATTTATTACGATATTCTTTTTTCAAAATATTCAATTGACAATAATATTATTAAAACGCGTTCTAATAAACGAAAATAATAATTATCATTTCTGTGGAAAATATGTTATATACAAAAAATAATAACACAGTTTCTTAGGTCCCTTCGCGTCGTGTAAAGTATCGCCCCGTGAATTCGTGAGTTCGTTGTTAATCGAATTCTCGATAATTCCAATTTCGTTCAATTTCAATTACGCCGAGTTCCGCTTAATTCGAGGCCTCGTTCTCATTAGAGTTTTGTTAGCGCTTACATGGAGCGGCAGACGGTCGCGTTGGCAAACTTGCTAAATTCGACATGTTTGAATCCACTTATGCTAGTAGCCGGTTCCCATTCGCGAAAATGGGTGGAAACAGGGGGAGGAGAGAAATGATTTTTCGTGGATCGAGTTAGGGTAGTTTAGGGTTGTGGAGGATGAACAGGATAACGATTCGCTGTTGGTGAAGAAAAAAAAAAAAAAANAAAAAAAAAAAAAGAACGTGGTGAAACGTGGTTTCCATTGGACTTTATTTTATTTGATTTTATTTTACTTTTTTTTTAAGAAAGTTTTATTTATACGTTTCTCAATTATTTAATTTTGGAAGGCGAATGTTTGTGAATCTTACAGAACGACAGAAGGATGTTTATTTTATTCGTGATAAATAATATTTTTTAATCATCGATTATTAAATGAATGTTAAATTGTAAAATCGAAATTTTCAATATATTGAATTACGTAGGTGCGATTTTTAATGTTAAATTACGATTTGAAGAATATTTCAAGAAATTCAATAAGAAATTATATGTCATAAATTAATGTTTGTAATCTTTTTTTTTTTTCAAAAAAATTGTAGAATAATTTAATTTATTTTTTAGAATTATTTTAGTTTCTTTTTTTTTTCTTTATTTTTTAAAATATCATGATACATAATACTGGAGTTTCTTTTTTTAAAAACAGCGTTTCGTTTTAATGTAATTTTTTCTCGGGTATTTTCAATCGCTGTTTTATACTTATCCCACTTTTTCCGCGATATCATTTATTAATTACATCGAGTTGGTTAACAATTACTCGATAATACGTATAATATCATGTGTACATTCGCACTCTTAATAAATTTGTTCGAGAGTTTAATAAATAGTACCGAATTTTACAAAATAAATACGATAAACGTACATATGAAAAATATGTGTTTACTCTTTCATAATATGCTCTTAAAACAAATATATGCAAAAAAAAAAAAAAAAAAA
>NW_025222129.1:4916236-4976265 GCF_014066325.1 Apis laboriosa
AAAAAAAAAAAAAAAAAAAAAAAATCGCTACCAATTTTGCATAAAAATTTTTCGAAACTTTTTAACAATCAATTCGAGTAATAATTCTAAAAGAAACATCCATGGCTATTATAATACGATAAAAAGAACAATTTTAATTTCAACAATCATTAATTGTCGAGTTTAAAAAATTAAAATATTTCCCAATTGATATTTTCTCCTATTTTTTCAATTTCAATTTAATTTTCATAAAAATATTCAAAAATTCGATTCGATCTTTCTCTTCAAAAAATTAATCGGAAATATTTTAATTCTAAGAGATATTCTAATTCTAAGAGATATATGTCGATATATATCGATATATAAATACTACGAAGACTATGAAGACTCGAAATACGGAAAATTGTTTACCGTCGTTAGAATGGGTATCGCCTTCGTGTCTCCAAGGGAAAAAATTCGCTTGGCTCGTGGAAAATATTCGCGTGGAGATATAGCGGAAAATTGAGAATGGAAATCGTTTTCGTAAAGTCATGTCCGCACGTAACGTTTCGTCCGGGTGGACGAAAATTGTAGGCGTCATTATCTATTCAGGCGCATCAGTTCGCATCGTGAGATATTGAACTGCACTATCCCTATTTAAATATTCATGAACGTCTTTGTAATCGACGTAATACGGGTCTAGGCGTAATCTCACGTGTCAGAAAGTAAATAGGCCTGCATTTTCAACCGGTGATTCACCGGTCCGGTGTAAAATGTCCGCATATTAATTCCGTTAATCCGATAGAAACTTTGACCATTTCCATTCAAGGAACATTTCCATGATCCGTACTATAGGATGATGCTCTTTTTATACGATTCATCGTCATTAATTCTCTCCTTTTATCACTTTATATATATATATTTTTTTTTACATAATATTTTTCCGTATTCGACTCAAAAATCGATCAATATTTGACAGAATTCGACAAAATTCGATAAAATTTAACAGAATTCGAGGCAATTCAATAAAATTCGATAAAATTTGACAAAATTCGATAGAATTTGACAGAATTCGAATACGATAAAATTCACAAAAAATTCAAAATTCGTCAAAATTTGACGATTTATCGAATTCGATAAAATTTTCGATGGAATAAAATTTGACAAAATTCGATAAAATTCAAGAATTCGAGGCAATTCAATAAAACTCGATAAAATTTGACAAAATTCGACAGAATTTGACAGAATTCGAATACGATAAAATTCACAAAAAATTCAAAATTTCTCAAAATTCGACAATTTATCGAATTCGATAAAATTTTCGATGGAATTGAATAAAATTTGACAGAATTCGATAAAATTCAACAGAATTCGAGGCAGTTCAATAAAACTCGATAAAATTTGACAAAATTCAACAGAATTCGATAGAATTCGAATACGATAAAATTCACAAAAAATTCAAAATTCGTCAATATTCGACGATTTATCGAATTCGATAAAATTTTTGATGGAATTGAATAAAATTTGACGGAATTCGATAAAATTCAATAGAATTCAATAAAATTCGATAAAATTTGACAAAATTTGACAGAATTCGATACGATAAAATTCACAAAAAATTCGTCAAAATTCCTCAAAATTGGACGATTTATCGATAAAATTTTCGATGGAATTCGATTCCAATATGACAAATTCGAGAAAAAAATTCGAGAAAATTTCCGACGAAAGAAGAATCTGACAAAAAAAAAAAAAAAGAAAAATCCCAACGAAATTCCCCACAAGAATCCGCGCGAAGGATGTCCCTTCGCGCGACATCCTTCCGCCTCCCTGTCCGCGGACAAACAACAACGGGTGGATCGCGCGGTCGATTAATTACGTTAATGAAAATTTGCCGGAGGGAGCGGAGGGAGGCGAAAGGAAGCCGGGTTTAGAATTTGCCCGCACCCTCGCTCACGCTCCGTTGCTCTTTATTTTCTTTTTCCACCAATTCGAATTAAATTCACCACGCTTTCCTTCCACGCTTCCATCCTGCACGCGGCCTTGTCGCCGCGCCGCGGGCTGTTTAGCAGCTCGCGCTGAAATAATTCCCGGGGAAATTTGATTTGCTAATTCGACATCGGTTTCTCCAACCTTCGTCGTCGTCGTCGTCGTCGTCGTCGTCGTAGTCGTCGTAGTCGTCATCGTCGTAGTCGTCGCCGCGATTCTCGTCGCGAGAACGCGACGAGAGGGGGAGGGGAGGAGAAGGTGCTCGCGAGCCATCGTCGTGCACCCACGCTTGCGAAAACAATGGCATTATAATTATAATTGCAGTACACCGCGACGGTAAACAGGTCTGGCTTTGTAGGTGCGCGAGTAGGTAGGAGGGGGGGGACTTTCTTGCTCTTATTAAATGAGGCGCTGCTGCTTTCAGAGATGGCTGGCCAACGTTATTACGAGACGTAATAATAGGCGAAGTGGAGTCCAAGGTTTACGGGGGTCGATCCTGGACAAATCGTACAAGGATACGTAAAGTTTTGCTCGTTTTGCTTCGCCTCCCTTCCTTGCTTCGAGATTTTCGAGTGGAAATGAAAGGAGGAGGAGAGAGAGGAGAGAGAGATAAAGAGAGAAAGGCGACTTTCGGAGGAGGTTTGGGGAACTTTGAATTTGATTCGATCGAATTTTTCATATCTTTATGGGAAAGGTAGATCGTTCGATTATTTTATTTCTTTTTTTTTTTTTTTTTTAGATTTTCGAGTGGAAAGGAAATGGGAAGTATGTGATCGAATATTGCATAATTTTTACGAGAACAATTCTTTTCTCTCACTTGTTCATTTTCATTCTTCAAGTTTTAAATTCTTCAAGTAAAGAGAGAAAAGCAATACGTTTCGAGCAATTTTTTTCCTGATACCATTCTTATAATAAAATACGTATAATTCGCAAGCATTGAAAGATAAATCGTATTCTTCTTCGCCCCAAATTTAATTAATACACTCCTTGACAATATTGATTAACTTTTCTAAAAATATCGATCCATCCATATCCCTCTCAAGAGGGGTACAATTTTTGTTGAAACGAATAAATACCGTAATAATATCCCCCTGTCGGGGGGTTGTCTCGAAACAATTCCCAGCTGTTTATACTCCAACTCGTTCGCACGTTGTCTCTGTTGCAGGGAAGACGAGGCGAGGAGACGAGGCCCTCTAGAAGGAAGGAGGTGACACAAGGCAAACTCGAAAGGAAACGATCCCTTATCGTACTTGTTCCGCTCGTACCCTTACCCTTTCCTTTCCTTTCCTTTCCTTTCCTTCCTTTTTTTCTCCCGATCTTTTCTCGGCCATCGCGATAATGGCTCATCGAGACACGCGCTCCGTACCTCGTCGATGGCAAATACGAAAGGAGCGGCCGTTTAAACTCGAATGCGACCCATGGGACGGCCCGCCGTCGACGGTAATAAATATGCAAAGTAAGGGTTTACGAAGCATACTGGCGTGGAAACGTGGCGAATTGGCCTGTATCCGGTAACCGTTCCCTCGAAAAATTCGCGTAACACGAATGATCGTATCTTCGAAATCGATTATTAATAGGGAATTGATCGTCGAATACGGAAAATGCCGTGGGTGTCAGCCGATTTTCGATCGTTGCGAATTATTTTAAACATTTTGGATTCTCATCGAGGTTCGAGAATATAGAGACTTTGCTCTAATTGAAATTTCGAAATATCTTGAATGATCGTACCGAAATGGATTATTAATAGGGAGTCGAATATGGAAAATTCTATGGATTAAACATTTTGGATTCTAGGATATTAAAAATTTAGAAAAATCTCCGCGTCGAGATTTGAGTGTACGAGACTTTGTTCTAATTGAAATTTCGAAATATCTTGAATGATCGTACCGAAATGGATTATTAATAGGGAGTCGAATATGGAAAATTCTATGGATTAAACATTTTGGATTCTAGGATATTTAAAATTTAGAAAAATCTCCGCGTGGATTCTCGTCGAGGTTTGAGACTTTGCCTTTTTGATTGAAATTTCGAAAAAAATGTCTTGAATGATGTTCGAAATTATTAATCGATCGAATATGGAAAATGCTATGGATTGAACATTATAGAATATTAAAAATTTAGAAAAATCTCTGGATTCCTCGATTTCTCTTCGAGTATATACGAGACATTGTCTTGATTGGAATTTTGAAATATCTTTACCTCAACGTGCCCCTAAGAGTTGGGCATAATTGAAAACGAGAGAATTAAAAATATTTTTGTGTAAAGATTAAATCTGATGACATATCTAAGAATTTATAAATTTTCACTTTCCACTTTCACTTCGAAACGATGATCGTTCGAAAACGAGATAAAATCCGATACGAGCGGAGGATGACGGTGCAAATTCTCAAGGCCCGATTCTCAAGGATGATCGATGGGAGGAATTATCCGGATATGGATTAGTAAGTAGCTGCGAAGGATCTTAAGTACGCGCATCTTCAATCAGAATGCGTTACATAAGCACAGTGCGGATGCGCTTACGATTAGAGCTACTTAGGTTTAATTAGTCCGTAATTCGATAGCGCATACAGCATTATCCATCGCCAGGATGTTGCTCTCCCTGCGACATCTCTCTCTACCGATTCCATCTAACCGGTTGATGCTACAAGATGCCTAAACTAATCTGGCCTTCCTCCTAAATCCCTTTGATGATTAGTAATTGAGGATATCTCCGGTAAGGACCATTCCCTCCCCCTCCAATGCTCGTATAAGGCAAATATAGATTCGTACGCGTCGATGCTTTCTAACTTCCCCAATACTCGCCATTTCTATTTTCCATATTCGCTTGTCGATGCACGAATTTTCGATATTGTTGTTGGAGTCCACCAGTATTATTCTCAGATGTAGAATTTTTCGAATATTTATTAACGATCGTTGTTTAATTAGAATTTGAACGTCTGATTTTGTGAAATAAAAATTCCTTTCGAATTTTTCGAAATTACGTTTGTTCACAAATATTTCATCGAAATAATTCGAAATATTTCTTGGAATTTTGTTTATCATCAAGGGAGATCCATCCATTTTTTCGTAAAACTTCGATATTATTGTTAGAGTCACCAATATTATGCTTAGATGTAGAATTTTTCGAATATTCGAAATATTTTATTTATTATTCGATCGTTGCTCAATTAGAATTTCATTTGTGAAATAAAAATCCTTTTGAACTTTTCGAAATTACATTCACAAATATTTTATCGAAATAATTCGAAATATTCGTTTCTTGGAATTTTGTCATGTTGTTATCAAGGCAGATCCATCCATTTTTCGTAAAACTTCGATATTATTCGATATTATTGTTAGAGTCACCAATATTATGCTTAGATGTAGAATTTTTCGAATATTCGAAATATTTTATTTATTATTCGATCGTTGCTCAATTATAATTTCATTTGTGAAATAAAAATCCTTTTGAACTTTTCGAAATTACATTCACAAATATTTTATCGAAATAATTCGAAATATTCGTTTCTTGGAATTTTGTTTATCATCAGTATATAAATTCTTCACGTCGTTTCTATTTTTCACCATCCAGGATCGATTCGATCCAATCTCCTCCGAATATTAAAAACAAAAAACTCGTNTTTTGAACTTTTCGAAATTACATTCACAAATATTTTATCGAAATAATTCGAAATATTCGTTTCTTGGAATTTTGTCATGTTGTTATCAAGGCAGATCCATCCATTTTTCGTAAAACTTCGATATTATTCGATATTATTGTTAGAGTCACCAATATTATGCTTAGATGTAGAATTTTTCGAATATTCGAAATATTTTATTTATTATTCGATCGTTGCTCAATTATAATTTCATTTGTGAAATAAAAATCCTTTCGAACTTTTCCAAATTACATTCACAAATATTTTATCGAAATAATTCGAAATATTCGTTTCTTGGAATTTTGTTTATCATCAGTATATAAATTCTTCACGTCGTTTCTATTTTTCACCATCCAGGATCGATTCGATCCAATCTCCTCCGAATATTAAAAACAAAAAACTCGTTTTATATTCATATAAACAATGAAACGAAACCGCTTGATTCTGAAACGGGACAAAGACATCATACATACATCGAACATATTCATTTGAAGGAAGAGTATCAGAGGATAGATCCTATGCATCCATTTTTCCTAAAACTTCGATATTGTTAGAGTCACTAATATTATGCTTAGATGTAGAATTTTTCGAATAGTCGAAATATTTTATTTATTATTCGATCGTTGCTCAATTAGAATTTCATTTTGTGAAATAAAAATCGAACTTTTCGAAATTACATTCACAAATATTTCATCGAAATAATTCGAAATATTCGTTTCTTGGAATTTTGTTTATCATCAATATATAAATTCTTCACGTCGTTTCTATTTTTTACCGATTCGATCCAATCTCCTCCGAATATTAAAAACGAAAAACTCGTATTTATATTCATATAAACAATGAAACGAGACCGCTTGATTCTGAAACGGGGCAAAGACATCATATATATACATCGAACGTCCTCGTTTGAAGGAAGGAGTGTCAAAGGATAGGGCAGATCCATCCCATTCTTCGTAAAAGGACACGCGAGAAAATTTACAGAGGAATAGAGATGTGTGTAGATGGTGGATGAAGGGGGAGGGGGAGGGACACGCGAGCGCACCGCGAGTCCTTTGGAATCGAGCATTTTTCCGGGGCTCTGGCCACGGATCAAACGGAAGGGAGAGGGGGAGGGAAACATTCTTGTGCCGCGCACATGGGATTTCCAAAGGATCTCCTGGACGAAAAGTATTCGAGATCCGATGAATTCCGAATAAAGGAGGCGCAGCTGGAATCCCGGAAACCGGAGCGTGCAAGTCGTCGCCGGGGCATTCTGGGAGTGCAACTGGAATTTCGTCTCCCGCGCTACTCTCGCCTTTTCAGACCTTTACGGCTAAAATATTTCGGGTCGCATAAATATTTGGACTTCTGCGAGAAAGAAGCTTCGTTAAATGACTTCTTCCGCTTCCCTTTTCCCAATTTTCTTTCTGTAGATATTCTGTAGATTTAGTTTTCGTCATTGATTAGATTTAGTAGATTTAGTTTCGTGTCATTTTTTAAAATCGAGGGAGGTTTATAAAGGGAGGTTTTCCCTTTACACGCGAAGGGAGAATTTTTCAGAGTCGGTCGTTTTCTCGATCAATGCGTTCATTTTCCGCAAGGGGGACCGACGGGCCTCGTGCCCGCTTTCGCGAGTCCCTTGGGTGGTGGCGTACCCACGGACCTGAGCCAAATCGTTATTTCAACCATTTTGAAACATCTACGATCATTAAAAATATTTAATCGTAGCTCTCAATGTCTTCAAAAAAATTAAACCAATTTTAATCCCCTGTCTCTCTCATAAACAATTGTTTTTTTTTTTAAAAAAGAAGAAAAGTAAACTCTTTAAAACTCAAGTGTACTCGTACATATCCCATTCCATATTGTTTTTAAAGAAACTGGAAACGAAAAGACTCCGTCCATGGGGACTCGAAACGAAAAGAAAAGGAAAAGAAGAGAGAAGGGAGAGAGAGAGAGAAGTAAAAAATTGAGAGAGAGAGAGAGAGAGAGGGAAGGGAATGACCGGTGAGAATTGCTTCGTTTTTGCCGGTGGCATTCATATACAACAAGCTCGTTACTTAACACCTTCGAAAGAAGAAGCGGGAGGGGAGGAGAGAAGGCATTAAGTAAAAGCGGGCGGTGCCACGAGCGCGGGATCGGAGAGGAGAAAGAGGGGAGGGGAGGGGACACGGCCCCACTCATTCCTCGGCCTGTTAACTTTTCAACGAACCTTGCTGCCAGACTCAAAAGCTCTCGGTAAAGCGTGATTTACACGTCACGGAAACTTACCCCGTATTTTCCCCCTCCCCTACATCCGCCATTTCCTCGGCCAACCCCCGACTATGATTCTTTCGTCGGGGTAAAAACTCTGCCCGTTTCTCTCCCCGAAGAAACGCGGAATAATTCGTTCTTATAAACCTTCGTTCCATCGTGCTTGTGCACGATGCACGGGGTATCGTTTACACAGGAAATAGTGGCGTAATT
This sequence comes from Apis laboriosa, assembly GCF_014066325.1. Lineage (NCBI taxonomy): Eukaryota > Metazoa > Arthropoda > Insecta > Hymenoptera > Apidae > Apis > Apis laboriosa. The sequence goes on from NW_025222129.1 coordinate 4,924,261, forward strand.
CGAAATTTCCATTTATCGAGTTTTTTCGGGGTGGATAGGGATGATGTATGGTTGTTGTTGCTTTATTATATACCTTAGGGTGAGCGAGCGAGCGAATTTTTAAACTATGAACTGACTTTCAATTTGACACCTCCGTGATATTATTATGTTGTACGTATGTATAGAAAGTTTGCCGTGTAATTTTTAAGTTTTATGCAAGTTTTATCTTTACGAACGAATAGATTTTTTTTTCTTTTATGTTAATTTCGTTCGTCTTTTTTTTTTTTTTTTTAGGTATTTTTAATTTTGCCCTCGATTCAACAGTGCGATTAACGATTAATTCGAAAACATTTCTGAAGTTAAATTAATATTAAATTGGGACGAAGACGGGAATTCTGTAAGCTGTAACGATGTCACATATGAATCTTTGTGTAAGTTTAATATGTTGGTTAGGGATTTGCGTTAGGGCGTGGCAATTCTAATTTTACCAAGCCACTGGATATTGCGCAAGCTGTGCCCTGTGTACAAACTCGTAACCAACCACCCAACTAATTTTTAGATTGAAGTTTATGTTAGTGGTATTGAATCTATAGCATGATAGATGGTGTGAAAGTTATTAGAATGTTGGAAGATATTCCAATTTGTAGTGTCGTCTATTTATCCATATTTTAAAAGTATTATTTTCAATTGATAATCGTCAAATCGATTTTTGAACACGGTCAGAACACGGTATTTGTAAAATCGTTAAAACTCTGAAAATAGAGGAAATTACATCATTGAAACTCTCGTTTCGATATCTTAATCAATTACTATATCTTTTTTCTTGGAAATTGCGTTCTTCCAGAAATCGTATCTGTCGCTTGTCTGGAGTTTGAGTCAGTGAAATAGAGTGTAAGTGAGAGGTCCGTAAATAACAAGGACAAAGATAGTAAACGATCGAAAATTAACTTTCTCTTTACACGACGATATCTCGGGAACCGGAAGTCGTATCGAGATAAACGAGAAAGGGTTTCAAAGGGCAAGGTTCTGCCCTTTTAATGATCATTCACTCGTTGATCGAAAATTATTATCTTCGAAGTTACAAGAGTTCGAAATTTTCTTAATTTTAATAAGGTTTAATCAGATGTTGCAAAGCGTACGATTAAAAATTACGTTTTCTTCACGCGATGATATTTCGAGCATCGAATGTCGTATCGGGATAAATTAAAAAGCATTTTAAAGGGCAAAGTTCCTTGTTTTTAGTGATCGTTCACTCGTTGACCGGAAGTTACTATCTTCGAAGTTACAAGAGTTCAAAATTTTCCTAATTTTAATAAGGTTTAACTAGATGTTGCAAAGCGTACGATTAAAAATTACGTTTTCTTCACGCGATGATATTTCGAGCATCGAATGTCGTATCGGGATAAATTAAAAAGCATTTTAAAGGGGAAAGTTCCGTGTTTCTAGTGATCGTTCACTCGTTGACCGGAAGTCACTATCTTCGGAGTTATAGCGGTTGAAAGTTTTCCTAATTTTAATAGGATTTCGTCAGACTTAAGATGATTAAAAATTCAAATTGAATTTTTCCAATTTAAAAGTACAAGAAGAATAATGTATGATGGAAAACGGATCCGGTAAATTTTTAATAGATAGAGACCGGGATGAAAAATCGAACGAGCCGCTTTGCATGTTTATTGTCCGCGTGATTAAAGGCAAGAAAGTTTGTATTAGCCATTAAAAAGTCGGGATACGAGTTGCAGTACGGGGGATCGAGCAAGTTCGGTTGGACTTTAAATGAGAACAAGTCGGCGAGTAAAGCGCGATTCACGTTGCGCGTGTTCCGTGCGAGCAATAAGCTTGCGTTAAAATTGATTAAACGAAATTCGTAATGATTGTATACGATAAGGGAAGACGTTCGAAAATTATTTTATTTTATCATTGCGTATAGGAAATAACTCGATGTACGGATCTCGAGTTTTCGAGTATCGAGTTAAAACACTTGTTCTATTACATATTTAATTAGCGCTCGTGATATCGAGTGTATAATTTATAATCTAGAAATTATTGAAATTCTCTCTACAGAGTTTAATTTCAATTGGGACATGGATATTTACAAATAATTAATCTTCGTTCAAGAATTTTAAATTCGACGTAATTTTTTATAAAAAAAAAAAAAAAAAAAACGAAGACGAAAGAATTAATTAATCCAATTTTATTTTCATAGTTTCTCCAATAATTTTTTTTTTTTTTACTTTAATATTAAATAAATTATTAAAAGGGGTAGGGTAGGATGATCTGGATACTAGGGATTAACGTTTAATTTAATTTATATACTCTTCGAACTTGCACTATAATTATTTCACAATGTTTATTATTATTGATCGTTAAAACCTATTGCAGACGCAATATTACCCACTAATTTGTTTACATATTTTGATTATAATTAATACAATATTATATTATAACAAAGATACAAAAGTAATATTATACGCTATGAATTATGAAATAATATAATTTGATTCGTTTCTCACACTATTCAACGACAGGAGTGAGACGTATTATTTTCCATCGCCATTATTACTCGCCATTATTAGTCGCAGACTATGCAATCATTCGAAAGATACGTCAGATGGGTTTTCTTTTTAAAGGGACAAAGGAAATGTAAAGGGGGCAATATCGAGAAGGTAACTCGGTCTTTATTTTCTTCCGTTCTCTTGCCTTTTACACAATAACTTTTCGTTTCTTCTCTCTCTCTCTCTCTCTCTCTCTCTCTCTCTCTCTCTCTCTCTCTCTCTTTCCTTACGAGAGAAATAAACGCTTCTTTCTGCAATAACAAGATATAATAACGCTGTATAAGTAGGATCGATTGACTGAATTTACAGTGGAGACGTTGAAAATTATCGTTCGATGTATAAAACGTGAGTTGATATAGTACGTTGTGGAAAAAAAAAATGCTTTGTCGCGATATTTAATTAGATAATTGATATATTAACATACTTCTTAAATATGTCTTACAATAGCATCATGATAACGAGTCAAACTGATCAACATCTAAGAACGTTCACACGAAAGTTTCTATTGATCTCTACTGATCATCTGAAGTTGAAGATCGAACAATTTTTAAAAAGTGGAGTTGATTAGTTTGACTTCTCGACTTGTCGCGATTGCGAATTCTTTTTCTATCAGAAGTTGGTCGTCTGGGAGTGAACGACCAGGCAAACTACGTGTATTCTCAAGCAATAACAGCGCAAATGTGTGTTAATTCCCCAAGAATACGCGTCGCCAACCTGGCCTATGAAGTAATCCTTGATCTTCCTTCTTTCTTCTTTCTTCTCCTCCTCTTCCCCTCTTTGACAATTTTTTTTTTTCTTTTTTCACGATTCATCACTTACATACGTATGCGCATCTTTCGATAGCCAAACTGATCCCCTCCATTCTCTGTAAAAATTTCCATCCCAATTGTGGAGAGAGAGAAAAAAAAATTAATACAATTACACGCAATACATTTCGAAAGAAAAATCGTTAAATCGTTTTTTCTTTTCTTTTGATATATTTTTCAAAATGACTGGAGTTGATCAGTAGTACAACTTCCAAACTATTTATTGTAATATCGTAATACCCAATAATTCAATAATTCAATAATAGTAGCGGCATTAATCACTCGAGATACTCGAGATACTCGAGATAACTATGAAAAAAATAATTAATCAAAATATTGTTTTTCAATGGCGCTCGTATAAATGTAGGTGTGGACAGGGCATAAAACTAATGGAACACCGTTGTACCCGAACAAGGACTCTCGTGAAAGGTTCTGCTCCTGATGTACGCGTATCTGCATATTTCCGCACTCGTGTGGAAACGTGTGTTCCCCACGTTTCCGCGATTTAACCGTATCCGTGGCGGAATGGACTGTAAAGCGATGAAATACGAGTGGATATCACGAACGAAGGAACGAAGATGGATATTATATTGGCGTGATATTTCTTGCGAGTTATAAATATCAAATAATCTAATGTTATTATCCGATTTCAATCGTTATCCAAAGTATTCTTAATTACAAATTCAAAAGTATTAATTTTCTCATGATTTCTGAAGGATCCACAATTCCATCTTTAGAAAATCGGAAACGATCCATTTGATCTTTTTCATTTTCGATTATTATTCAAAGTATTCTAATTCCAAATTCAAAAATATCGATCCTTCCCTGATTTCTGAAGGATCCATAATTCTTTAGAAAATCGATTAGAATTCTTTAGAAGATCGGAACGTATTCCATTCGATCTTTTTCATTTTGATCATTATTCAAAGTATTCTAATTCCAAATCCAAAAATATCGATCCTCTTCTGATTTCTGAAGCATTAGAGTTTTATTTTTAGAAAATTGAAAGCGTATTCCATAAATTTAAAAAAAATCAAAAATTGTACGAATTTCAATCTATCCAAAATATTCTAATTCCAAATCAAAACATATCGATCCTCCCCTGATTTTTGAAGGATTCACAATTCCATTTTTTAGAAAATCGGAAGCGTATTCCATTCGATCTTTTTCATTTCAAAAAATTAAAAATTTTACCGACACAATTTCAAATTCCATATAAATATTCTAATTCCAAATTCAAAAATATCGATCTTTTCCTGATTTCTGAAGGATTCACAATTCCATCTTTAAAAAATCGGAAGCGTATTCCATTCGATCCTTTTGATTTCAAAAAATTAAAAATTTTACCAACACGATTTCAATCTATCCAAAATATTCTAATTCCAAATCAAAAAATATCGATCCTCCCCTGATTTCTAAAAAATTCCATTTTTTAGAAAATCGGAAGCGAATTGCATTCGATCTTTTTCATTTCAAAAAATCAAAAATTGTACGAACACGATTTCCAATCGTCGCCGTACGCGATATTCGTTGTACACAGACGGATTGTTCGAACAAACAAGTCCGCGGGACCGCGAGAGCAATCGCAATCGAGAGATTTTTCCATCCGATCGGTTTCACCGGCCGATCGTTCTTCGATTACAAAACGCGCGGAAACGCCTCGCGTTACAGGCGAGCGCGCGCGATTACAGGACAACCCCCGTGTCGGGGGCGCAATTTCCCCGTGACGCGAACTGATAATAGAACGTCACACAAGCTCCACGAGCCACGTGGAAATCGGCGACGATAATGAGAAACGCGAGTATCGAATGAACTGTTCAATTCTACGAATCGAATTACACTTATTCGTTGAATCTTCAACTATTTTAACGTGGGATTAGAATATTAATTAGGCTTATTCGAGGAACACTTTTTATTCGAGGGGAGAAATTCTGAACAAATATTAGAATTTTTATGGAAAATTTAAGTATACAATGTACATAGAAAATTACATATATTATACAGACGTGAAATATAATAATTTTAATTATTAATTCGATTAAAATTTACCCTATTTACTTAACATCTCAAGTAAATTCTTCGAAGCTATTTCGTTGATTACTTCCAATAGTTTTTAAATTCGTCTCAAAATTCGAATTGACCCCGATTCTTCTCTGTCCCAATTTCGAAAGAACGACGAAATCGAATATCACTAACGAATAATTTCCATAAACGCGAAAAGATGGACGGATTGTTACAAAAGTGGCCCACATCCCGGCCAAATTCATTTCATTATTCTCACTTGTTCCAATGATCAAGTGGATCATCCTTTCCCCGCGGACGGCATTACGGTTTTCGATCGGGGCCGTTGTTTCGATCGAGTGGCCATCCAACAAATGGTCCACTTTGTTATCATCCGGCCCTCCAACTTCCCCCTCCCTCCAGATTTTCTACACCATCGTTGTGAAAATTAGTCGACAAGCGTTGCGCAACTCGCCAATTCGCCCTGCCCCCTTTCCATTGATTTAATTCTTTCTTTTTCGTGTCACACAGCTCCGTGACACGAACACCAAAGAGAATCGCGATCGAGGATTCGATTATAATCGGGTATTTCTTTGTTATTTTGCCGGAGGGAAAAAGAAAGTAAAGTGAAGTAGGATAGAATAGGATAGAACGTGCGATCGTTTGTTAAAGAATTTTTGGTAAGTATCGATGTAATTGATATATTGATATATGGTGTTTGGAGTATTGAAGGAAAGAGAGAGAGAGAGAGAGAAAGAGAGAGAGATAATATTTGGTTTAGGATTTTGTTGAACGGATCAATTTCGATATCTTTCAATATATTCTTATTCCAGAAAAGAAACTGATCGACGATCAATATCGGTTTATTAATTTTGATTTTAATTCTCGATATTTATCAGAATTTGAATAAATTGTTAGAGGATGTATGTATATATATATATATATATTTCTCGTATCATGATCAATCTTGCTGTATTTACTTACTTCACGATCATTAATCGGAAGGTAATAAAAATTGAGAAGGAAAAGTTTTTCGATTTAACATCGTTAAAAATTCCATCGTTATGGTGAAAGTTAGTTTCGTCGTTTCCAATCTCGGGCGGATATAGGTAATGACGAGAGAGGAAACGATGGCAAGACGATGGAGAAATTGTGATTCGAACTTCATCATGAGATACATTTCCTAAATTGAAGATCGTTCGAATTTTTTTTCTTTCTTCTTTTTTTTTTTTTTTTTTTATGGCTCAATATTTATCCATCCAATCTTCGGGAAGATATCTTTTTTTTTTTTTTTTTGATCTCTTCTCTTTTCGATTTTTAATTCGATTTAAATTTTTTAAAGTTACGATTGTTATTGTTATATTATCGATCGAAAAAGGGCACACAGGTTTAATCGTTCTATATTAATAATAATACACTTGTTTTTTTGTTTTCTTTTTTTCTTTTTTTCGTATTTTCCATTTTATTTTTCAATTTAATGACAATTTTTATAAAGTATCGTTACAGTATTGTTGTTATTAATAATAAAAACTGTTTAATTGTTCTATATACTTTTATGATGTCCACAAAATAGGGGAATTGAATTTTAAATTAAATTTTATATATACCCTTTTCAATGCGGTACGCGGGTAAACATAAACTTTTATATATATATATATATCACGCCGGCTATCGAAAAAGCATAAATCTAGATTTAAATTCATCGTACGAAAATAATAAAAATAATTGATTTTTTTTTTTCATGAAAATTTATAAAAAGCTTGATAGCAGAGCAATATAATATATTCGATATTTAATAAAAAATTAATCGATCCATAATTTAAACTTGAATCGAAAAACAATCGTCAGAAAATAAAATTTCCTTTTATACAGATTAATTCGAGACTTATTTTAAAAGTACGGATGAAATATTTACCATTTTTTCCCCCCTCTCTCTCTCTTTCTCGAAAATCAAAAATTTCTATCCTTCTTTCTTTTCTTTTTTAAATATCTATCGATTACACGTTATTTCGATTATCCAAAGATGATCGTAATATCATATATTAAAATCGTAATATTAAAATCGTGTTCGAAAACGATTCACAACAATGGTATCTACCCATAAAGTTTTAAAAATATACGCACCTTATACATTTAAGTGTTGGGACCGATTCTCCAGAGTCCCCGAAACATTCGGTTTCGAAGAGCACTCCACGGTTTCCGAACCAAGTGATTCTTAAAGGTCCTCGCCCGATTGGATGAAAATAAAAAGGTGGACACAACTGCCAATACACTTAAGTTGGCCTCGCTCGCTTCCACTTGCTTCTAAATATAGAGAAGGACGGTGTTGGCTCGTTGGATAGGGATCGAACGATGGAGCGAGAGAGAGAGAGAGAGACGGGGAGAAAGACGCTTGGTTGGATGGGAACAAGAGAAGGAGAGCAAGAGAGAGAAAGAGAGAGAGAGAAAGAAGGTTGAAAACAATTCCAGGATAATAAGATAGAAAGAAGAACCGGTCGGTGCGATGTAAACCTAAAGAGTGGCTAAAACGCTCGATTCGCGTGAGGATAAAACCGACAAGGATAAAATGTGTTTTATGGAACGAATTCTTCCTTCCTTGTTTTTCGCCTGGTTACGTTTCTTGTTTTTAGTGTTTTTTTAGTCGACGAAGCGCGAATGAATTTTTAAAAAAAAAGAAGATTGTATTAATTGTGGAAATCTTGGATCGATAAACGTTAAAGATTAGAAAGAAGATTTTCAATTTGCTTCCGTATAGAATCTTGTCCATTCCAAATTTTTTTATATCTCGAAATTCTTTTAAAAACGTATATAGAGTGCGAAACGCACCGGATATAAATGTAATTGAAATCGCTTTGAAAACTTCGAACATCCTCTACGTCGAATTGGATGGTGTTTCTCGAACAAAAGGAGAACCATAAAAAACAGGGAATCTTCCCCTTTGGCCTTCCTTTTGCTTTTGCTTTCGCAAGATATCGTCGTGTAAAGGGAATTGTAATTTTTCAAGACTTTACGCTTCTCTCTTTTCAACACTTTGGTTCAAGAGCGTGCAATAGAGTCGATAGATCAGCTGATTTTCACCACTTATCATCGCGTGTACGCATTTCCTGGAAAAAATATAGGTCATCTTTCTCATTTTTCCATGCTTTCAAGTTTTCTATCTCGAAAATTGTTTAAGATTTGAAACGAAATTTCAAAGAGGATCTTTTTTTTTTGGCTATCTTCGATGAATTTTTTTTTTTAATTAAAAGAACGATACAATCGTAATTTTTACTCGTAAGAAGTATTTTGTAAGAGATGGCGATATTTTTTTTTTTAAAGAAAGAAAGATACGTAGAAAGATAGAAGATGTCTGACTTTTTTCCGTTAAATGAAAGAGTATTTTTTTTTTTTTTTTTTTTTTTTTTTTTTTTTTTTTAGGTGAGCGGAATATGGCGCAGTTCGGCGTGAATAAGGATCGAAGAAAGTCGGGACGATATATCTTTACGTCCTGCTTGTAGATTTATTGCGTTCGAGGCACTCGAGAAATTAGGCTGACGCGATCCGTGGGTCAGCCCTCGAATCAGTTTAGTCTCTGTTTAATCTTCCATTGCTATAAATTTTGTTTACCGGGTATTTGAAAGCGTTCGCCTTCGATTTTTTAATAAACATACAGGAGGAAATTTGTTCAACTTTCTTAAACGGAAAGTTTCACCGAAAACTTTGAACGATTCACTTCTTCGAAGTTTAATGCTTTAGTTCTCGTTGTCGTTGTAGAAATATATCGACAACCTTCTCGAGAACATTAAACTTGTAACTCGAAATAATTCCCGCGTGTTCGAGAAGTTTCAAGGTCTCTTCGAATATTAATTTTTATTTCAATGAATTAATTCGTGATTTCTACTTTGATAAACCAAACTAAATATTAATCTCGAATAACAATCTCATTCTACATGCTTATCATATAGAAATCAGAGAAATAATCCTTACCTCCATCAAACACAATCAACGTCCCCCTTTCCTTTTCTGCAAACGAAATTTCCACCCATTAAATAAAGCCACGATAAAACACGAACGAATTCTCATTCCTCCACATCTCTTTATCCAATATTTCTTTCCTAAAAATTTTGGGAAACGAAGACGAAGAGGAATCGAAATAAAAGTCACCCCTATCGTTCGAAAATTTTCCTTCCTTTTCCATCCAATTCTTCTTCTTCTACTTCCACCCTGTCCAATATTCACTCTTTTAACTCTTATCGAATTTTCCACCTCATTGAATCCATCTCTCGCAATTCAACTCGGACCAAACTCGTAGATCAACGATATCATCGAAATATATAACATATCGAATCTCTTTATCGATCCTACGCGTGAAATCGTTTGCGCGCGATGGGTTAACCATCACGGGGAGGAGGGGGGTGGCCAGCAATTTATTAACAGCCCTTGTGCGCGCCGGAAATTTGCGAGACACCCCGTTCTCAAAGTGGCACCCTGCGAATCATGCGAGGCCAAAGAGAGCTAGCCGGCTTCTCCGCCTCTTTGGAAAGAGCTCTGACAGAGAGAGAGAGAGGGGGAGAGAGGGTGAGTGAGAAAGGGGAGAGGCGTGGGAGGGATTAGTATCGACAGGAGTTAAGGTGAAACGTTGGAAGGGCCTCCGGTGCAGGGAAAGGGTGCATAGTGGTGGTCGTGTAGACTGTCGATGGATGGAGAGAGCGAGACAGAGAGAGAGAGAGAGAGAGAGAGAGAGAGAGAGAGAAGAGAAGAGAAGAGAGGGAGGGACGGAGCAAACGGATGGACTGACGGACGCTGGATCCCCGACAAATGGATTAAGCGCAAATTGCTAAACTCTGTTTAATTTGGCCAAATGAATTTTGTTCCTCCGACCCTCTCCTCCTCGTTTTCCTTCCCTTCCTACCATCCTCTCTCTCTCTCTCTCTCTCTCTCTCTCTCTCCGTCCCCCGTCTACTTTTCCACCTCGCTCCGCCCGGTCCCGTTCGATCCTGGAAAGGGAAAAGGTTCGTGGCAAAGTTTCGGCCGAAAGCTTGTTTCCTTCCTTCCTTCCTTCCTTCCTTCCTTCCTTCCTCCGCGGGTGCACGATGCGGATGCGCTTGCTTGGATGCGATTTCGGATTTCGAAGAGTTTTGAAAAATTTTTGGAAAGGTTTTTGAAAAAGATTTCTCGATTTCTTGTTATTTGTATAGAGAGAAATTTTTTTCTTATTTTATTGAGAGAACAATTGCAATTCGGTCGAACTGTATATATCGAGAGATTATTATATTGAATTTATTTATCAAAAGTTATTATCAAAAGTTTGTATCTCCTCTATCATCGAGATATATAGTAATCGAGAACGCTCAAGAGCAGAGAGATTTCAAAAAAAAAAAGAAAAACTAACCCTCTATTTGAAATCCAAAAAGATCCGTGCATTGATGGTCTTCGTTCTCGAAAATACAAATTAAATCTATAAATTAAATCGAGAAAAAGAGAGAGAGAGAGAGAGAGAGAGAGAGAGAGAGAGAGAGAGAGAGAGAGAGGAACAAACCACAAATCCCGAATCTCCATTCAACCGAATCGATTCGAACGACATTTCGCTAATTACGCACGTATTTCCTGAGGATGTTAATCGCGGTTTTTGGGAACGATCCCGATTGTTCGCCGGATTAAATTAAGTCTTGGAAAACAAAATGAGCGCGAAAACGGGGGCGGGAAACGGGGAGATACTTGGGAGAGCTTGGTGGAAACGATGGTGGAGGGAATCAAAAGCGGGCCGGTTCGGTTATTATCCCTCCCCCTCCCCCCGCGTATACAACGTGGTGTTGTTAGGGTAACTTCGTAATCGGACTACGCGCAATATTATCTCATATTCAGACGGTTCGTTTGTGCTGTTTCGAAATCAGCGGAGGTGTCCATCTACGAATACGTGCCTAAATCAAGCGACCGGAGATTATAACTCGCGCTTAGAACACCCTTGTCGAGGATATAAACCCGGATACCCGAGGTTTGTTGTGTACAGTGGCGCGCAAAAGTTTTTCGAAGCATCCGTAGCGATGCATGTCGAAACGAAATTTTTCATCTCGATGTTCTTTTGGTTATTTTTTATTCTTCATTTTGTTTCATTGATATTTGAATATTTCTTTTTTTTTTTCTTTTTATTTCGAATAAATAATTGTAACAAGTTTGTTGTGTACAGTGGCGCGCAAAAGTTTTTGAAAGCATCCGTAGCGATGCATGTCGAAACGAAATTTTTCATCTCGATGTTCTTTTGGTTATTTTTTATTCTTCATTTTGTTCGATATTTGAATATTTTTCTTCTTTTTTTTTTTTTTATTTAGAATAAATAATTGTAACAAGTTTGTTGTGTACAGTGACGCGCAAAAGCTTTTGAAAGTTTATTTTTTATTTTATTCGATATTTAAGTTTTTTTTTTTTATTTCGAGTAAATAATTGTAACAAGTTTGTTGTGTGCAGTGGCGCGCAAAAGTTTTTGGAAGCATCCTTAGCAAGTATGTAGAAACGAAATTTTCATCTCGATATTCTTTTGGTTATTTTTTATTCTTCATTTTGTTCGATATTTGAATATTTTTCTTTTTTTTTTTTTTTTATTTAAAATAAATAATTGTAACAAGTTTGTTGTGTACAGTGGCGCGCAAAAGTTTTTGGAAGCATCCTTAGCAAGCATGTAGAAACGAAATTTTTCATCTCGATATTCTTTTGGTTATTTTTTATTTCGTTATTTCGATATTTAGGTATCTTTTTTTTATTTCGAATAAGTAATGGTGCAATTACGAATAATAAACGACATACTTTAATACCACCTCATAATCATGATAATCTAGACATAATCCCACTAATGTTACATTAATATCACAATAAAATCTAAATCTCGAGATTGAAGAACCATCGAAGCCGGAAACCATACGCGAATTTCCCAATAAATTCCTCTTGGAAACCAATCTAAACTAATACTCGTACCATTAGCAACAACCGTACCAACTTACCAATAACAACCGCATAGTTAACAATAGCAAAACGAGTTCGGTAAGCCAGGGAAACAATGCAACGAAATATTTCCATAAACAAGTCAACAACAAGTAACGGTATTCGCGCGAAACAATTCAGGGTTTACAGTTGCAGATTATCGCGTGCCAACTTTCTTTCGGGTCGTTGTACACCCTTTCCGGATTCGACGATATCCTTGCCCGCCTTAGGATATATCTGGCAGGTTGACTCGATAAAACACACACATACACGCATACACATACCTCTGCCCCCTCTCTCTCTCTCTCTCTCTCTCTAATGTAATTCAGTTTGCCAATGGTCCAAGGATGGAGGCGAGAGAGCTCGAGGACCGGAGGTTAGCGATCGAAGCAACGCTATAGAGGCCAGGCATTTGGTCAAAATTAATGAACTGGAGGATCGTAAGGGTGGATCCGGGGGGGAGGTGTATTGTCTCGCCGTGTTAGTGGGGAAAGGCGCGATTCCGTGGGGGGAAAGGAAAGAGGAATTTTTTGATTTTTTATTTTTTTCTTTCTTTCTTTCTTTCTTTTTTATTATTATCGTATTAATTTTTAAAGGAAAGGCAAAATTTTCGGAAATACGAATATATATTTGTTAACGTTTTTATTTTTATTTGTACTTGGTCCGAAAGTAAGTAAGAGTTTTGGAATTTAAAATAAGATATATCAAATTAGAGCAAGATGGATTTTTGTAAAAATCTTTTACGTGATATAAAAAAATAAATCAAAGCTTAACATTTATACATATATTTATATATTTAATTTCAAGTTAATTTAAATAATATTAATATTAATAATTCTTAAATTTTGAAACTCCTCACGAAAAATTTATTCTAATTCAACGTCGTTTTCAGCATCATTGGCCACTTCAACAAAGCAGAATCTTCATCTGTATCGATTACAACAAAGATCTTCGACTTTTATCGATCTTTGCATCAATGAGACAGCAATTATACAACATGTTACATTAAATACAGTTCTCGATAATGATGAAATTACTTAATTCAATATTATCACATTGTCTCAAGATTTTATTATCCGTTTAATTAATTAATCTGACTTTCTCAGGAGGAATCTTTATCTCAAGATTTAATTGCCTTATCTATTTAATTAATTAATTAATCTCATCTTCGTCATTGGAAAGGAAATTTTACTATAAATTAATATTTACACTAAACGCAACTTAAGGATACATTATCGAACAATTAATTCTATATATATATATACTTTATTTCCCTGTCATCGATCTTTCCACGCACGTTACGACACATTTACACTTGTTTACCGGCTCCAACACGTCGTTTATTTTCCTTCCAATTATCGTTCGAACCTCGAACGCAAAGAAGAATAAAAAAAAAAAAAAAAAAAATCCACACACACGTTTCCAACGCGACACATTAAAAAAAAAAAAGAAAAACGATTCAAACAATAAATATATTCTTTTATTAACTCAAATTACATACAAAATATAATACATAATAATAATAATAATAATAATAATAATAATAATAATTAATCGACACGAGAAGAATTGTAATAAGTAACCTTCCTAGGCTCGATCTTCAACCAGAAACCACCACTGACGCTCGCGTTGATCACGCCCTTCTCCAATTCCATGGGGACCATTGTCTTGGAGCCGATCCTCACGTTGCACGCCGCAAGGACGTAGCAGAGCAACACCTTCATCTCCATCATGGCGAATCGTTCGCCAATGCACTTCCTCTGCCCGAGGCCGAACGGGAAGTGCGCCCCCGAATTTTTGATCCCCTCCCCATTGAAAAACCTGTCCGGGTGAAATTTGTCCGGCTCGTCGAAGTATTCGGGATCCCGGCCGATCGCCGCCAACGGGATCCAAACGTTCATCCCCGGGCGGAGGGTGAAAGGTTGGCCACCTGGCAGAGGGGGGGGCAATTGGAAGCTTTGCACGCACATCCTGTCCAGGAAGGGCAGGGTGGGATAGAGGCGCATAGTCTCGTTGATGACGGCTTCCATGTACCTCATCCCATTTACCGCGTCGTAGGTCAACTCCCCGCCGTTGCTCCTCAACGTTTCGTCGATCTCCTGCTGCAACCTCGCCTGCACGTCCGGGTGTTCGGCGAGCATGTGGGTCAGAAGGGTGGTGACGGAGGCGATCGAGTCGAAGCCGCCGAAGTAGAAGGTGAACGCGTGAAGGGCTACGTTCTCAACGGTCATCGTCGTCCTCTTGCCGGAATCGTTGGCCTTGTTCCTCACATCGATCAACAGTTGCAGCACGTCCGACCTGTTGGCGCCCATCCTCTCCCTGCCCTCGATCGTCTCGTAGACCAGATCGTAGAAGAACTTTTGCACGTGCTTCTCGAGGAACCTCAACCCGAACAGCTTGGCCAGCCAGGGCATGTTCCTGTGGATCAACACGAACATGCTCTTCTTCAAGCCGACCACGTTGGTCCCCCTCCTCCCGTACACGTAGAACACGTTTTTAGGATCGTTTATCGAGTCGACGGTGACGCCGTACACGCAGCTCGCTATCACGTCGTTCGCGTATCGAGAGAGGAGTGCCTTCATCTCCGTCTCGCGCTCGTTTTCAGGGAGGACGGACAAAAAGTCGGCGAATCTCACCGCGCACTCGGTCATCAGCTTGAACATACCTTTGATCTTGCTCGAGGTGAGGGTCGGGGTGAGCATGTTCCTGTGCTCCTTCCAACGTTCCCCCTTCATTGCGAACAACATTTTCCCTAAAACGGGATCCGCGCCCTCGTACACGAATGGACGGTGATCGGGGAAATGATCGAGATACTTCATCGTGATCGTCTTGATCAGGTCCAGGTCGCGGAGTATTATAATAGGCGTGGTGAACTCGTAAATGCCAACGTATTTGGCATCGGGATCGATGTTGTAGATCCGCTCTATCAGATCGTACAAATTCGATTTTCGTCTGATCAACGAGCCAAAGTTTCCCAGGAACGGGGTGGGCGGCGCGTGAGGTATCCCATGTCTCTTGAAGAAATCGTTATTCCTCGTGGCTAGGTAATAAATGGCCGTAAACACGGCTATCAATGAGAGAGAGATGGATAGATAATCCATATCGATGCTGGAATTTGAAATTGGAAGGAATAGTTGTCTGAATGGAGAGGACTGGATGTAATACGCGCGAGATAAAGTCTTTTATACAAGTTTTTAAGGGGAGGGAAAGAGGAGAGAGGATCGAAGAGTGGGGGAGGGGAGAGGTTTGTCCAATTGCAATATTAGTCTCGCATCGTTATATCCAATAATGTTTGACTGATAATGATAACTACGTCACGTATAACACATTTGTTAAATCTTAAAATTTTTATTTTTATTTTTATTTTTTTTTCACTTTATCGTGTTGCGGATATAATGAAAAATCTTTTTTTTTTTCTTTTTCAGATTTTGCTGGTCGGTCAAACGTGCTGGAGATATCGTTTTTTCTTTCTCTCTCTCGTTTTAATTTTGTAACGTGATTAGCATTGAATTCATTGTACGATACGTACATGGAATATTGATACGTTCGTGTTTGAAGAATGAAGAAAGAAAGGATTGATTCTTTTAGAGGATAGAACAAACAGGAAAGGAAAATATTAGCATTCAAAAATCTCGATGGGATAAAACTGTTAAAATTTATAATTTAACAAATGAATAATAATCGATATTTTCCAAGATAGGACAAATTTTATAATTGGCCTTTTTAAATTATAAATATATAATTCTACGAAAGTGTTGAATTAGAAAGATGGAATTAATTTATTTATTATATAATGCATTATATTTGTCTCAATGTTCCACTCACGTTCGTTATTTCTGCATCGTAATCGATTGATTTCTTGGAACACATCAGATAAGTTAACTTTGTAAAAATTAGAAGATTGTAGATCCACCATGATGAGTTGTGCAAATTGATTATTGGATCCAACGAATATAGACGAATGATACATTTTCATATTTTTTTTAAAGAAGCTCCAAAGTAGCTATATATTATCATTATTTGTCGATGATAGAGAGATTAAATTTTTTTTTTTTTTTTGAGAGGTTTATTTTATCAAGTTGTTAAGAAAAATGAATCACAGGTGTTGAATAACGTCGACACGGATAAGAGAAAGTATTTCTGAATTGGATTCGAAGGAAATAGAAAGAGACGATATGTGATCAAGTTCAATTAGTAGCAGATTAACTTGACACGTTGAATCGTATCAATTTTTTGTTTCTCTCTTATCGAGATGTTTGTCGTTCTTTTAAATTGAATGGCAAATATTTATCTTCGAGATGGAAGTAGAAGATTTTATTAAGTGCGCACTTTATGCAAAAGTATGAGTAAACAAAGTGATGATAGTACGAAGAGAATAATAATAATGTGAATTTTTTAAGTATAGTGGGGAGTTAAATGAAGTTGTTTGTGTTGCAAGATGATTGGCGATTTTACACGCATGAGAATTTTTCTTGAAATTGTTAAAATCTGTTAAATACATCAAAACTAATTTTATTTTTGTTGCTTAATTTTCTAAATCTAGAAATTGTAATTGGATGCATTAAAAAGAGTGATAGATAAAATTCTTTTTTTTTTTAATATGTTTTTTTTTATAATAACAAGTTTTTATTTTTAATGTTTAGATTTGAATACGAGCACATTAAAGGTAATTGTTTGATAAATTCAAGGCCGAGAAATCAAGATATATAGTCAGTACTATATATTGCCAGTAGTACTGTGCTAATAGATATGTTACAGAAGAAGGAAATTCTTGTAATTTACGGTAGTTGTTAACGAGAACATAATATTTTCTTTTAGAAAATATCATTTCTAATTAATTAAGTAAGTAATTTTATATTTTTTTAAAAAATACATGCATAAATGATATAATATATAAAATTTGTAAAAAAGAATCGTAGAGATAATATAATTGGGCACAAAATATTGTTGACAGTTATATTTATAATTTATTTGATATTTACAAAGTTCTTTGTGTGATAATTACTATCTGTTGATTATTCTGCGATTAAAAATCTTTCAAAGATAATATTCACGCGCAAAATATCTAAAATGATATTTTTTTTTTTACGTTGAAAAAGTTTTTATACTTTTCAATTGTACGTAGAGAAATATTTTTTCCCATATGAGGTATTAAAAATATAAAATATAACTATTCAAATTAATATTTTTCATTACATCTTTCAATTGGTTCAACTACATAATATGACACATATGTAATAATATTAAAAAATAAGCAAATTTTAATTATTTGTGCAATTAATTTTGCTTGGTTTTTTAGATCGATATGAAAATGAATACATTATATGGAGAAGCAACAAATATAATATGCATCATCGTAAGTAGAAGATTATTCAGTAATTTATATCAACGAATCAACAAAATTTCAAAATATCACATCAAGATAGGAGATTATTCTTTCTACAAATAATTAAAATGCACAATTCGCGATATACGAATAAACAGATAATTAAGAATGATTGATAACGCTGAAAAAGAAGAATTACTTAAAAAAATGCCTTCAATAATAATTAACCGTACATCTCCGTATTTAAGCATTTATTATTTTAATTTATTTTAATTAATTGTAATTTAAAACAAGTTTTTCTAAGCAAAACACCTCTTTGGAAGATTTTTATTGCACAATTAAAATTATCATAATTTAAACACGAAGTATACTCGATGCGATGCGATCATTCTATACTCAAGAAACGAACTTTGAATCATTGTGTCATTCTCTCGACAATGCAGAGAAAACACGTAAGTATACGTATATTTTCTTATACATCGAATTCCATTCATTCTTAAATCTCTAATTGATTATTCGAATATAAATGTATAACTTAATGATTCAATTATTCGTATTAAATTTGTTTCATCACGATCGATGAAATAAACGAAAAATACAATTATCATCGATCACATAACCTCTAATCACGCATCACTCGACGTACAACCTTTCGTTATTAATCACTCGATTATTTAACCGATATATCTATATACTTTACTCAATTATCTAATTCGATGAATATTTTTAGATTATCGTCGTCTTGGAAAAACAATATTGTTCAAAGAGGATCAACGTTTCAAGCTTGCATAAACAACCTAACCTCAAAATCACTCGAAACGATCATCATGATAATTTTCGTGATATCGCTGATTGTTCTCGCGATTCTGGGATCGTACCATCTTCTGAAATCGCAAAATCCTTTCGAGGAGCACGGTTTACCTTACAAAAGTTATCTTCCAATTCTCGGTAGTACGTGGGAATCGATATTGAGGCGAAAACCATTCGCTGTCGTGATTCAAGAGATTTACAATCTAGCTCCATCCGCGAGATACGTGGGATTCTATAACAGAATGACACCAGTCGTGATGATCCGCGACCCGGAATTGATCAAGACGATCGCCGTGAAGAATTTCGACGTTTTCAGGAACCACAGAACCGTGAACATCGCGCAAACGGACGACGTGTTGCTCTCTGGTAATTTGCTGTTGCTGCGCGACAACAGATGGAAAGAGGTCAGATCTCTGAACACTCCAGCCTTCAGCGCCAGCAAGATAAGATCCATGCACCGTTCGATGTCCGGGATCGCCGTAAACGTTGCGAGGTATCTATCGACTCTTCCACCGGGGCAAGATGTGGTGGAGATGAAGGACGTGTTCACCAGATACGCAAACGACGTATTCGCCACTTGCGCGTTCGGCATCACCGTAGATTCCTTGTCGGATCGGGAGAATAAATTCTACGAGTTGGGAAGAGAGGCCCTGGACATCCACAGCACTCCAATTCTAAAATTGATCCTAATTTTCGCGTTTCCAAAATTGGCCAAAAGATTGGGCGTGTCTCTGGTGAGCAAGGAAGCGACCGATTTCTTCACCCAGGTCGTGTCTGACAATATAAAGATGAGGGAAGAGAGGGGTATAACGAGGCCGGATTTCATTCAAGTAATGATGGACAGTAACAGGTCGAAAGGTCGAAATGAGTTGACCGTCGAGGATATCACTGCTCAAGCTTTCGTGTTCTTCTTTGGTGGATTCGAGACAACTTCCGGTTTATTATCGTTCGCCGCCCACGAATTGGCGGCGAATCCAGAGATTCAGGGCAAAGTTCACGCCGAGATAGATCGTGTTCTAGTTTCCAATAACGAGATCACGTTCGAACGAGTGAACGGTCTGGGATATCTAGACGCTGTGATCAACGAGACACTGAGAATGTATCCAATTATACCCATCACGGACCGGGAGTGTTCGAAACGGTTCGAATTACCGCCCGTACTGCCGGATACGAAGCCTTACGTGTTGAAAGAGGGCTCTCACGTTTGGTTCCCGATCTACGCGATCCAACGCGATCCGAGGTATTTCGAGAAACCCGATTGCTTCGATCCGGATCGATTTTTGAATAATGAGAAGAGCGATGTTTTCAACAATGACGCGTACATGCCTTTCGGCACGGGTCCAAGAAATTGCATCGGGAATAGATTTTCGATGGTGGAAACCAAAGTCGCGTTGTTTCATATTCTTGCCAGATGTCGGTTAGAGGTCTGCCCGAAAACGACTATACCTATGGAGTTGAGGAAGAGAGGAGTGTTTCTCACGGCGAAAAATGGATTTTGGTTGAGAATCGTGCCCAGGCATCGAGTTATATAATTATTTAATTAATATAATAAATGAAACGAAAGTTATGGAGATCTGTATGTTGTGTGGCGATCGTGAATATTTTCGCACGAGTTTGTCGCCGATATCACACAGACAAAATATTTTATTATATTTTTCATCGGTTTTTGATTATTATTTTTTTTTGTTTTAAAAGTTGTATTAATTGGTTATCCGAGTTTCAGAAAATTTTGTTATTTATAATATTAGTTTTCTGATTTATCTTTCGACGCTTTGAGCCATGTGTTTGTACACGCATTTAAATGATCTTGCAACGATCGAATGAAATGTGAATCGTGTCGATTTCTCATGATATCTCATCGAAAAATGTATTTGATTTGCGTGGTC
Source organism: Apis laboriosa (assembly GCF_014066325.1). Taxonomy (NCBI): domain Eukaryota; kingdom Metazoa; phylum Arthropoda; class Insecta; order Hymenoptera; family Apidae; genus Apis; species Apis laboriosa. The sequence continues at coordinate 4,944,575 of NW_025222129.1, forward strand.
AACAATGTGATTGCCGTAACATGATATTTACATAATGATGTATAATCCAATTATTAATTACGTTTCTACAATTCTTACGAGTATGAATCGACGATTATATAAATTAATTTATTTATTTGACAAAGAAATTGGAATTGTGAAACGAAGGAAACATTGTGAAAGGGAAGATTTTATATTCAAGATATAAAGATAGATTTAAATTGTAATGAAAGTTATGGATCATCATGTTTAATCATCCAAAGTAAAAGTTGTTGTTAGAATATACAGATTTAAATTGCAATAAAAACTTTAATTATCTAAAGTTGTTGTTAAAATGCAGATTATTTTTGAATCAAATATTATTCTTTTCTTTTTATAAAATTTTAATTCTGCGTTAATGGATAGCTTGGAAAAAATTGTAGAATTATTTTCAAAAGGATTTTTCAAAGTTTCTACATAATTGTAACAGTATTGTTACAAATATTTTACCATATTTGGAGAAGGAACGAGCATTTTATTATTTTTTTGTACACTCATCGATTTCAATCTTCATTTTCCTTTGTTAAGATTATTGTTATCATGTAATGATAATATTTCTCGGTATAAGTTATGATTATTTTTTAATATTATTTTAATATTTTAATAATTTATTATTATTTATTTATATTATTTATATTTTAACAATTTTTAATATTATATAAATTGAAATAAATTCACAACGATTTTCTTTAAAAAAGGAGAATGAAATGAAATGAAAACACCAATAAATAAATAAACATCTAACAAGTAAATCTATTTGATAAAATTATATTTTATTCAAGAATGATATTTTTTTCATTATTTCCATTTCCAAGGAAAAGATCATTTGAATATAAAGTCAGTATAAAAAAGAGAACGTTTGCTATGGTTTCACAATGATTTGTTTATATACTTAAAAGGGTTTTAATTAAAATAATTTTTTATTTTATTTCACCACAATTTGTATCAATATTTTATATTTCTTAAATATCTTTAATCGTTCTTAATTCCTGGAAAAAAAGGTCTTATTTATCAAATGACGTAAATAAAAAAAAAAAAAAAAAGAAAAAGAACAGAAATACAAAATATTTACAGGAAGACAAAGATAAAATTTAAGGAAATTATCAATTAAAATTGAAATTAATAATAGATAGTAATGAAGATACAATTACTTGATTATCTAATTTTCTAATAAGATAATTTTCTATTTCATCTAATATTTGGCATCGAAATAAGAAAGGATAGAAGAGAAAGGGAGAAAGGGGAAAAAGAAAACGTACGAAAACTCAAAATTTTAATATTCGATATTTGACAAAAAGTAAACGATAATCTAAAATAATCTAATCGATCTAATCGAAAACTTTTGAATAAGAAATAATAAAACAATAATAATTCTTAAGATTATTATCTTAAGATTATTACGAGAGAAATTTTTAAAATTCTCGGAAACTCGATAAGATTGGTTTTTTTTTTTTCTTCTCTGTATTTGTGTACTATTCACGCTCCAGTATATAAATAGCGTGATGCCCTCATCATAACACACATTTACGCGCCACAATTGCTAGGTAGTAGAGTTTACATACATGGTCTCCATCGAGCCGCGTTTTCAGTATCGTGTTATCCGTGGCGTGTGTTCGACGCGTAGTATAAAATCGTTCTCATTTAAACGATCGAAAAACGAAGAAAAATCATCGCGAATTCGATAATGAACACCACACTGTGAACATCGTGTTACGTAAATGAAAGATAAACTGGAAACCAGACGTATAAATAATCGATATTAGATATTTAAAAAAATATACAATTTTCGAAGAGAAGTAATTATATTTCGAATAATAAACAACATTAACGATGCTCGATTCGTGGTCGATAACCGCGGCGATAGTCGCCGTCCTCGTGATAGCCTATTATCAATTGATTTGGAAGTACAAATATTTCGAAAGAATAGGGATCCCTTATTACAGCTCGATACCATTGTTGGGAAGTTTTTGGGAGGCGGTTATCCAACGGGATAATTTCGCCGACATATCGAGAAAGATCTACAACTCGTATCCCGACGTGAAGTACCTTGGCATGTACGACACAACCACACCCGTGTTCATGATCCGGGACACGGATCTGATCAAGACGATCTCCGTGAAGCATTTCGAACAATTCCCGGATCACAGATCGTTCCAGAACGAGGCGACCGACCCATTGTTCGCCAAGAACTTGTTCGCCCTTCGTGGGGACAGGTGGAGAGAGATACGAAACCTGTTGAGCCCCGCGTTCACGTCGAGCAAGATGAAATCTATGTTCATACTGATGCGAGATTGCGCGAAGGAATACGGCGATTACTTCGCCTCTTTGACAGGGGACGAGAGCACTATCGAGTTGAAGGACGCGTTCACCAGATACACGAACGACGTGATCGCCACCTGCGCGTTCGGCGTCGAGGTGAACTCGATGAAGGACAGGAAGAACAAGTTCTACGTGTACGGGAGGGAGGGGACCAGTTTCGGGTCGTGGGCGTCCATCAAGTTCTTCATAACGAGGGTGTTGCCTGTAAGCGTGTGCACCCTGCTTAGGATCAGGTTGATCAAGAAGGAGATCTCGGATTTCTTCATCGATCTGGTGAGCACCACGATCAAGACGAGGGAGGAGAAGGGGATAGTGAGGCCGGACATGATCCAACTGATGATGGAATCGAAGGGAAAATTGAGCTCGGGAAGGGAGATGAGCATGATAGACATATGCGCCCAGGCGTTCGTCTTCTTCTTCGGCGGTTTCGAGAGCACCTCAACGTTGATGTGCTTCGCCGCATACGAGATTGCCGTGAACGAGGATATCCAGAGGAGATTGCAGAACGAGATCGACCAAGTTTTGGAGGATCGGGATGGCGAGGTGACGTACGGGGCTATTAACGAGATGAAGTTTCTCGACGCGATCATTTATGAGGCTCTTAGGATGTATCCGGTCGTGGTGGCCACAGACAGGATTTGCACGAAACCGTTCGAATTGCCGCCGAACAGGCCGGGCGAGAAACCTCACCTCCTCAAAGAGGGCGACAACGTGTGGTTCCCCATCTACGGGATTCAACGTGATCCCCAATTTTACCCGGAACCGGACAAGTTCGATCCGGACAGGTTCTTGAACGACACGAAACAGATGATCAATTCTGGCCTGTTCCTCACGTTCGGGATGGGGCCCAGGATGTGCATAGGGAATAGATTCGCCATGTTGGAGACGAAGGTTCTGCTGTTCCATCTGTTCGCGAGATGCAACCTCGTTCCCTGCTCCAAGACCACCATACCGATGAAATTGAACAAGAAAGGGTTCGCGATGACCGCCGAGAATGGATTCTGGTTCAAGATCGAGCCGAGAACCGCGAAGAAGGATGGGGTTGAGAAAATTGCGGTTCCAGGGACGACTATGCTTATCGATAAAATCCCTGATAGATATCCTGATAATTGAGATTCGGTATTTCTTTCTTTTTTTAATTCATTCCTGTGTTAAAACACTTTCTCATTTCGAGTATTTACATTATTTCGATACGAGAGTCTTAAGATCTTTTACAAGCTCTATTGTCAGCGGTTTTTTCTACAAATTCAATCTTCTAGGAGTTTTCGAAGGAGTAATCGTATATTTTGTATTTTTTTAATTTTTATTTTTATTTTTATTTTTAAGGAATCATCTTGCACGTTGTACAAGAATGAAGAAGGATTCATTGATAATTATTTTGAGATGTCCATCGAGGAAGGGAATTAGAATTATAAATGAATTTTGAGATTGTGCGAGTGTCCTAGATATACAGGGATATAATTTTCAGTCAATAAACGATAAATAATTAATTTGCGATTAATTTTGAGAAAAAAATTTGATGAGTATTGGAAAATGTTTATAAATTCCGTGAAAATTTTTGCGACCAACTGTACTTGGACTGCTATAAATCGGTCAATTCTATGAAATGACATCATACTATAGAATTTTAAAATAGCTTCACTCCAGACCTGATCAATTTCTTTGCCTCATTCTCTTACATCGATAGATTATATAAAAGGAAGAAACTGCGCAGAACGAATGGAAATCAAACGGAGGAAGTCGTTTTCTTTATCAACAAAAAAATTGATTGATTTATAATTTATAAAATTGGTTAATTTAGATAGGAAAAAAAAATAGATAAAGACAGGTAAATTAATTGTTTAAGTGTTATTGTTATTTGTTGTTTGTTATTGTTCGATTATGATTTTCGGATATGATTGGAAACGTTCGAGCGGAATCGGTATTTGGAAATTTTCGGCACACTTCGGAAGAATTCGGACGAGATCGTTCAAGATTATCTCACACAACCAAGGATATTATCCTTGAAACTTTCCGATTCTGCCCGAATTCTTCCGATTCCTTGCGAATTTTAAAATCAGATTGCTAATTTCCCATGCAATGTTTATTGTTACAATATCATATTGACGATTGGCGCAAAATTAAATTTGATTAATTTTTTTTCAAATCTCGGTTATTTAATTATATTATTATTGTTCTCACAATGCTTATTTTTAGTATTGCCATGGTACGTCATGTTGACGATTGATGTAAAATGATGTTAAATTCGTTCGAATTTTCCACGAATCGTTCCACGAATTTGGGATTCAAGAACGATTACGTAGATTTTATAATATTATTTTCTTACAATGTTGCTAGCATTGTTGTAATGTGTCACGTTGATCACGTTAATGTACAATCAAATTTGATTGCTTCGTATATTTTATGGTATATTGTGTATGGATTTATATCTATTATTCTTTAATTATGAATAAAAAAATTAATAAGACAACGATATCCTTGTTTGAAATTTTAACATTAACAAATCTTTCAATCTTCATCACCAATCTTCTGCTTATTTTTTTTATAAGTAAGTGAACTTCATAATTGATTTTTATATAATCCAAGATTACAATTATTCTAACTTGGAAAAATTTTTAATTTCAGATCTCGAAAATGAACAATCTTCCTCTTTGCCGGAATACAAAATTTCTTCACCATGGGCAGAAAAAGTTCTTTCTATCCGGCCGGTAAACAGTCGAAAGAAAAAAAGAAATTACACGCTTTTAAAAAATTCTCTTTTCGTCCGATCGCGCGAAATAAAAAACGAATAATAGAACAAAAATGGATCTTTGGTTCGTGACTAGTTGCCCGGTTGCATAATGGACGCGTGTTATGCGTCCATCTCAATTATCATCCAGGCTCCGGACGAGCATCAGCGTTGTGTGCATGTCCGGCACGTAACAGGGTGTCGCCGCATTATATGTACGTAACAGTCGTATAATATATTCCAGTACGTGATCGGCAAAGGCGCGACACGACCTTGTGAATGTTGCTTTAATGAGCGAATGTAATATAGAAGCTGGAGCGATTCGAGCTGCTTGATCGTTACCGAATAATATATAAAGGAATGTATGTATCTATGACCTACTTTGATTCTTCTTGCTAGGAAAATTCAAGATTCACTCGATGAATGCTGTGAATGATTTATATTTATATGAAAATTTTGAATTGGAACGTTGTAACTCTGGATACGTGTATATATATAGTGAAAGAAATTTTTGTAAATATGTAAATTAAAAAATGGATTAATTGTTTTCTCTTCTTTTTGTTTTATAGAATTTTATAGCGTTAATTAATTTGAAAAATTAGAAGAGCAGAACGTTTGTACGTCTTGTGTGAATACTTTCGAGAATGTAAGAGTAGTGAGACATCTAGTGAGGATATATAAAAATTGTATTTATTCAGGATATTTCGAAAAGAATTTTATTATTATTTTTTTTTTGAGAGAGAGAGAGAGAGAGAAATTAATTTACAATATAATCGTTTACTTACTACGATTGTTTCAGTTATCTAACAAGTTTCAATTTAATACAATTGCAGGATCTACAATTTAAAATAATTTTAAATTTAAAACTATTATAGATGTCAATTGAAATTGTTATGATGTCCATTTAGAATAGTTGTGAATCTTAGATTGAAACTATTAATCTTATTTTGAAACGATCATTCTATTCATGGAGATTCAAAGAGAAGATTCACGAAGATAATTTCATAACCTTCGAATGATTATTAAACGAGAAAAATTAATAATAAATATTTATATTAAAAAAATTTTCGATTAATTCTACAAAAAAAAAACAAATCTTGTTAATTAAATTAACGAGGATGACTATTGAAAAACCGAAATTATCAATCGAAGTTATGCAAATTTTACAAGATTTAATAAAAAAAATATTGTTGACCTCATCACAGTGTTATTTATCTCAACGATTCAACGTTAAAATTAGCGCCACATATTATTCATTTAATATTATTTCCTTACCATCAACGACAACCGAAGTTAACAATTGCAAACAAATCAGTAAGAGGAATAACGCAACTTTATTATTTTTATAAATAATTATTATTATTATTTTCATAAATAATCATTATTCGACGAGAAACGATTTAACGGATTATCGCGTGCAATTTCTTTCAGGGTGTTGTTCAAAGTCACCCTTTCCGATTCGAGACGATCCTTGGATGCCTTAGGAAATATCTGGCAGGTTGACTCGATAAAACTGCCCTCTCCCTCTCTAACGTAATTCAGTTTGCCACGGTGGAGACGAGAGCTCGAGGACCGGAGGATCTAGTGGCGATCGAACGCCATAGAGATCAGGCATTTGGTCAGAATTAATGAACTGGAGGATCGTAAGGGTGGATTCGAGAGGTGTATTGTGTTGGTAGGCGCGATTCGGTGGTTGAAAGGAAAAACAAATCTTGTTTCCTTTTTTTTTTTTTTTAGTTTAGATTTCGATTTCATTTTTTATTTTTCTTTTCTTTTTCTTTAATTATTATTATCATATTAATTTTCGAATGGTAAATGGAAGTTTTTTGCCATCTTCATTTTATTAGTGAAGTTTTTTTTTCTTTTGAACGTTTAATTACACGATACGAGGTAAGTTAATTTGAAAATTAAAAATACAGATATTTGAAAGTGATGAATTCTTTTTATTTAGGATTCTTTTGTAACAAGAATCTCGAAATTTTGAAGATCTGTGATTGAGAAGAGACGAGAATGAAATGGGGATGGAACGAGAAATTATGTAAATGGAAACGATTTGAAGCATAAAAAATCAATTCTATTTACATGGTTATATTTTTATTTGAACAAAAATGAAAATATACTCTGTTATTTATTGACTTTTATTATTTATATTATTTATGTATTATTATATAATTAAACAAAATTAATCGTAATAATTTAATATACATGTAGTAATATCGTAAGATAAAACAGTAGCAGTGGAATTATAGAGGTAACAAATTGCACGTGTTCAAATAACGTATATACATATGTACATGTAATATATTATCTGGAGAAATGTATATCGTGTTGTTGACACTTTTATCAATGAACAAACATATCGCTGCGATAACTATTGTTTATAGTAACAATTTACAATTTACTCTACAGACAGATTTTTCTCAATCGCAAATATTTACTCGCAAGATAAAAATTAGCAATATTTGCGTGAAATATATTGAACGATTATTTATTAATTTATTCGTTCGAATTGTACATTGTACATTGAATGAGAAATATGCGATAACGAAATATGATAATTTTTAAAAGGATCTAGAAATTCTTCAGAAAAATGTAAGGTAAAATTCATTTTCACTTTACAATTCACAATTATATCCTATTTTATTCATTTATTCATTTTCGGTTTCTTTTGAACGCGTAAAAAGTTTTCCTTAATTATCAGCTATGATCGTATTTATTGTTTTTTCTAATTTAAAAGTATAATTTCGATCCAAGCAATTTAAATATGCAAGAATAATAACATTTTTTTTTCTTGTTTGTTTGTTTGATCTATTATGATATTAATAAATAATGGAAAGATGAATCGTGTAATCCATATGAATTACACAAAAGTTTCTTTTTTTTTTATTTTATCCGTACAAATATCAAGTAAACAATAAAAAGAAAAAAAGCACGACCAAACGTGTATCTCACAATAAATGAATCGAATCACCGTTACAATATAATACAATATAATTTCCACACATTTAAAAAATTCAAAACTCCCGATTCAAACAATTGAATATCATCCTGTTTCAAATCCCTGTTTTACACGCACCGTTAATAACGTCGTTGTTAACCAACCCGTTAATTTGAGCGGAGTGGTAAGAATATTTCCTGGGCTCGATCTTCAGCCAAAAACCAGTTTTCGCGGTCGCGTTGAACACGCCTTTCTCGAATTCCAACGGGATCCCCGTCCTCGGTCCAGCCTTTATATCGCAAACTGCAAGAATATGGCAGACCAAAACCTTCATCTCTATCAACGCGAATCTGTTCCCTATGCATATCCTGGGCCCGATCCCGAACGGGAGATACGCCCCCGAGCTCATAATGCTCTTCCCATTGTCCAAAAATCTCTCCGGCTTGAATTTCTCGGGATCGTCGTAGTACTTGGGATCCCGATGGATCGCTTTGACGGGGATCCACACGTTCATCCCCGGCTTGACGGTGAAAGGCACGTCGCCGGGCAACGCGGGGGGCAGCTCGAAACTCTTGACGCACATTCTGTCTATGAAAACAGCGATCGGATGCAGCCTGAGAATTTCGTTTATCACAGCGTCCAGATATCTCATCTCTTGTATAACCTCGTACGACAATTGGCCGTCGTTCCTCTCCAACGTCTCGTCGATCTCTTGCTGCAATCTCTCCTGGACCTCGGGGTTCTCGACCAGCATGTGGAGAAGCACGCACGTCTGGGACGCGACCGTGTCGAAGCCGCCGAAGAAGAAGCTGAACGCGTGATTGGCCATGTTCTGAACGGTGAGACTCTTCTTACCCGATTCCCTCTTGTTCCTCGTATCCATCATCAATTGGATCAGATCCGAGTTCGTCGTCCCGTTCCGTTCCCTCTCCTCGACCGTCTCCACCACGAGATCGGTGAAAAATTTCGCTATGTGCCTCTCCAATATGTTGAGCCTGAGCAAGTTGGCCAGCCAAGGCATGTTCCTGTGCACGAGTATCTTGAAATTCTTCTTCAACCCTATCAGAGTGGCGCCCACTCTGCCGTACATGTAGAACACGTTCCTAGGCTCCTTTATCGAGTCCACGTTCACCCCGTAGATGCAACTCGCGATCACGTCGTTGGTGTATCTGGTGAGCAACGCCTTCATCTCCATTTCCCTCTCCTTCTCGGGCACTGTGGACAGGTGATGGGCGAATCTCTTGGCGCACTTGGACATCTGCAAGAACATATTTTTGATCTTGCTCGAGGTGAAGGTGGGCGTGAGCATGTTCCTGTGCTCCTTCCATTGTTCCCCGTCCATCATGAACAACATCTCGCCGAGCATCGGGTCCACGCTCTTGCAAAACATGGGGCGGTGATCGGGGAATTGGTCGAAATTCTTCATGGTGATGCTCTTGATCAGGTCCAGATCCCGTATTATTATCACGGGAGTGAGAAGCTCGAATATACCCACGTACTTGACGTCAGGATGGATGTTGTACATCCTCTGAATAGTGTCGTGTATGTTCTCCTTTCCTCTGATCAACGGGCCCAAATTACCCACGAGAGGGGACGGCGGGATGTGAAGTATGCCGTGCTCTTGGAACAGATTGAAACTTTTCCTCACGAAGCAGTAATAGTAGGCTACAATCGAGATCGCGAGGAGGAGCAGGGACAAGGATAAAAACTCCATTTTATCGATTGATTACAAAGTGATCTTGTTCTTCTGTACGACTCGATTCTCTACGCCTGCGATTTTTAGTCGACACGATGCTCGCTATATTCGTTACCGCGGAACACTGAGGAGGCGCCTCGGCGAATGACGATATTATTTAGCTGTAAGCAGTAACGTCTCAATGCCATTCATCTCCCTTCTGCGATAATCGTTGATATGGTTTTATAATTAAACCGTTTAATTGCGTCGCGCGTTTAATCGTTGCCGAGTGTCAAAAGTGTGAAAGATTTTTTTGTTTTTTTTTTTTTCGTTTTTTCTATTCTGGTTTCATTATTCACCGGTAATGGATTTTGAGATTTTTGGAAAATATGTTTTTCGGGAAACGTATTTTAATTCTTAGATTCTTAGATTCTTAGATAGTTTGACAGATCGAGTGGGGATACACAATTATCGTGTAGAAATGTTTGGATGATTTATCGTAGTTGTCTACGTTTTCGTAGACATTTATTTAGAAAATAGATTTTTAGGAGATCGAAAAAGTGTTTTCGTAAATTATGTTTTATATAAATTAAATTAATTTAAAATGATAAGGAAAGTCATCAAGTGATAAGATTGGTAGATAAGAATTTTTATGTCACATCACGTTATTAATTTTTTCTTATATATAATATTACGTATTGATATCACGAAGCATCTATTAAATTTGTTAAAATATTTTTTTATTTTTCTTTATTTATTAATTAAATTATAACTAATTATCTAGTTCACTAATTATGTAGTGTCGGATAAAATTACTTGAAGATAAATTTTTGTAAAGGTAATGTGAAAAATTACATGGTTACAAAGATTGCAGACAATATGAATGTTCTTTATCCAGGATCGTGTTATTTTACACTACATTGAACGTAATTTTACCTCATGTTCAAATTGCGTGAAATAATATGATAACAATACCTATATATTACGATGTAATAACGAGGAAATCGCAAGAGATGCACGGATATTTAGTAATTATTGTAAATACGAATTAATCATTGAGAAAAGTGTTATAAAATGTTTCTAAAAAAAATATTCATATCTTGCAACAAACTTAATAAAATAACCCTTCCTAACTAAAGATAAATCCATCATTTACGCGAGAAAAAGAAGAATTTCCATAAACGCGAATAAAATTTAACGAAAAATCAAAATTCCGATCCAAAATTTTTCTTACCAATAATATCTCGACAAATTTCTAAATTTTCCAAATCCCATTTCACCAAAATTTAATATCCAATATTTAATATCCTTGCGACAAATTTTCACGATTAAAAAATCAAATAAATCTCTGGAAACGCCAATCCCTTCCCCTTTCTTTAAAAATTCAAAAAAAATTGTTTCGTTGAAGATGGCCACGATCCATCTCAATTTTCAATCTCTCTTTTTCCTCAGGTGGAAACGGTCGAAATTAGAGCAGCGAGAGGAATGGCCGGGAGGCGGGCCCCGGGTTATTTGGATGTCTATCTCTTAAGCGGCGCGGAACATCGCCTCGGATCCAGGATATTGCGAACGATGGGATCAACGTACGGAAACAAAGCCGGCCACTTAGCGGCAAATTAGCGATGGCTCCGGGCGCCACTGTCGCTCTTCATTACACCGCCACCCTTGCACGCCTACCATCTCCACCCCTCCGCGCGGAGGGGTTAACCCTCTTAACATCGTGCAGACAATGCAACCGCCTATCTTCCTCACTACACATCTCGACCAATTAAATCTTCGCTATGACGAAAAATCCTCCTCCCCTCCCGATCATGGGTAATCGCTTAATTATTCCCGCGTCTGAGCCGTTCCCCTTCTTCCCTCCCTCCCTCCCTCCCTCTTCTTCTCCCTTTTCTTTCTACGATATCGCAAGATGGAGAATCGGTGTATTGGTATATTATACAAAGCGTGAGAAATTCTTTTAAACTTGGAGTTTATTGTTATCGCGAGGGAAGGGATTAGGGAAAGAAGTGGAGGTTGGAAATTGGAGTTCTGAATTGTTTCTTCTGAGTCAACAAGCTTAGATATAAATTTTTCGAATAGATCTCGTAGAATCTTTTGCAAATAAGCATCGTAATAATCATCCCCTCCCTAAAAGTCTAATATTTTTCGAAGTTGTTGCGAAAAATTTTTCTTTCCAAAAAAAAAAAAATACGTCGGAAAAATCACTTAAAAGGAAACGTATTACCCCGAAACAAGCCCTCCAAGTCCCTCTCGTGCACGGAACAAAGGTGGTTTCTTGGTGGTGGTGGTGGTGGTGGACGATCGGTGTCGCGCGTTTTGCATCGATATCGCCGCGATTTATTTCCAATTTCCGTGAGCTTGCACCGGCATGGCTTTCCCGGCCGCGGAAATTGAAGGAAACCGAAGAAGAAAAGGGGTGGCGGTTCGACCTGCGGGGGGGAGAAGGGAGGGGAGGGGTGGCACCACCGAAAGTGGGATGACGGAGAGAGTGAGCGGTGGAGAGAGGGGGAGGTTGGTAGGAAAGTAGGAAGGCTCGTGTAACAGACTCCATTGTTGGAGCTTATTGAGAATCTGCCAATAGCTTGGAATTCAATTTGACTGGCGAACCGTGAACACCGTTTAATATACGGGATAAGGAGGTGTGGCGTGGAAAAGCGTGTGAGAGAGGGAGAGATGATAACAGAAAACATTAACAGGAGCGAGAAGGACATACTTTAATTCGAGATTCTATATCTTTATATATCGCGATTTGGATTTGGAATTTTATCGACCAAAAAAAAAAATCGGATAAATTGAAACTTTGTTATTGCTAGAAACATTTTCCACTCTGATTTCGAGATTAAGAGTTTCTTCTCGTTTATTCATTAACGTGAAACTGAATTCGGGTCGTTCAACCGTTATTCAAGATAATATTTTCATAAATTATTTATTTATTAAGTTTCTCTTGTAAATATATTTTTTCCGAGATCTAAATTCGATGAAGAAGAAAAGAAAAAGAAGAAAAATTCGAGAATAATTTTCCCGTTGTAAATTGATCCTTGTTCTTAAAAGAGACCAGTTAAAAAAAAAAAAAAGAAAAAGAAAAACTATTAAATGTCAACGTGAAATTCCCGATATCAATTTGCAAGGATATCCTCTCGGCGAACGAACGAATATTTCCTCCATTCAAAATCGAAAAAAAAAAAAAAAAGAAAGAAAGAAAAAAAAAAGGAAAAAAAAAGGAAAACTGAGTCGAATAAATTACACAGGTTTGGTATCCGTTATTTGCCGATACAATGCACGGGCACGTACAAATTATTCAACAGCTGATTCATTTCACCTCTTAATTTCATGCATAAAATCGGTGAAACGTTTCAGTTACTTCGATCGCGTGATAACCAATTACGCCCATTAAAAAACTTTTGCGATACTCGTCCAAAGTGAATGTGAAATTGCGAATATTTAATAAAACGAGAAATTATCAAAACTTACGAGTAGAAGACTCGTGAAAAGATCGTGGAAACCAATGGAAACGAAACGAAGTGACGAGTGGATGAATATAAAAGGAAGAAATTATCGAGAAATATTGGAGAGATTTGAAAATATTATATAACCGATTGAATTAAAACAAGAATTAAATAATTTAAAATAAATTTCAACTAACTTGTATTATTTTTTTTTTTCAGATACGATGATTAAATAATTTTGGATCGTGGAAGAAACATTTCTGGAAGAGAGGATACGCAAAAAAAAAATGACGAAAAAATTAAAAAGAGACGGAGTAAAAAGAGTAAAAAGAGAGGATCGATGTGACGAAGTCGGGTCCGTTCAAATTTGTTTCTACTCTGATGCAGTCATTAGTCGAGCTGAAACGAAACATCCCTCCGGGAAATACACCCTAATAATAACTTAAGAGCGTTCCTCTTTCTTTCTTTCCTTTTTTTTTTTTCGGCGTTTTACCCCAACCGACTTTCGCTTCAATCATTTCTTTCGCCTTTTAAGTACCTTCATCTTCATTTCCTTACTTCTTCTTCTTCTTCTTCTTCTTCTTCTTCTTCTTTTTCTTAATTTTTTTTCTCAACTTTCTCAATTGGAAGAATATTTTTTTTCTTTTTTTTATACTTAACATTTATAATATATATTATAATTTATCGTAGAAATAATATATCATTAATATTTTTCCATTAAATTTTTCAATGCATGGAACAATTTTTATAGGAGTACAAAAATATTTGTAATATAAGGTGAAATAATATTATAGTTGAAATATATATTAATTGACGGATTGATGCTACTTTCTTTCTCTTGGCGAAAAAATTCATCGATACAATTTTTCTCCTTTCCAACGTGATGATATAAAATTGTTGCTTTTTGTTACAGGAAATCGCATAAATAAAAATTAAAGCATTCGAGAGCAAGTTGGAAATACAATACGTTATGGAAATACGATACGCGGGATTGGTTATCCGCAATTTTTTATTTTGTGGTATAAATTCTGATTTATTCAAAATATTTCGAAAATAATTATATTTTCGGTTGATCGAATCGTTTTCATATAAAACAGATTCTTTTTTTTTTTTTTTAATGTAAAAATAAAAATCATCATATCTTCAATATAATATAAAATTCGTTGTATATTAAAAACAAAATAATACAATAATACATTATAGTCATTCATTTCACGTGATGTATAAATCACAAAAATTAATCCAAAAAAAAAAAAAAAAAAAAAAGGAAAATTTAAAATTAAATTAATCACTTCAACATGGAGATAACTTTTCATTATTATAATGGATAAATTTCTTCTCCTTTTTCCTTCCTTCCTTCCTTCCTTCCTTCCTTCCTTTCTTCCTTTTTTCCCCTTTTTTCCCTCTCGAACGACAGTATATCATCGCTAAAACTTGCAGCAATTTTTCGTTTATTTAATGCCCCATAAAAAAAAAAAAAAATCTAAAATGCCTCGTTTGTGGAAGAGTGACGTTCAATTTTCACGAATAGTCGCCAAGAGACGCGCAAGGATCCGCCGTCTTCTTTTTTCCCCTTGTTTTTCAGTTGGAAATTAAAAGCAGCTGGATGTTGCCTCGTTCCAAGCCCGGGATTCCCGAGAGTAAAGTTTCTCAACAAAGGCTGGATTTCTTTTTCTCACTGTTCGTTTCTTAAACGTTGACGTAATGCACGAGCCGAGTCTTGAATCATCCAAGAGATCGGAACGTTCTTTGTTTCGACGAATGATTTGTAAAATCAGCCGACAATTACCAGCCGATTATAATTATCAATGTATAATTTGTATAATTAATAAGATTATTTGCGATTAAAATTCGCAAATATATATTTAAAAAAATAAGTATAAATGGAAAAATGGAAAATATGAAGATATAATTACTACAAATTTCGTATCATCGTTACAAAATAAATAAACTTCCTTTTTCGATATTATTCACGGTTTGAGAATCAGTGGTCAAAGAGCATCCGATCGAAAGGTATGAAAATTTTTTGTTCCATTGATGAAAAGCTAATTTAAAAATAAAAAGATAATTTCGTAAAACAAAGTAAATAAAAATCTCTTTTTTCTATAGCAAAATTCACTGTTTGAGAATCACTGGTTAGCCAGGATCCGATCGAAAGGCATGAAAATTTGTTGTTCCATCGGGTGAAAAGCTAATTTTCACCTTCGTGCAAATTACAAAGCAACGATAATTTCGTACAAACTAAATAAAATCCTTTTTCCGATAATAAAACCCACAGTTTGAGAACTGGTCAGCCAGGATCCGATCGAAAAGGTATCAAAATTTGTTGTTCCATCGGTGAAAAGCTAATAAAATCACCTATTATGCAAATTACAAAGCAACGATAACTTCGTACAAACTAAATAAAATCCCTCTTTCGATAACAAAACCCACAATTTGAGAATCACTGGTCAGCCAGGATCCGATCGAAAAGGTATCAAAATTTGTTGTTCCATCGGTGAAAGGCTAATTTCCACGTTTCCATCAGGTAGGCGCGGTAGCGAAAGGTCGGTCCAGACGGTGGCTTAAAACTTTCTCGCGCGCCTAAATAGGGGTCGAAAAGGGGAGGAACTTTCTCCGGATTGAAGGCGACAAAATCGCGTGCGAGGGCAAAGGGAAAGAGAAAGGGAGAAGGTAATCTTTTAAAGGTCCTGGACACGCGAGAGTCGAGCGAAAGAGCAGAGAGAGAGAGAGAGAGAGAGAGAGAGAGAGAGTGAAATATCTTCTGTCGAAGACAGAAGAGAGAGGAGGAGGAAGAGGAGGAGGAGGAAAGAGGGTGGCGGAAGGTGGCTGGCTCGGTCTGCAGGGCATCTGCATAACAAAACGCGCAATTAATAAAGTTCTCCGGGTGTGGAGGCCGACCACAAAAGAGCATTTCGTCCTTTCAACGTGGCTCCTGCAACCTTCCACCTCCCCTCCTCCCCCTCCCTTCCTCCCCCTCGCCTCGAATTCGCCGGGGTGGAAAGTAGGTTGGCGAGGGGAAGGGAGGGGTAGACAGGCTGCCGGCTAAATAAGTCAGGCTTTGTAAGGAATCCTCTGCGCGAAACTTGGCAATCTTTGCCACGCGAAACTGTCGGCTACGTATTTTTAATATTTCACCGGATATCCGCCCTGTTTCTTTCACGGCTCGCCTCGATTCCCCCTCCCCCGAAAATGGACTTAATTCGGCAAGTTTCTCGAGCAGAATTTCTCATTTCTGTCTAAGCTGATTCTTAAATATGATTGTACGAGTGAAATAATTGGATCGATATTTTATACGCGTTGTCTACGTTGGGATTGATTATAAGTTTTAATTATGGATATATTTAGGAAAAAATTGTTCGTCTCGACAAATTATCGGTGAAAATTTCATGATGACTCGAATGAGGAAAGTTAAGATTCACGTGGCATGGAAATGTGTTAATAAGGGGAAATTTCGATCGAGACGATTAGATGAAATTACTTTCCCGTTCGTGGTTGAGCCATCATCATATATCGCATATTTTATTCACTTTTCGAAGATAACTGGAAAGGTTTAAAATTGCGCGTGCATCGTTTCGACCTTTTTTGAAGTTTTACAATGGTTTTTTTAATACCCGCGTCTTCTTCGTAATTACATGATTTTTTTAACACGTTCTACTTGCTTTTATTAACACAATTGTTTCAAACAATTCATTTTTTCCCATCTTTCCCAACGTATTAAATAAAATATCTTTATCGAATACTTTCTCTAAATATTTCTAAATTCCTCTTTAATTCGATTTTTACAGTTTTATTATACACCCTGTTGCAAATTCATATTGTTGTTAATACATATATCCACGTGAAAAAAAAAAAAGAGAGACCTATTAAACGAAGATACAATGTCTGGTGTTTCGATTCGAGGAAATGGGAATATATTGAATCTGAAGAATATTTCAATTTCATCAAATATCGATTCTAAACGATAAAATCGGGGATCACGGATCGCGTACCACTATCCCGCCACCGCGGGAACAATCTTTGGAAAATGAAAGGAAAACAAGGGAAAATTCGGCGATCCATCTCAATCTGGGCTGGAAGATCCGGGAGGGGGGGGGAGGGGGGACCAGGGGTTATCCAGGTTGAAGATACGCGTCGCGTGACATAAGTATGCATGAAGTTGGCTCGAGGGTCGTCTGAAATATTAAACAGGCTCAGGACTCTTCTTGGTCCCCGCGAGGAGGACTGTGAAAACTGTTTACCATGGTAGGTGGTGAACTGCACGAGAGATACAAGGCAAATGTTAAAATCCTGGATCCCCGATTCCTGGCCGCGTTTGATAAATAATGCGGCTCGCATTTTGCGCGGGAAAAGTTTCGGATTGCGCCGAGTCAAGCGGCGGGGGAGGGGGGAAAGTGGAAAAGGGAGAAGTTAATGGACGAAGGTGTAGGTGGCGCGAGCAATTCAATCCGAGACACCCTCGAAACGAATTTTCATTCGAAAGTTTGCTCGGCTTTTAATGAAAAGAAAGACCGCTCCGGTTTTAGGTTAGGTTAAAATCAGAAGCGACGAGGCGGGATATCTCCTTTTGTCGTTGCTTATGCGCGTTTTATGTATGAATTAGTTTCTTTATATGTTTATCTTTCTTTTTTTTAATTTTAGAAAATTTGCTCGACTTTTAATGAAAAGAAAGATCGGTCGGTTTTTAGGTTGGAGTTAAATTGAAAGCGACGAAGCGAAATATCTCCTTTTGTTGTTGCTTTTGCTGATGTAAGATTTATCTTTCTTTTTTTAATTTTCGAAAATTTGCTTTTTCGAAAAAAAAGATCGGTTAGGTTTTAGGTTAGATTAAATTGAAAGCGAAATATTTCTTTTTGTTTTTGCTGATGTGTGAATTAGTTTTTTTATAAACTATCTTTTTTTTCCAATATTGAATTTTTCATTAATTTTTATTGTTAATTGGGAATTAACGTTACAGGTACCGATATTAGGTCGAGAATTATAAATATTGGATCCTTTTTAAATTATTTTCAATTACTTCCATCGATGTTTAAAAAGTTTTCCTGTTTTAAAAGGTGATAAGATTCTAACCTAACTTTTTTCTAAAATTCTATTAGATTCTATGGCAATAGGTGAGTATATAATTTTTAGATAATAATATATATTCTTTTGTATCTTTTATTAAATTAATTAATTATTATTAAATTACTTTCATTTCAGGAGTTTCCATTTCCATTGCATGGATTCCATTTTTACGAAGTTTCTCGAGGTAATGAAATTTTAATTTAACTTTTTATTTCAAATTATTGGAAGTAGATAATACGATTCCGAATTTTTTAATAGCAACGTGTTTCAAAATCTTGTAAATTATCCTTTAAATTAATTTCCATTTTGATCCACTCCATAAATTTCATTTCGAGATAAAAAATTAAATATACATAACTTTTCTATTTCAAATTCTTAAATTTTATGAATCGTGTACATTTCGAATTTTTCTGAATTTCTTCGATCGAAATCGAAAAAAATTCCGGGCAACAAAAAATGATTTTCGAATTTTCTAATCTAATTTAATAAACAATTTAATAAAATTCCAATATAAATATGATATACATTAGAAAGGGTGCAGGTGTATCGACACGATGTAAAATCGTTCGAAGACAATACGTCAGCGTGTCGATTTTTTATCGGTCGCAACGAGTTGAATTTATTAACGTGGAACAAAGAGTACTCTCTGACAGTTTTTCGGCAATTTCGTTTTTACCTTCCTGCACAATGTACCGCCACCCGCGAATGTCGCGTTCCACGATTTTTTCCTCCACCGTTTTTCCCCCCTTTCTTTTTTTTTTTTTTTTTCCCCTCTTCCTTTTTTTTCCCTCCCCCAAAAATTCCCTCTCTTCCCAATATATTCAATACGTTCTCGCGGTATAAACTCCGCAAGGGATTGAGGCGGTGTTCAAAAGCGAGCAGCAACAACGGCATTGTACAAAAGTGATGCAGTTTGGAAATTACGATACACGGTATTTTTTCTTCCCCTCTCCCCTCCCTTTCCCCGCCTCCCCTCCTCTTTTTTCTTTCTGAATCGGTAGGGAGAAAATAGAATAGTTTGATAAACTTTGTCCACGAAATTAAACAACGCTACCTCGATCAAAGCAACTAATTCACGTTGCATGGTTCCGTTCATCGCGTTCTTCATTAATTAAATTCGTGCCTCGGTCAATGCAATTTTTGTACCTCGATGAGAAATAATTGGCGAGAGGAAAAAAAAAAAAAAAAAAAAGGAAAAAATCCAATACATAACGTTTTGTATATACGCGATGAATTAGAAATATAATGGTCCTTTTTTTCGAAGGAATTTTTGGATGACCTATGTAATTTCGTTGAACGTTCTTTTCTCTCTCTCTCTCTCTCTCTTTCTCGTGTTCCATTTTCGCAAAGGGGAGATGAGAGGGGGAGTAGTTAATAAAAGAGGCACAGTAATTTTTAAAAAATTAACAAACACTAGTGTATTCTCAAACGTCAGAATACATTTTTTTCCCCTTCGAAATTTATTACAGTAAATAAAGTTTTCTGAAATTTCTATAATTTGTTTCGAGATAACACGAGTTTCGAATTTAACGGGGATTAAGAACTTGAACTCGCCACTATCCAATTGTATCGTTTCGAATTGAATTCAAAAAAGATCTCGACGACAATTCGATTACCACCTTCCTATATACCCTTTCGCAAAAGTAACATTCGTCGACTAACATCGATTTATAAAACAGTAAAATTTTGAAGCTGGAACGACGAAATTTACAGAAAGTCGGCATTCCAACAACAACGTATCCCGATTAATTAACCACGCAATATACGTAAGATCGGTAAAAGTGAAACCCCAAAAACTTTTCGAACCAGACGCTTAAAATTACCTGTCCTTTAAAAAAATCCTTGCGAAAAAGGGGAAGAGAGAAAAGTATCCATATTAATTTCCAACGGATACACGACCTTTTCGTCGTTTCCCTTATCTCCTCGCAGCCGTGTATAAAAACGCCATCAGTCTCCGGTTCGCGCAATCGCCGTCAGGTTAAACCACGTAATAAAAATAGACACCCTAACCACTTTTCTCCCTCTCTCTCTGTCTTTCTCTCTTCCTCTCCCTTTCGGCCTCCTCCACTTTGTCCAGGCCCGCCACCACCGCAGAAACGGATTCAGTCAACAATATGGCAAGATGTTTGATGACCCGATCGATCACGGACCCCTGTCAGTTCTCCGGGGTGAAACGTTACACCCCGTGTGCGCGCGCGCGTGTATGTGAGTGTATGTGTCGGTTAGGGAGAGACGTGTGAACCCTTTATAACTGGAGATCAAGCTCGAGACTCGAGGCGCAACGTACATAACGTGGAAATTAGGGAAATTGAAAATGATGGAAAATTTCCAGTAGATTTTGAGACCGAATTTGAGGGGAAAAAAACTTGAAAAGAACGTCTTGGAAATGGTTGGATCTTTGGTTTTGAGAGAATAAAAAGGAAAGGGGATAAATGGATGGATTTTGGATCTCATTTGAAAGAGAATTTTAGGAATTGGAGAATTAACTAATGTGGAAATTAGGAAAATTGAAAATGATGGAAAATTTCCAATAGATTTTGGGGGGAAAAAGAATTTAAAAAAAACGTCTTGGAAACATTGGATCTTTGGTTTTGAGAGAATAAAAAGGAAAGGGGATAAATGAATGGATTTTGGATCTCATTTGAAAGAGAATTTTAGGGATTGGAGAATTAACGTGGAAATTAGAGAAATTGAAAATGATGGAAAATTTCCAGTAGATTTTGAGACCGAATTTGAGGGGAAAAAGAACTTGAAAAGAATGTCTTGAAAACGTTGGATCTTTGATTTTGAGAGAATGAAGAGGATAAATGGATGGATTTTGGATCTTATTTGAAAGAGAATTTGAAGAATTGGAAAATTTTATTTAGAAAACATTGGATAAAGGATTTCAAGATTGCAATTAAAGTAACTCGTTTGTTTCGAAGGTTTGTTATCAGAATGTATACACTAAGTGTTTGTATGATCGAGTAAGATTCTAGGATCAATATCTATCCTCTTTTGGAGTATTGGAGAGGATCAATCGTATGTAACAGGATATATTAAGCGTTGCCACGATTCCCTCGGCTATTTCATTTTTCCACGGTTTAAGAGCATTCGATCTTAGATGATGGATAAACCACAAAATCAAACTTGCCGTTCATCAATCTCCCATTGTTCGAACTTGCTATTCATCAATCCTTTGCGCGATCGAATAAATTATATATACAACGACTTACAGTGAAGGAAAAAATAAAGCATCGACGAGCATCGCAAAAATTCTTCGAAAGTATTTATAAATTTTCTATCTTTCTCGAAATTTTCTTACGAGAATTCTCTTCGTGTTTTCTTCAAAAAAAAAGAAAAAGAAAAAAGAAAAAAATCCCTACATATCAGCAAGCATCGCTACACTGCTTTACTCTTCCCAAGAGAATAACAAATATTCATAAACGTTTCCATAGACGAACCTCTTTAAGCTTCTTATCGACGAACACGTGATTTTTATCTCTCTACATCTTCCCTCCCTCTCCCTCCGTCGAAACGACGAAATAACAACAAATATATCAAAGCCTGCAAGTTGCTCGCGCGTCGTGTTTCCGTAAAGTTTCAGTAAAACGTAGTACATTCAGCGGGTAAAATTGAGCAATTTTTCCGCATTTTGTTTACCACAACTCCTTCCCCCTCTCACTCCATCCCTCCCCTTTCCGTGTCGCTCCACTTCCATCCATTTGCATTGTTAACGAGCGCCTTATGCGCGCATACATTCCATACGTGAGGAAAATATTTTGATTACGAAACGCGGGGGTCGTAATTCTTCTTCTTCTTCTCCTTCTTCTTCTTCTTCTTCTTCTTCTTCTTCTTCGGCAAATTGAAAATAACTTTGACAGATATTAGCATCCCATTGATCGTATTATGCTGGCAAACAAGATTTCTGGAAATAATACGACGCGTAAATCTCTCTCTATCTCTGTCTCTCTTTCTCTCTGTCTCTCTCGTGTTTTTTCAGAGAAAAATTGAATGAAAATAGGAAGACACGAGGATTTCCCCCCCTCCCCCCCCCCTCGTTATCGATATCTACTTTTTCTTCTTTTTTCTTTTTTCTTTTTTTTTTTTTAGGAGGAAATTTACGTTTAACATTCGGGAATTCGTGAAAATTTTATTTGATATCGAAGAGAGGAATTATCTGAAGTATTATTGTTAATTGGAGGAGGGGGAGGGAGGAGAGTGGATGGGAAATGTTGATTCGATTGAAATAATTTCAAATAATAAATGATTTCGTTTATTTCAAATTTGGTTGAAAAATATCATCGCGAAAAATAGGAGGAGAGTAATATTTTCGAAGATAAATTTAATTTTTTAAAATTACTCTTCTTCATACAGATTTTTTTTTTTTGTATCAACAAATAATTAAATTGTTCGTACTTTTAAATTTGATTTAAAAAAGAGAGAGAGAAATTATATATAATTAATATAAGAAGAATAAAAGAGTAAAAATATATCTTCTGAAATAATTTTGAAAACGTTTCAAATAAAATGCAAGTTTAAACTATAATATAAAAGGAAAGGAATAAATAAAATCTGAATTTATTTGAAATTACTTTGATGAATCGATATCTCTTTCGATATTCATTGAATCGTTTCTTGAAAAATTTCTAAAATAAAATCTAAAAATTTTTTCAATCAACAATGGTAACATCTTAAATAATTGGATAAAAATTTCAAACAAAATTATTTCTCGCAATACGTACTTCCTTTTCTACAATTTTTATGCATTTTTGCACTTTGTACAATTATTTTTTACAATATCCATATGTATAATTATTCAAAATTTTATCTCATTCGTGGAAAAAGGGCGTAGATCAGAGTATCCGATTTTTCGCCACGAGTCCTTCGATCAGCAAAAAAAAAAAAAAAAAAAAAAAAAAAAAATTCTCAAGACTCAAGGAATACAAAGTTATCGGAGTTATCACGTTACATTAATTTTGACGGTAATTTCCCAACGGCGAAAGGATTGACGCACGTTGTGTACGCGAATTTTGGAAATGCCCTATCCGGGCTTTTCACCTACGGGGCGAATCCCCCGCTCCGGTGTTTATAATTCGAGAAGGGCCTGGCTTTAATTACCACCCTGCGGTGTTTACACGAGCCGTAATATTTGATGCGACGAGATAGGATCTATCGTTGACGTGGATGGACCGAATATCGCGAGAGAAATATGTATATCGAGACACCATCGCCATCAGTGAATCGATCCTGTGCAACCGAGTCGAAGAAAAATATAACAATCGACAATCGATCTTTGGATTCGAGTGATTTTCCCTACGTGATCGAATGGGTAACTTTTTTTTTTTTTTTTTCAATATTGAAAAATAATCGATAATATTTTCGGACATTTTGTTGTAGTTTCGTTCGTGCATTAAATTAAAAAGGAAAAGAATTATTCGAAGTGTTGTCCTCTGATAAATCTTTTCGAATTCTTTATAAGATATAGAAGATTAACCGGTGATTAAATAGATGTGTTATATACTTTGAATGTAGTAACGGTATTGATATATTGTTGAAAAAAAATTTTTTTTTTTTTATTTATCCAAGAGAAGTAACAAGCGAGTAATATTGGCTCAAAAAATAGTAGATATTCGTGATATTTGAAATATTTGCACTTATACATATATATATATATATATATATATATATAGAGAGAGAGAGAGAGAGAGAGATATTTAGATCGTATGTAACTAAATTCATTTCACCATACGATATTAATATCTGTTAAATACCACTATTTACAGAAGAAGATTGTAACATGTATCTTAATTGAAATAGAGAGAGCGGAGATAGAGATTTGTGATGTTTGCAATTATGGAGGATATATTGGTATTATGGAGATCTAGGTCAGTACAATATGTTCCATCAAACGTGGATTTTTCTTATGATTAATGTATTATTAGTACCTATTATCAATAAGATTAAATATCTATTATTAATAAAGAATAGGAAATTGTGAAATTTATTCAATATTCATCGTCATTTCAATGATCTAATAATTCATCGTCAAAATATGCTTCGCTAAAGTCCAAAGCTTTAGACTTTAACTGGATGATATCAAGAGGATACAAAGATAAAGAACAAGAAGAAGCTCATTGTCAAGGTCGATTTATTCATTGCTTTCAATTTATCATCCTTCTCACGCTATTCGAATAATTACCCAATCAATTTACCGCCTCCACTAGTGCTATTAAATATAATCACTATTATCTTATGTAATATCTTCCTTGCTCTCTATAATTATTTGATATACAGTAGCAAACAAAAGTAATCGTGTAAATTTAACTCATCAAAAAATTACTTTTTATTATCTTCTTTCATCTCGAAATGAAAATTTCATATAATGCTTTGTAGAACGATTATTTTGTAAAAAGTGAAATCAATTTTAATAACAAATTTCGAGTCGAGCTCGAGAGCAAAGTACACGATTTTTCTCTCTTATTGTATATCATTTGATCTCTCCCGTGTCTATCTCTGACGGTTTTATGTAACGCGATGCAACTTGTTTACCAATGGTTCACGCGCGTCACGTTGCGAGGAGGATAATAAGTTCAAGGCTTAATTTGACAAGATGTGTGACAAACGACGAGGATACGGATGGAAAGGGTAAGAATCGTGGTGGAAGATTGGTATTACATATTTATATGGGGACTCAGCATTGCCTGATAAAAAAATGTCCCGCCATTTCGCAGGGACTTCAACTTATTCGCCGTTTCTCTTTGTCCACCACTTCGCCTCCTCCTTGCAAAGCATTGAAAAATGATCCCATCGTCAAAAACGCCATCTATCCACGTGCACGTCACCTGCGCCACCTCTCATAATTCTCTTTGAAATTATTGTCCAATTCCGCGATCATTTTCCGTCCACGTATTTCCGAATAATGAAATTGGAACAGTGTGAAATTATTTTTGCAGTAATAAGAATTTTGAGGTTGAGATTTTGCATATCAATGTGCAATTATTACCGATAATTCCAATAAAAATTTTGAGGTTAACTCCATGAATATTTTCCAATGTTGAAATCGAAGAAGCGGTACGAAATTTTTATTTTGCTTTTCCAGTAAGAATTTTTTAGGTTCGATGATTTGATCGATGATTAAGATCGTAGAATATTGCAAAAGTATCTTTTGATGTTTTTAATTATATTATTTAATTGTATTTGCCATTCAAAAGTTTCAGAGCAATTATTTTAAGTTTATTCTAAAATTGGATATATTTGAAGAATGATTGGAAGGTGTATATAAGAATTTATAAGATATGAAGATTGAAATGAAGATACAGAAATTATTTGAAAAAATTTCAAATATGATTTTTCATTGATATCTGAAATTTTTGAAACGAGATAATGATAATTATTTTCTCGTAAAATAAATATCGTTATTTTCATTGTATATTGATGAATAATAACTATAAAAATAATACTTGTATATCAACAAGTTACAGATGATAAATAATGTTTTCATTCTTCGCAAAAGAAAGATAATATTTCTAATAAAAAAATTATTTCTTCGTTACTATCATTTATTTCGCAAGAATTGTGAGTAACATGTAAGTTGTAATCTTTGTTTTTCTTCTTTTTTAGGTCAATTATATCGGATTTATACATTACATCATTCGATTTATCTATTGAAAGTATATTTTTAATACAGTGCAAACTTATCGATATATTTTTACATAAGAATTCAAGATTCTTTTTATATTATTTTACATCTGTATTTATTATATCATAACATTAATTATATAAAACGTATTTTATATTGAATTCTAATTTCTAGTATTAAATTTTCAAATCAAAACGATTTTATTACAAATAGATTAATAAAAATACTATTATCTATAAAATAAATCGATCAATCAAGATGCATCAATTTTCTTGATCAAGATAATCATTGATTTATCACTTCGAGATATTTACAAAATTCTAATTTGACGTATAAACGATAGTACGTAAAATGTTTCGAATTTTTCTCGATAAAAATATGGAATTTCAACGATTCGATTTGACGAGGATTAAATTAGTAATAATAACTTGAATCGAAATGATTAAGAGAGATCATGTGTGTATCAGATTTAGAGATCGAGGGTCAGATTTGGATGAAATGTAATTTCGAACGCAAAATAAATTGACATTAATGAAGTTTTGGAGGATGAGGGGTGGGGGAGGAGAGGCGCGTTAAATTTCACAGCAAATTCTCGAGCTCTACTTAAAGGTGAGATAGATACCTTTTTGCCACGAAGGCAACAGGTTGCACACCGAGAGATCACGAAGTTGGTAAAGGTCGGGCGTGGTGACATAAGTTCGCAAATTGTCTTCATTTGCTTGGTAAACGGTTGGGTCAAAGTTCGAAAAATTCACGTAAATTTCCTACGGCTAATATCTACAAAAGCGTGACGACCGATAATTAAACGGAACGCGTAAAAATTTATGAAGATTAGTACTAATTGAGTGGAGTAATGTTTTAAGAATATTTAAAAAAATAAAAAAAAATATAAAACTCGAATAAACAATATTTCGAATAAACAAGATAGATTTTTAAGTCTTAATCGATAATGATTAGAGATAATAAAAGTAAAAGTAAAATCCCTTTTCAACGAAACGAATAGGAGATTCGCGCGAGATAAAAATTTTCTCCCGTCTTTAAATAATTATTTTAAAATATTTGTTCAACTTGTTAAACAACATTTGTTTATCTCGCATAACTTTTAGCATAATTTATCACTTCCTGAAAAACCGGTTAAATAAAATCGTTTTCCAATTCGTCGAATAACCGGTTATAACATTTCCACAAGTAACTTATATAGTAACTAACAAATGTGGTAGACATAAACGTCTCATTAAAATTCATTTAATCGCGCAAGACCGTTCATTTTACTTCCCTCGAACATGTACGTACACACGTACGTACATTCAACGAATCAAGCGGCTATAAAGTTTCTCCTGCATATTATTTATCGGTTAATTCGATACAAATTCGCCTCGATTCGGCTCGATTAAATATACACCACATATTCGACGGATTCGGGGCGAATGAATTGTCGCGTTGCTTTCGATGATTTCCACGATTTTTCACATACGCGACGTATGCTCGATCGGCAATTATGTCGGCCACCCGATGCGACCCTTGAATTATGGCCACCGCGCGGAGATATCGCCCTGTTTTACCATCTGTCGATCGATTTAAATTATTTATCGACGATGAAGCGTCGAATAAAAATCGATCCTATAAAACTTCGGGAAATAATGTGGAAAGGTGGGAGGATGGTTGGGATTATCGGTTTGGCGAGAAGCAAGCTTGTTTGAGCAAACTAAAATCGGCCCGTGTGACGCGGGCCATAGGTAATCAGAGTTGGAAACTTTACTTAATTTAACTTTGTTAATAAGCTGCTTTCCCCGTGTACTCCTCGGATGAAAATTCTAAGGTGGAATATCTGCGATTTCGCGCGGCGGCGAGGAAAAAATTAATCGACACACGATCGTGGGACGCAGCTGTAAAGATTTTAAGATTTTTATAGTTACGGATTGTTGAATACAGATTTTTTCTTTTGGATTCGTATAGAAGTATATATGTTTTCGATAAGACGAATCTTCGATATTTGATAAAAGAAAGATTTTTAAAAAATGAAATGAATTTAAACAATTTTGGGATATTATTAAAATTCGATATTTTTTAGGTATTGAGATAAGGATCGACGGAGACATTGAAGAGTTGAATAAAACCAGGTTACATTTTATTCGATCTTCCTCGTCTACGAGTTTAATAGATCGAGCAATTAGGAAGGACGAGCCGAACTACGTGTTTCAAAATTCCAACTATGATATCTTCCGTCAAAGATGTCGATAGCACCACTCGTAAGCGGATCAAGCAAAGTGAACTATGAGCTCTATGCGTGAGTACTTTGTCGTAATACCGTAAATTGATGACTACTGCATTTGCATCCATCGCGATGCCGCGTATATAAACCGAAATCCCTTCGGGCCGTTGATGGGAAGCCAAATGGGGAATTTCATTAGCGGCCAAATACAGAAACGAATTATAATGCAGTTCCAATTATATGCATGCGAAAATATTAAAATTCTACTCCCCCCTTTTACCCTCTTGCCCTTTCATTTACACGAATATTTATTACACGAATTCGTATATAGATATCGAGATCATTATTATGCCTTTATCATCAATTTATTATTAATAATAATGAATTTATGACAAAATATGATTTTAATTTTTATCGTTTCAGGAGGAGTGGGTCGAACTTTTTTAGAGATTTTTTCTCGTGTTATTGAATAAATTCTATACGGGGAAAATAAAAAAAAATATATATATATAAGTACGTAATAGAGATTGTTATATTTTATTATTTCCTTCTCTCTTTTGGTTCGTAAAATTTTAAGTTTTTTTAAATGTTTGCTTCAAGTATCAGGTATCTGAAAAAGTATCAAATACTGTGTTCCCTGAGGAACGAAAAATCCTGCCATTGGCACTGGTTCGGATATCCGTTTTCACATTTTTCTTTTTTTTTTAAATATTTATTTAACTTAGTTAGCTCCATCAGAGTTTTCCAATGTTTGCATTTGATTCGAACTTTTAATTAAAGTAAGAAATTTATTTCGAAGTGTTTAGTTTATTCTCATAATCAGATTGTGGATTTTTATACAGAGAATATACATGTTTTATGTATCCCATTAAAACTTCTTTTTGCTTCATCGATTATGATATATCGTTCAAAGTAATCACAATGCTTAAGACAGAAATTATGAATGCACACGCGAGTAAATGATCTATATTTTTCCTTTGAGATTTTTCAAGAATTGTTTATCATTGTTTATCTCGAGTTTAATATCGAGGTCAATGAGACAAAATGCAAGCGAGAGATCCGATTAAGCGAAAAGAAATAGTAACTTTTCTTTTTACACGATAATATCTCGGGAACCGGAAGTCGTATAGAAATAAATCAAAATGCATTTTAAAGGAGGAGATTTCACGTTTCTAATGACCATTCATTAGTTAACAAAAAGTCAATATCTTAGAAGTTATAGTGGTACAAAGTTTTGCTAATTTTAATCAGTTCAAGGTAAATGATTAAAATCATCCTTTCGTTTACATGACGATATTTCGATAACCAAAAGTCGTATCGAAATAAATCAAAATGCATTTTAAAGAGGAAGGTTTCGTGCTTCTAATGACTATTCATTAGTTAACAAAAAGTCAATATCTTAGAAATTATAGTGGTTCAAAGTTTTGTTAATTTTAATCGATTTAAGGTAAATGATTAAAAATTACTCTTTCCTTTACAGATATTTTAAGAACCAAAAGACATATCGAAATAAATCGAAATGCATTTTAAAGAGGAAGGTTTCGTGCTTCTAATGGCCATTCATTAGTTAACAAAAAGGCAATATCTTAGAAATTACAGTGATTCAAAGTTTTGTTAATTTTAATCGATTCAAGAATTTAAAAAACGCTCTTTCCTTTACAGAACGATATTTCAGGAACCAAAAATCGTATTAAAATAAATCAAAATGCATTTTAAACGGGAAGCTTTCACGTTTTTAATTATCCTTCATTCATCGATCAAAATTTATTATCTTCGGAATTATGATGGTTCAAAGTTTTATCAATTTTACTCGATTCAAGGTAAATGATTAAAAATCATCCTTTCCTTTGCAGAACGATATCTCAGGAATCATCAAAGTCATATTGGGATAAACGAAAAAACATTTTAAAGAATAAAGCTCTGCTTTTCCAATCATTTTCCATTAACCAGAAACCACTATCTCCGAACTTGCAGCAATTCGAGAATCGAAAATGTGAACAGAACAAATCCTCCCCTCGCAAAATACATAAATAAAAAAAAAGAAAAACTCCCACCTCACAAAAAAACGAACTAATCGACAACTCGTCAACAGGTACGCCAAATCAAATTCCAAAACCAATCAAACGATACCTCCTTCCCTTCTCCTGGACCTGCTGGAAAATAAAGAGAGCGGAAGGGGGGGGGGGGACGCGGGCAAGTTTCTCTTCCCGCCGCTAATTTGCGTAAATCGCGACACGGTACGCTCGATGCTAACTACGTCGGGACAGGAGCGGGCGAGGAAGAAAGACCGAGAGAGGAATCCGAGATCTTTATGGCAGCAATAAAGCCGAACCTCGGCTTGGCCTCGAGTTACAAATGAGTGCCGGTAGCTGAAAACTATTGCCCCCAGCGTACGTGTGCCCCTAACCACACGGGGAAAGGCCCGTGTAACCCTGCGCCATCCCTCCCCGCACGGGAGTACAAGCGTGGTACAAGCGTGCACGGTGACCCACACGAGGCCAGGATCCAGTGCTGGTTAGGCGCGTGAAATAGGACCTCTCGTAAATCCTTGTAACGCCTAACTACCCGACCACCCCCACCACCGCCTTTCTTTATGCCACCGTCGCGACCCGATGTAAGGATTACCTCGGTTAATAATTGTTATTAAGCAACCGTGACCGTGCCCGGTTTGCTGGGGGATTTTTGTGGACCGTGTTTAAAAGGGCGAGCAACGATGGGAAGAAAAAAGGAAAAAAAGAAAAAAAAAAACGTGGTGGATGGAACGCGTTGGTGGGATCGTTTGTGGAGCGTTTCTTTTTTTTTTTTTTTTTTTTTTTTTTTTTNTTTTTTTTTTTTTTTTTTAGGGAGATCGTGAAGGTAGTTGGTTGGAGGGACGGTTGGAAATTTGGAAAAGGAATTGGATTTGGGGAACGGATACGATAGTGGATACGATAGTTCGAAATAGAGAGGAAATTCGGTTAGCAGTGAGAGTAGAGAGGGTGATAAAAGGTAATGTTTGAAATATTTTTTAAGGGAAGAATTGTTTATAGAGAGAGTATATTGATTGTTTTAATTTGGTAATGTATCTCGATATATCGAACATATTTCTACACTCTTTCTAATTCACAATTCCTTTCCTTTAAAAGGTATTTCAATGTATTTAAATAAAAAAGACTTTGTATGTATATTTATTCATATATTTATTCTTTTATATGTTACATATTATATTACATATTACGTGTACATTATTTGTATTTCTACGCGTTGCGTGTGTATATATATATATATATGTTTTCGCATATCTTGTGTTCCATATATTTGTTGTATATATATTTTTACAGGTATCCCATCCAGTATTGCGACGTATTAATCAACTTAGTCCCACCAGCGATCCTTCAGATCCTTCCTCGGTCTTGTACAATTAGGAGAGGTACAAGTTTAATTCTGGAGCATATGGCAGCTTAAAAAACAGATACGTAAAAAGGTAAGTGTGTCAAATTTAATTAAAATTAGAATTAAGTAAAATGATTAAAAAATGTAAAAAAGTTCCTGGAAACGTGATAAAGGTAAGTATAAAAGGTAAGTATAAAAGGTAAGTATAAAAGGTAAGTATTTAGAATTAAGTAAACTGTTAAAATTTCTGGGAACCAGAAAATTTTCGAAAATTTTTGTATATAAACATTGGAAA
>NW_025222129.1:4978151-5049851 GCF_014066325.1 Apis laboriosa
AAGCATTTTGTTCCTAGGTAAGGATGTATGTAATTTTTTTAAACACGTTAATGCGGGAAAGATTAAAAAAAATTAAAATATTACACGGGGAGTAAACAGCAAGACACCAAACACGTAATCCTAAGTGTAGCAAAACACGTACAGGGGGAAAAATATTTATCGTAGCGTGAAAATGTGCTCGACTTGGCAAAAATATTAAACAAAATATCGATGCACAGTCGTCACATTTTAGAAACTACCATAATCTGCCCGTAAAATCCTCCTACGTAAATCCCTCTGCCTTTATAATCGCGTTCCATCGTATAAGAGTTAAGCCACCGCGAAATATTCGTATCGAAAAAAATTGCAGCTAAACTGTGACTTCGCTGGGACCAATTCGATAGTGACTCTATTTCTTAGGGAATATTATTTCAATCGACTAATCGAGTGTAATTTTTTTTTTTCCTTTACGTTTCTTAACGTTTTTTTTTTTTTTTTTTTTTNCGAAACAAACAACGATTATATCTTACGCAAAATGATCTTACTTCTGTAATTTACTTATCTTATCTTATCTGATGATCATTTCTTCATCACTGATAATTAAAACATTGAAACGTAATTGAAACTGATGAATTAATTTTGCTTCTGATCTTATAAGAATTACTTTGATATATATTTTAATCGAAACAATTAATATTTATATAGATTTTTTTCAAAATAATATATAAAAATAATAAAATTATATCAATCCTATCTTTCCCCTGATCCGACTCTCTCCACTACATCAAATTCGAGCCATTTGATTCGAAACAAACCCAATTACCTTTCTCAATCCATGAACCATCGACTCGAGCACAATTAATAAAAATTCGGAACAGCGTGCGCTGCATGCTGCACGTTTAATAAACACGAAATGGAATTTATTGCGTAGTGGGGTATGAATACCGGTGGGATGGATATCCCTGTGCGCGCGCGCACCGAGACCCGAGAGAAAGCTGGTTTTGAAAGAGGGAGAGACGTTGGTCTGGTGAAAAGCAAGGTGGCGCATATTAATCATGGTATTAACACTTGAACGTGGGCAAAAGCTTAAACCAGCGGTGGCCGATACGGTTGAAAGGCATCTTCCAACCTGTATATGTGCACGCTTGTGTACAGGATGCATCGAAAATCATGAAATTGAAAGAGGATAATTCCTCACGTAAGAAGGAACGATTTTTGATAAAGAATATTTATTGTACATTTTGTGTATACGTAACTTGAGTCAAATATTCAATGAATATACGTAAAAAATTATATTTTATAAATATATTAAATATAATTATAAACGTTATATACAAAAATATAATTTCGTTCGCTAAATTATATTTTTGTATATATTTTATGTTATAACAATCGATTGCGAGTCGAAAAGAAATTGTGAGAAGAAACGAAGAATTTTGTCGTCGAAACTTACTCAATAAATAGAGAAAACAATACAGTTGAAGCCCTTTTTTGTTTTATCCCGATATCTTAATCGGTTGTCGAGATATAAAGAGTCAAAGTATTCGTAATATGCTTAAGATTGTACAAATATTATGAATAGGTCCGCGACCCACTGACCTACATTTTTTCCTGGAATCGTGTATTACGTTTTTCCAAGAATCGCGTCTGTCGCTTGTTTGGTGTTTGGAATAGGTCGGTGAGAGAAGGTGCGAGCGAGAGGTCCGAACAAGTAACAAGGATAAAGATAATAAACGAAAAAAATTACCCTTTTCTTTACACGACGATATCTAAAGAACCGGAAGTCGTATTGGAATAAATCAAACTGTATTTTAAAGAGGAAGGTTCCATGCTTCTAACGATCTCTTATTCGTTAACCGGAAGTCACTATTTTCAAAATTATAGCGGTTCAAACTTTTCTTAATTTTAATCGGTTCAAGGTAAAATCATCTTTTCTTTTACACGTTGATATCTAGGGAACCGAAAATCATATTGAAATAAATCAAAGTGTATTTTAAAGAGGAAGATTCCACGCTTCTAACGATCTCTTATTCGTTAACCGGAAGTCACTATTTTCAAAGTTATGGCGGTTCAAACTTTTCTTAATTTTAATCGGTTCAAGGTAAAATCATCTTTTCTTTTACGCGTCGATATCTATGGAACCGGAAGTCGTATTGGAATAAATCAAATTGTATTTTAAAGAGGAAGGTTCCAAGCTTCTAACGATCTCTTATTCGTTAACCGGAATTCATTATTTTCAAAGTTATGGCGGTTCAAACTTTTCTTAATTTTAATCGGTTCAAGGTAAAATCATCTTTTCTTTTACGCGTCGATATCTATGGATGGAACCGGAAGTCGTATTGGAATAAATCAAACTGCATTTTAAAAAGGAAGATTCCACGTTTCTAACGATCGCTCATTCGTTGACAAAAAGTCACTATCTTAAAAGTTATAGAGGTTCAAACTTTTCTTAATTTTAAATTACGAAAACGTGTACTTATATGAAATCTAATCCTCAATTACGGCCAACAAATACGAATATATGTTCTTGCAAGATGAAAGAGCGTAGATGGGTTAAGTTAAGGGCAATAAAAAGCGAGACAGAAAATTGAAACGATGCGAAAATTAATTGCCAGTAACGTTCCACCCACTCTTGCCCTTCACCCTTAATTACCAACCATCCCCTTCGAACGGCCGCCCGGACAGAATTCCTGTCGCTTTTCCAGCTGACCGCTAACCGATGGGAAAAATCAAAATCAACGCCACCGAGCGAAAGATATACATATAAAACGGTAGAATGATCAGATATCACGGTCTGCTTAATTTCCATCGGTATCGGCTGAAAAACAGGGCCGGCAGCGACGTCCGCAATGGCCGCCTCCCAATGTTTCGGCCAATTTTAATCGGGATGCTAAATGTCCGTGATTAAATTGTAGCGGAAATTTTTCCACCAACCCTTTCCTACCGCAAGTTCTTTTTTTTTTTTTTTTTTTTTTCGATGATAGACGAATGTAAAATTATTGAAACGTACGAAAGCGATGAAAGTCGACGAGGAATGGCGGGAGTTTTGAAATCGAAGAGATGAGAATCGTGATTTTTTAGAATTTTTATGAGAATTGCGAGATGGATTAGATCAAGTGACGCGATGTCTCCTTTCTCTCGACGGAATGACGATAATTTTTGAAAAGAGGAAGTTTATAGATTAGATAGTTTGGAATTTTGAAATTCAAATCTGAATTCAAATCTGAGAATGACGAAGATTTTTTTAGGGAATTTACTTTTAGAGAATACTTTCCATTAAAATTTAACTTAGTTTAACAGATAGATTTACACTCGCGACAAATAATTGCTAAAGGCACGAGTAGTGACACGAGAAATTTTAATTCCTAATACTCGGTGGGCAAATTCATTGTAAATTACTTATTAAAAATTACCTTGCAATCACTTGTGCAAAGTTTTGATAGAAAAAAGTTAATTCGTTATAGATAATCGATAGTTTGTTTTATCTTCCTCGACGCGAAACGCGATGCAAACTAAGCGCTGTAACGGAATATAACGGTAATGCTGCTATTATTCTCTTAGTCGAAAAAAAAAAAAAAAAAAAGAAAAGAAGAAAAGAAGAGAAAGAGAAATAGGATAAAATGGGAAACTACAGGTAGAAACAAACGAACGAAACAACGGTATACAATTTCAGAATCTCTTCCATCTCGATTCGAATGGCGAGATTGCATTGACTGCAGTCATCGATTTGAAATATAATGCATAAGGAAAAAGGATTCGGAAGGAACACTTCTACGTGCAATTCTTGTTTCGCGTGCACACAATGGCCGGGGAGGAAATTGCGCGGACGTAAAATGCAGATATAACACGACCTCTTTTGTTTGTTGCCGATAACTTGGCACGGGTGAAATCGAGTGAAATCGTGACGAATATTGTTCCAGTAATAATAATTCCGTACCGTTTTTACGAAGGAAATAAAGAAAG
Source organism: Apis laboriosa (assembly GCF_014066325.1). NCBI lineage: Eukaryota > Metazoa > Arthropoda > Insecta > Hymenoptera > Apidae > Apis > Apis laboriosa. The sequence goes on from NW_025222129.1 coordinate 4,982,094, forward strand.
AAATATTGAAATAAACGGGAAATTTTATATTCTCGAATCTAAAGAAAATAAAAAGAAATCTTATTAAATAAGTAACTTTGAAACCTCTTTCTTTAATCGAAATCTAGATTCCTTTAAAACAGTGTGCGAATTTGAATAACATCACCAATTTCGATCAACCTGTTAATCAATTAAATTTTTATCTAAACGATATCGATAAATGCCACGCGTTTTATGGAAAACGATCAATACATGGATGCGAAACAACAGAGAAACAAGATTTTCAATCTGTACTCCATTTCTACAATTCCAAACGATTAGAATCCAGATACGAAAATTCGTTTTTTCATGCAAGAGAGTCGTTCGAACGTCGGAGGAACGACCAAGAATAACGAGAAACTCATTCCTCCTCGAGTAACGACAGATAAATCGGAGGGGGGGGAAGGGAGCAAAGCATGCGATTGCACAAAGGTGCCTATCGATTCGAAACGCAAGATTTCGAAAAAAGAAGAAGAAGAAGAAGAAGAAGAAGAAGAAGAAATAAGTGGAAGAGAAATAAAAGATAGAAGGGGGTGCGAAGACGGGCGAGGTGTCGAGCGAATCGTGGAACAAGAGGAAGCCGATGTAATAAAGCGAGTCGTGAGCGAAACACGCCCCGGAGGCAACGGCTACCCCTACAGTTACAATCTTCTTCGATTTCAAGGGGTCGACAGATCAAGCTGCTTACGCAATACCCGTTGTATCCTTATAATAAGAACAAGTATGACCGTTCGAGCCCTGAACTATCGAGCCCTGCTACGATTTCCAAGCCTCTCTCTCTCTCTCTCTCTCTCTTCTTTCGTCTTCTTCACACCCTCTGCAACGAGGAAGGGAAAAAATTGCTGAAACGGTGGACGCGCTTATTCGACGCCCTCCTCGTCCCCCCTTTTTTCTTTTTATTATTATTATTTTTAGAGCGCGGATGTTTACGCGCAGATTTGAATTTTTATCGAAATCGAAACGAAGAAATGTTTGTTATCAATACCATAATACCTTTGAAATTTACCTTGGATATTTTCACGTACAACTTTCCTCTTCGTGTCGCGTTTATTTATGCAAAATATTGTACAATTTTGCCCGCTATTTTAATAAATAAACGCGTATGATAAACTTGTAATTACCTCTGTCTAATTATTTTTGCCGCATATCTCGAACGAGATATCAAGGCGTTATACGAGGAGCGCGTATACGAGATACGATGTTTATTCGAGCATAATGTTGATAATCGATAATCGCCACCGATATTCAGCCCCACGAAATTTCGAATAACCGAAATTCTCCATCGTCAAATTATCCCATCCCGAATAATAAATAATAATCGATATTGTTTCAACAATGCTTCGATCTCTATTGCTTTAAAAACTACCACTAAACACCAACTAAAAATAGTGGAATAGCAAGGCGGCCACGCGCAACGATTTCGACGAACAAACACAATTAACGACCTCTTACGAAACTCTGGTTGTTTGCTCGTCGAGAGGCCCATTTACCGCTGCGTTGACCCCACCCAGATACGTTATGCGGCCAACAAAGTGGCGTTCGACACTCGCGTAAAAGCTATCGTTTTCTTCCTGCACTTCGAAATTGCCCCGCTTTTCCAACCACTACCCTTCTTGTATAAGTACTTTGGGCAGAACGGAGGAAAATTCGATAACAATTCGCGTTTCGCCCCTCTCCTTCCTACTTCGGGCGAAAGAGCGTTAACGTGCTTTGCATCGAACGATATTTACCGCTTAGTCGGTAATGCAGAAATGTAGCGGAAAATATTCGTTAATTGAGGAAAGGAAATTTGAAGGTCCGATTTTGAAAAATTTCGTTGAGAATTTTTTGTCGTGAAATATTTTTTTCTTCCCATTTTCTCGAGGGAAAATCTGCGAGTCAACGATTTTTATCCCCCTTTTCTTTTTCAATTGGAAGTTTCAAAACTTGAATAAATTTCCGTAGCTTAATATCTAGCTCTATCTCGAGGATCACTTCGAGGCTTGATTTTTATCTTCATAATATTCACAAACAAAATTATTGTATTAATACGACATTATTTGACTCAATTGAACTCGAGTCAAAGATGCATGACTGTATTTTACGATTGAATGTATATATGAATTCAAACTGACAAAGATGGAGGAAAGTTGCAACAATCACGATTAGAGATTTCGATTATTTTCAGATTGAAACGAATCTGATTTCATATATCTGATTTTTTTTTTTGTGACGGAATTTGCATATATATATATATTTAAATATTTATCCTCTTTTTTTCGAAAAACACGGATCAAATCTTCATTTTTTGAGTAGACGACTCGATTCTATGCGATATTTTTCTGTTTGATGTTTATATTTATTCGCGAAATTATTGTTACGCTCGCAGCGTTTTTATGGAATCCGATAAACTTGCTGTTCCTCGTATTAATAGTTGTATAGACAGGTTCAATCTGTCCAATCAATTTTTTTTTTTTTTTTTTCTTCTTTTTTTTTTCATTTTTATTTATTCTNTTTTTTTTTTTTTTTTTTTTTTTTGCTTTCGATTTTAATCCCTGCAGATTATCCGATAGTCCGTAGTAGTTTATATCGATAGGCACTTACAACAATTTGTTAATAATTCGAATTCCTTTCCTTTTTAATTGATCCTGGATAGATAGAGAGGAGAAAAATACACCTCGATATCTCTAAATTGTTTACTTCGTTTGTTTTCGCAATTTTCCGACCATTGTTTCTTCGATTTTTAATCGCTCGTTAATCTCTCTCTCCCTCTCCTCCCCTCCCTTCCCCCGCGAAAAAGTTCTCCAAGCCAGCTTTTGAAAGAATTTATCTTCTCTTTTTCTAACGAAGATCGTGTATTATTCGAAAGCAGAATAAGAATAAAAATAATTTTTTAACAGAAGAAAATATTATTATTTTATCATAGATGAATAAATCGTCGAAGTTTTTTTTTTCTTCCTCGCAAGTTTTATTACAATTTTCTTTCGAACGACGAAAACGAAAAATATTTCCCAATTATTCGCGAGAAATCGGTTCGTTCGGATCGAACCGATTAGATCCTCGATCCTTCATAACACAGGATATTGTGTTTCATTACGTATTAGGGGAACGTGAACGCGAACGAGAGAGACGTGCACCGATTTTTATTCCCATCACGCGCGATACCTCTCGACCAATAAAACTTTGCGCGACTTTCAACGCACATGAAGGCCACTCCATCTTTCCGAGAAATAGATCCCTGAATAAAAATCGCGACTGATCGACTGAACGAATTCAGTCGAAATTCAATTTATAGGGAGGCCTGTATTAGCGGAGTGGAGAATTCGGTTTTCTCTAAAAATCTTGCTTCATATTTTCTTCCCGTTTTTCGTTAAGTTATACCTCGCTTCTCCTCCGGTTTAACTGGTTTTTTTAATTTAAAACTCCTGCGCATATACAATATAATATATCATATCATATCTTTTTTTAAATTAAACTCACGTTATGTTACACCAATATAGTATTTTAGCAAATGTTATTCAACGCGTAGCATAAAAATATTATACATTATTTAATTTTTTCTCGATTAAATCATCAATGTTTCAATTCTTGTTACATTTAATATTGGATAGAATTTAAAAAAAAAAAAGAAAAAAATAGTAAAAGAAAGGAAAATGAATCGAAAATAGTATATATACATTCTTCCAACCGTTGAGAAGAAATAAAAGAGAAGGAAAGGGAAAGAGTAAAAGCTCGAGGAAGCGTGGCCAATAGGCTGTACGTATCGTTCCGGATGCAATTGGGTTATTAATTAAGGGCATAAGCTGCCGCGGAAGTGGTTCGTGGGCAGAGAATCTCTTTCATCGAGTTTTAATGTCCGCGGAAAAAAGGTATCAGGGAGGGGGAGAAAGAGGGAGAGATAGGGGGAGGAAGACTCCGTTCTAGTAGACGGAAGGGAGAAGAGAATCGGTGCAATCATGCCGATGTTGTTAAGGATAGACTTTTTAATTTCGCGGATCCTTAATTATTTCCAAGGCTAATTTTCCTTATATTCTTTTTTCAAAGCTAAAGTCCAGAGTTCGATATCGATTCTGGCGTTTGCGATGGAAAAGAAATCATCCCTTCCATTCTTCTTCCGTTCTTGTAATTGATATCGATACTCCGATTAATCTGTATCATTACGTGTATCTCAAATTTGAATTTAAAAAGGCTAGAAAACAAATAATAATTAAACTGAAAATATATATTAATTGTGATAAAAATTGTACATACCGATCCATCGAAGAGAAAGAACACCGATGAACTCATCTTTGGAAATTCCATATTCTGAAACAGAAATGAACGAAGTTGGATAATCCATTCGTGCAAATCTTGGCAGAATTTCTGATCCTTCGAATACCGTACGATCGAAACTTCATGGGGGAAGGTTCATCAAGCGGCTGATACCCTTTGCGGGCAAACATGATAAATTTCGGTATCCGTAATACGTGTCCCGATCCTAGCTACCCCGTCGTTGATTCAGGCGCATATATGTGCGCGTGAAAACGATATTTCACAGCCAGTTTGATGAGCTTCCCACATTAAGCCGGGGGTAAGTAATTATCGACTGAGCAATGACCAGAATGGCCGGGGCCGGGGCCACTCCCTTCTGGGGTGTCCCAGTGCGTGTCACCGCATTAACCGCCCCTATACGGACATCGTTCTCATCAAAGTTCAAACGCTGGATATCTCCGATATGTCATTGTAACCTCTGCACGGCTTAATTAACGAGACACGGGGAAAGATATATATATATATATCATATATCATATATATAGAGTTCAGAGTGTACTTCTTTTTCTTTTTTTTTTTTTTATTATTATTTTTATTTTTGCTTCTTCCATTCCTTCACGATTCTCCAAAGGAGAATTTAAGATTCAAATAATTCGTGAATTCAAATGGAGAATTAAGATTTAAATAATTCGAATCGTTTTTCTTCATCAAAGGAGGAATTAAAATTTCGATAATTCGTGAATTCGAATCGTTTTTCTTCAACGAAGGACAAATTAAAATTTCGATAATTCGTGAATTCGAATCGTTATCCTCGAACGAAGAATTAAGATTTAAATAATTCGTGAATTCGAATCGTTTTTCTTCAACATAGGAGAAATTAAAATTTCGATAATTCGTGAATTCGAATCGTTATCCTCGAACGAAGAATTAAATAACTCGTGAATTCGAATCGTTTTTCTTCAACAAAGGAGGATTTAAAATTTTGATAATTCGTGAATTCGAATCGTTTTTCTTCAACGAAGGACAAATTAAAATTTCGATAATTCGTGAATTCGAATCGTTATCCTCGAACGAAGAATTAAGATTTAAATAATTCGTGAATTCGAATCGTTTTTCTTCAACAAAGGAGGAATTAAAATTTCGATAATTCGTGAATTCGAATCGTTATCCTCGAACGAAGAATTAAGATTTAAATAATTCGTGAATTCGAATCGTTTTTCTTCAAGGAAGGACAAATTAAAATTTCGATAATTCGTGAATTCGAATCGTTATCCTCGAACGAAGAATTAAATAATTCGTGAATTCGAATCGTTTTTCTTCAACAAAGGAGAAATTAAAATTTCGATAATTCGTGAATTCGAATCGTTATCCTCGAACGAAGAATTAAGATTTAAATAATTCGTGAATTCGAATCGTTGTTCTTGAAGAATTAAGATTTCGATTGAATTCTCGAAGGATAATTTCTCACTACGCTATATCAAAAAAGATTCTTCTTCAACTTGGAAAAGGAGCATCGAATACGAATTCGATCGATCGATACGAATTCTGAATGAAATCGTAAATCCAACGATCCCGAAATAAAAAAAAAAAAAAAAAAAAAAAACCGAATTCGATGTAAAAATTCTCAATGAAAACACTTCGACAAGGGCTCTGATGCATGTTTTATTTAAACGGAAACGCGTGTTCGATTCTCGACACGGGTAGGGAACGAATTGTTGAGAAGGGTGGGCTAAGGAAATGGCAATCTCGAGCTATTCCGGGTGGAATATCGTGTTCAACGTCTCCATCCTCTTCGATTCACCTCTCCTCGATATCAAACTATCGCGAGTCCAGGAAAGAGCGGAACTGCAGTTTAGATGCCAGGCGCAGCTAGCGTATCCCCCGTACACTCTTCAACTAATGAGAAACTATTGCAGAACGTGATTGCAAAGTTTCCACTTGCCTCCTCCCCTCCTTCACCCTGGAGAATCATTTAAAGCGCGGTATTCTTTCCGCAGATCCTTACGATTCGCCATTCCCTTACTTCGATGTTCATTTATTTCTTCCTTGCTTCTTTTTATCTCTCTTTCTCTCTCTCTCTCTCTCTCTGTGTGCGTGCAAAGACGAATTCATTAAAGTATTACAAAGTGACACGTTGAAACGAAGTTTGAAATTATATTTAGATATGCGGATGCATATCGATTGAAGTTGTTCGATTGGGAATTTTTTTTTTTTTTTTTTTTTTTTTCTATACGAATCGAGAGATTGTACATTTCAACGGCGGGATTTGCGCTCGAGGGGGGTTGAGACGAATTTTCCGATTAATTCTTTTTCAGCGGTGATCTGATTTAATTTCTAGATTTTCTACTTTAACGGGGGGGGGGGGAGATAATTTATTCGAAATTTTGTTAAAAGCGTTTCTTCTTCGCGCTCTATGAGAAATAATGAGAATATTTTAATTATCGCTGGATTCGTTTTCAATAGAGTATCGTATCCCGTTTGTTTTTTATTTATTAAAAATTATTATTCGACAAAATAAAGAGAGGAAGAAGGGTTTCATAATTGATCGATTATCGAATTAATTTCCAGATTCTTCTACTTTTTGAATGAGAAATAGCCGATCGTTAAATCACAGTTAATCGTATCAAGCGACATTACAACCGGTTGCTGGTTCGAGAAGATACTTTGGTTAATTAAATCCACAAGTTTTCCACTATTAACGATTTTAATTAGCGTAATTCTCAGATATGCGAGAAACTGTGAACAATGGCAACATCATCAGTGCAATTTCTAACGGTGGCGCCTGATTTAATATATCCGTTTCAAAATATTTTTCTCCCGAGTTTTTAATCGTTCCATCGGCAAACATGTCCGTATTTTTCTTTCGATAATATATATCTTCTTCGACAACGTTGATAACCGAGAAGTATAGAATTCCTGTACGATGAAGTTAAATGTGAAAACAATATAAAATTTTGTGTAAAATGTTTTACTTTATGCTTTCCGTGAATTTTTCCGATTTACAATGGCAATAAAATCGAGGATACCGCTATATCATATCAAACTTTTAAATTTTTAATTTTAATTTTATATTTAAAGAGACATTGACGTATCCAAATTACACTTCCAAGAAAAAAGATTTCTTTAGAAAGATTTATATTATCTGTTAAAACTTTGAAATCATCCACGTGATTCGCGAAATCCAATAATTTAAAAAAAAAAAAAAAATTAAAATTCTATTACTCTCGAGAATCTATCGAATTAAATGAATCCTTCATTGATTCCTAATTAATACAACAAAGGAAAGGAAAAAAGAATTTTTGAATGATTCGATCTAATTCATTTCATTGCTGAAAAAGAAAAGAAATCCCCTCCGATATCCCAAATTTCAATGTTTCAAAAAAAAAAAAAAAAAAAATTCCAAAACATCCGAATCTAAATCTAAACAAAATTAAAATCTTACACGAAAGATCCCCATCGCGAAAGAGAAATAATTTTCCTTTATCTAAATTCTTTCTTCTTTCCATCACCGAATTTTCTTCGTCCATTACACTCTTTCCTTCGATAATTCCACTTTTCCTCCGTTCATTAATATTTATACGGAATACGTTACACGTTTCTCTTCATCCCCTTCGAACCGAAGACATTCTTCTTCCAATTATTACACGCAGAGACTCTCTCTCTCTCTCTCTCTCTCTCTCTCTCTCTCTCTCTCTCTCTCTCTCTCTCTCGGTTGAAATCGAAGACCACGAGGCGGATAATGATTCCTCCTGCAGCAGGAGGACTATATCCGACTTGTTTTGCCGATTTCGTCGGTAACCTCGTTAAACTGCGAGGGAGGAGAGAAGAAAGAGAGAGAGAGAGAGAGAGAGAGAGAGAAAGGTTCTTTCTCCCTCGTGACTCGCAATCAGTCGACTCTCATCGGCGTTCAGAGCTTCCTCTCGAATTACCACCAAGGACGGTCGTAGACTGGCAGAGTCAATAGATCCATCCACCTTCGTCTCACCTTCTCCCGGGGAAAGGGGGCGATGCCAATCGAGTATCTTACGAAATAATCCTTTCTTCGGGGAACAATCGTTTCCAGTGATGAATTTCAAAGGAAATCGATCGAGTTGTTGATATCGTGATTGTTATGGTAATTGTTATCCTACCGTATTGTATCGGCCATTGTCAATTGGGGAAAGTTTTTCTTACTCGAATTCGTAAACAGATTTGTCTGCTTCTGTTGTTGATTAATTATATTATTATTATCTTTCTTACGAATTTTTCAAAGATATTATTCGAATTTAAATCGAGCCAGCTCTATTATTAATTGATCGCAACATTGCATGATACTTCAACGTATACGATACAACGTACGATTTTCAAATATCTACACGTATCTACGTATTTTATTTTAATATCCTTTTTTGTTTTCCCTTAAAACACAAATTTGTCAAGTAGACGAATTTTTCTTCGTTTCTATATTTTATCATAATATTATCACAATATTATAGTGGATAGCGTATTAAATTATTATAAATTCCTATTAAAATTCCTATTTTATCTCGTCGTTAATCCCTTAGAGAGTTAAGAAAAGAAAGAAAGAATGGTCGAAATAATGAAACAATCTAACTGTTCCACGATCCATCAAACAGGTTTACACGATAATAATTTCTCGGCATTCGTCATCGATACGCCTGTTCCGTGCATGAGACAGAGAACTCTTTCTCTTTCAGACATCGGCAAAGATATCACGAAGAGTCGAGGGAAAAAAAAAGGAAATTCCGCGGCGTGTCGTGGAGCGTTTCCCGGATGGTTGCGTCCCCTTTCTAAGACGATTATGTGAAAAGGGGGGAGGGGGAAAAGAAAGAAGAAGAGCAAGGAGAAGAAGGAGAAGAAGAAGAAGAAGAAGAAGAAGAAGAAGAAAGGAATTAAAGACGTCAAGTTGAAAAGTGGAGCTTTAACGTACGAACGTGAAACGGAGTACGATGGAGAGGGCGGGTCAGAAGGCGCGGAGAGAGATTCGAGAATGAAAGAACATATTGAAAGAAGTATGAAGAAGGGAGGTCGAGGAAAGAACAGACGTTCCCCTCCCCCCTTCGGGCAAAGAACAGACGTTGAAAAGATAGAACAGCTTGTTGGAAGTATCTTCATCATCGACCGCTTTTCCTTTTTTTTTTTCCCCCCTCCTCTCCCCTTCTCTCATTCCTCCTCCTCTTCTTTTTTCCTTTTCCTTCACGCTCTCTCCCGTATCGAAGATCTCTCCTTTTTTACTCCTCTCCTCTTCTCTCCTCCTCGAGAGACCGCGAACAAGTGGCGAAAGAGGAAGAGGAGAGGAGAGGAGAGGAGGAAAGGCTTGGAAGGATGAGGAAGGTTGAACAGGGATAAGACCAACGCCCTCTTCGGTACCAGAGCCAGTTTGCTCTTTACATTACATTTATTTTACTTCATTTTTCGCGGAATAAATGTCTTCGGGGGCTTTGCCAGTCGGTTAGGAAAATACTTTCATAATACTTGCCTCCTCTTTCCGACCAACCCTCCAACGCAACGCACTTTTCTCCTTGTTCTTTCTTCCCCCCTCTCTCTCTCTCTCTCTCTCTCTCGCTCTTCATTCTCGTTCTCCTCTTTCACGTTCTCTTTTGTCTTCGAGGGAGTGGCGGTTTCTTTCTTCCCTTGGCCAGGCTAGAAGCCATGGAATAAAATAATAAAGGGAAGCAAGACACGACACCCCCCACCCCGAACCAGCCCCGTGTTTGTTGCGTCTACCAACGAGAACTAATATCGCGGATCCCTCGGCGCACGATACAAAGGAAATTTTTTGGATAGCTCCTACGATAGATCTTATGATTCGCGGTTTCGAGATCGTGGAAAAATATCGTCGCTCGGTATTGGAGAGAGATTTACAACAACCCCTTGTTGACGAAAATTCTTCTGTATTAATAATTCGAGAATTCTCCGATATACGTTTTCGCCTTATTTTAATAATAATAACCATAATGTTCACATATGGCTACGTAAGAAAATAACAAGTTGTTGTTGAATTTATAGCAATGAGATCAAAAAAAAATGGGGGAAAAAAAAAGGAATTCATCAATTCGAAAAAATCGAAATCGTTCAATTTCTTTCCAACTTCTTTGGAACAATAGTAACAAAAGTACATAACGTAAAAATTTTACAATTTAAAGGATTTATCATTGCACGAATTATAAATGAATCCAATTTGCGATCTCACGATTTTTCGATCTATAAAAATTCTTAACTTTCTTCTAATATTATAACACGATCCATTTCTCTTATTATTCATACAATTTGAATTTTTTCGAAAGGCGAATCGTGAAAGATAATTGGTACCGTGAAACTTGACAACACTTCGATTTAATATCGTCCTCGAAACAATTAAAATCGGGGGACCAGGTATTAAATTTCGATGGGAATGCAACAACGAATTATATGAGCCGAGGAAAAGCCTGGTAACGGGGAATTCAAGTCCATGGAAATCGTTGCTACAATGGCCTCATAGACACAGGTTATTTCGGTTCTCCAAACCGGGGGAGGAGCGGGGCGGGAAAGGAAATCCTCTTCCAGGGGTAGGAGAGAGGTTCAAATATTTGATTTCGAGTTTTCCATTGTATCGCGCATTCCTTAATCCGATTTCAACACTTTTATAATAATCCAACGAACAGTCACAAATATTTAAGCTCTCGAGGTGCAATATTAAACAGGGTAGACGGTAATTTCCTACGGGAATTTAAACGCGACACTGAAAATTTCCTCCTTCGAAATTACCGTTAATGAAAAGGATGCTCTCTTTTGTTAAGGTTTATCGTTCCCAAAGTATACCTTTCGTTGTAATTTAACAACGCACCCGATTTGCAATCGAACTTTCCAATAAAATTTCATCATTGATGAAAAATATTTGGAATTTTAAAAAACGAGGAAATTGTTACTTTATTCTCACTCTCCTTTTTTATGCTCGTCATCCTTTTCTCAGAAAAGGATTTTCTTCTTCTTCGATCCTCGAGGATCACAATTGGAAAATATGCTCTCTTTTGTTAAAATTTATCGTTCCAAAATTCATTCCACTGTTTTAATAATTACAGATAAATATCTAGAATATCATTTATTAAAACGAGGGAATTGTTACTTTCTCACTCCCCTTTTCCATGCTCGTCATCCTTTCCTCAGAAACCTTCCTCTTCGATCCTCGAGGATCACAATTGAAAAAGATCCTCTTTTTTGTTTTATCGTTCTTAGCTCCATTATATCTCAACAATCCACCAATTTTCAATCAAACTTTCTAATAATTCGATCGTCCATTACAGAAAAACAAACAGAATTTGTTGGAACGATTGTTGTTTAAAATTATTCTCATCCTCGTCCCCCTTTTTCATCGCCACGTGTCTCCACCCCTTCCCCCTTTCAGTGCCCTGTTTTCCTCAAAACAGCCAAAAAAACCACACGTCTCGTCCAACGTCTCCCTCGTTCGATCCTCGTTCGAGGTGGATCACAATGGATGATCCATCGGTTGGGCAGAGTAGCGGGATTAAACCGGAAACAGGGAATTTCGATCAACCACCGCGTATTCTTGATAACTCTCCAACTCTGTCTCGTATTACGTTTCCCTCCCCATGAAACTCGGTGGGAAAACATTCACTTTTCGCTCTATCCTCCCCCGTGCCTATTCGCTTTTCCAGTCGCCAGAGATGCGTTCACCTTAAATTACGACACGCCAAGATCCTCCAAACCCTCTCCTCCGTCTATTTCCGCGCGGTTCTCCACCTCCTTCTCCCCCTCCTCCTCCCCTTTCGTCGGGTTTAAGCATCGAGTAACCGATTGCAAATACGCGGCAAGGGTGGGAGGGAGGGGAGGAGGGTTGCGAAGAGACGCGGAAAAGAGGAATTGAAGTTTGCCGAGGTTGTAAGAGGAGACGATGGTAAATATCTTCCTTACCTTCTCGTCGTTTTCCGGATGGCGTCTTCGTTTCGAGGACCCGCCCCCTCCACCCCCTCGTCGAACCGTGGCAACCGATATTCGCGCCAATGTCTCTCTCTCTCTCTCTCTTACTCTCTCTCTTTAGATGCGTTTCAACCGGTTCAAACTGAATTGGTTAATGTTTGATGTTAGATGGAGCTGGTTAGCTGTTTGTCTCGTATCCGTATCCGCTTTTAATATTATTTCGTTTTACTTTTGTATTACGTGGATGTTGAACGAATGGATGTCTGAGATCGATTTGTCGTTTGATGGAATATTATTTAATTTTATTTCTTCGGTTTCGTATAAGTTGGGTTTGCAGAGAAGGGTTATGCATTTCTAATAATCTTGAACGAACTCAACAATTATTTGATTAATTAATTTTGTTTCACTTTTGCTCGTTGCTTGATCGGTTTAAGTTGAATTAATTAATATCGGATTGGATTAGATTTTCCTTTCCCGGTTTCGATATTTCTAATTTATTCTCGCTTGCGAATCTTGTAAAATTTCCCCCTCCTCTTCCTAAATTAACTCATTTCAACGATCAAATTCGGATTGGCGATCAAATTCATTTTCAACCATTCGTATAATATATTCCAAAATAGAAAAATCATCCCTCGATCGATCGATCCACTTCGTTAAAAAAAAAAGAAAAAAAAAAAGAAAAAAAAAGAAACACGAGTAGAAAATGCAGGAATGTTGCAGCACCGAAATGCGCAACATCGTTTCATTGAAAAGATCATCCGTTCGAATTCCACCATCCGGCTGACATTTCATAGAGACGCGGAACGATTGACCGTTATATACGACTATGAAAATGACCGCAAAAGTAAAACTGAGCCACGAGTGTCCACCTGGCAAAACGCCTATATATATATATATGTAATGCAAAAGAGAAAGCGAGAGAGAGAGGGAGAGAGCGGACGAAAAAAAAAAAAATAAAAAGGAAAGAGAGAACGAGCGAGCGAGGAGAGAACAGAGAGAAAAAATCGTGGAATTAGAGAGAAATTCCACGGATTTCCCGGAATAATAAACGCGACCGGATCTAGCTCCGATTTAACCCCCACCCCTACCCCTCTCGATCGCGATTTATTTTCGTACAGATGCGCACAATTAACGCGATTTCTACGTCAATTCATGGTACCAACCGACCGATAAACAAGCAACGAGGATCGTTTTATTCTTTTTTTTTTTTCTTTCCTTCTTTCTTCTTTTTTTTTACTCCCTCCCTCTCTCTCTCTCTCTCTCTCTCCACTCACTTCCCTCGTCTGCTCGAACAATTATTCGTAATAAACATTCTACACTCGTTCCACACTTGGTTGAAACGCACTCGATAATTGGACACGTTTAAAACCCGATACGTGCTCGTTTCTTTTTTTTTTTTTTAACCCTCTGCCTCAACCCTCTGATTTCATCTCGATAATGCTTGCATCTCCATCGGTGTATTTTACACTGGTATTTTATTTTATTTCTTTTTCCATTTTTAATTTTTCCCTTTTTTTCTCTCTCTCTTCTTTTCTTCTTCTTCTTCTTCTTCTTTTTCTTTTCTCCTACGCTTACTTCTCGCAGCATCGTTCGACGACGGTGTATTAAACTTTGTGCGTATATATATTTATAGGCGAGAAACAGGGAAAACGAATTAATATCGGCTATCGATTCGGAAATAGGGTTTTCGTTCGGCTGAATTTTTTTTTTTTTTTTTTTCAGAAAGATCAAAGGGAGGATCGACAATGTTCGGGACGAAAAGTTCTGATTATTCGCGTGGCCATGTTTGCGGGTTCTTTTTTTTTTTTCTGCGTTGTATGGAACGGTTGATGATAATTTTTTTGAATTTCGTACGTTTTGAATAGAAGATGGTGAAATCAGGCGGTTCGATAAAGACGAGAGATCTTGGAATATCGATTTTTTTTACGACGATAATTAGACCTCGAATTGTAATGTAAAAATTACGCCTAATTAAATTTGACTATCAAAATTTCACATTTAAATTATAACGTGTAAAATCTACATTTTAAGGATAATCTTATTGGGGGAGAAAAAAAGGAAAAGAATATATAGATGTGTGGAAAAATTTTAATCTACTAATGACGAAAATAACGAATATGATCATCGTTATACGATTCATCCCCCGTATGTAACATCATCTAAAATATTATTCTATTCGGGGTTGCTTGTTTTCGAAATATGGTGGAATGATACAACGATATAGAATGAAAATATTTTTCCGCATAACGTAATTGAATATTCAAGACGTTCAACAATAGTATTCCAATATTTTAATTCGATGTATTTCCTGCACATTTGTTCGAAATTTTGTTTTCCTTTTCCTTTTTTCTTTTTTCTTTTCTTTTTTTTTTTTCTTAATAACGATACAAAAATATCGGTTATACGTTCTAAGAAAAAAAGAAATACGTTTAAGAAAAAAAGAAATAAAAAATAAACACGAATCAATTGTCAGATATAAACTAAAAATAATAGAAAATATTTTTTTTTCCCCCGTTACAATTCGCGACGATAAAAAGAAAGAGATTGGAAAAATTAGAAATTTAACCGTTATTCGCGGACGGTGTACGTGCAACTGTACAGCGAGACCCCTTTCGCTCATTTGAATAAACGAAAGACCGCTAAATTTCACCTCTCCTATTACGTCTCAAAAATTCAAGCGCACGATTTTCCCCATCCCCATGAAAGGGGTCTCCCATCGATTTGAATATTTATAAGAAAAGGACGCCTCCGTGAAATTCTCAAGTAGGTTTACAGATATCGGGCGCGATTTAGCCCAGACATTGAATATATTAATGGAACTCGATCCCGTTTCACCGTTTCCCTTCACCAATTTTATCCCTTCCGCCCCTTTCGATAAATATCGCGAAGAATTTAAACAAATAAAATTTAAAAAAAAAAAAAAGAAAAACGTTGAAAAATTCACATCGTCCGAAGATACTCTTCTTTTTTTTTTTTTTTTTCCAAACGAAATATTTTCTCACAACAAAATTAAAATTCGTATCAATTGCAACTTTACATAATTTCCACCACCGCGACGAAAATCAACCTCGGGGGTTGAGAAGAGAGGGAAGGATTACAACTCGAGAGTGAGAATATATCCGCCGATACGAGAAATCCGCGTATTATATCCGCGAGTACAAAACAAATTGTCCATTGCTCGTTTCGACTTTTTATCGCCTGGAGGGAACTTTTCCCAAAACGACACGACGCTCTACATGCACATGTACATATAATACGTATACATATACATATACATATATACATATATATATTCATCGAAGTATTCGGACTATTTTAAATAACAAATTTCGACAGGCGCAACTGCCGTTTCATGTTATTTACTCGACGAAGCCATTCATATTGCACGGTCTGACGATTTAATATTATGATCACATTGTTTATTAATTCGCCGATGTACGTCAGTATTACACAAGTAATTGCATCAATTTTCCGCTAAACGATATTACGCGATATTTCGAGCGATATATAATTATTTTGCCCTCCCCCCCCCCCTCCCCGTGTTATAATTACGAAATTACGCGTACGAAATAATAAACAATATATATATATATATATATACATATACATATATGTACATACAATGGATGTAGAAAAGTAAAAGAATGTCGGGATAGAGATAATTTGTTGGACATTTGTCTATTGAATTTAATCAAAAGCAAGATGGCTTGGCCAATGGCGATGAATAATCGAGGCTTACGGCTATATAAGCAGAAAAGTTTCGTTTCGTTTCGTTTCGTTTGGACCGAGGACGAGAGTTGGACAAATTAAAGTCCATCAAGTTCGAGAGAGAGAGGGAGGAGGGAGGAGGGGGATGGGATGGGTTTGGAATTCTTGGATATCAAACGAACCGGAATCGCGACGATCGTCACGTTTGTTTTTTTTTTTTTTATTATTATTATTATAGCGGGGAAAAGGGTAATTTCGGTTGATACTCGGATGGAGTATCGTGGAGAATTGACAGTTGGAGGTTTTCTTTGTTTACGGAAAGGGGTCCAAAGGGATCTCCACGGGGGAAAAAGAATTAATTTTTTTCTTTTTCAACAAAGGGAGAAACGGAAGGGCGGTATGGAAACCGGATGTTATTCGATATAGTGTATTGTTATTGCTTTCGATACATGTGTATTTGTCCCTTTTGCGAAGGGAGAAAAAGAGCGCCACTTTCGTCGATTTGGAAAAAAATATGATCTGCCGGAAGCAAGTATCGTTAAAAGTTTTTAAAACGATTACACAGAAATTTCATTTTATATACCTTGTTCATCATCATTTCTCGAGGGAAAAAATTGTATCAAATTCGAAATTATTTTACAGTATATTTTAGTTGAGACGAATTATACTTGAGAAAAAGTTGTTTATAATATTCCTCCTTTTCTTTCTCCCCTTCGATATAAAAATATAAAATCTCCATTCCTTTCCATCGTTACCAATTTCCTATTATATGGTGCAAAAGAAGTACTGAACCGAAAATAAAAGGTAAGAAAATAAGATAAAAGTATTCGAAAAAAATCCTCCTATAGTATTGCAAAAAATTGGAATAAATATTTTTCAATTTACAACGAACATCGAAGTTCATTAAATACGACAAAATAATTATTTCTCTTAAAATTAAACACCTAGAATAGGAAAAACACTTATCTATCAAATTACAAACGTGTCGACAAAACGATTATTATTCTCTCAAAAATTCAACTTGCAAAAAAGGAAAAAAGCACCTACAATTTTGAATTACAATTATCGACACAAAAAGAATCACAATTACCAGATGCGATCGTGCGTGGTTTCACAGTTACTCTCTCAAGAAGCCGCGTGGTAAATTACAGTCGCCCCAAAGGGATCGAGAATGCTACAAGCCTGTTGCGGTGTGTTCGCAATCCAGCCAACCCTTTCCCCACTCTCTCTCTTTCCCCCCCTCTCTCTCTCTCGCTCTATCGGTTAGTAGATTCGAACATCCGGAGAAGAAGCGGCGGATACGGGCCAGAGGTGGAAAGAAGACGAAGAGAGAGAGAGAGAGAGGGATGAAGGGTGGGGGAGGAAGAAACGACGTCGAACGTATCGTGAACTTGGCTTGAGTTTCGGTGAAATCGTTTCCTGTGGCGGAACAGTCGTTTCATGGACTACCGAATATCGCGATTTCATCCACTCGAATCTCACCCACACCCTGTAAACATCGGCTTCTTGGCAACAGAAGCGACTCGTTTAAGCTCGAGTTTTAAGATATTTCGTGCTTATTGTCACAGTTTCGTATTGTTCAATCGAAAAAGGGTAAGGGAGAAACGACGCTTGATACTCGATTTATTTCGTTACTATTTTTATTAAATTGGTTTAATAACGCTTTGCATCCGGTAAAAGATTCAGATTCGGCAAATGGGGTAAGAATGGAGTATGCTTTATATTTTGGATTTTTTAAATTTTCGCTATTTCTGTGATTTGAATTGAAATTATTATATAAACGAAAGTACTTAGTATTTAAATAATATAGTATCTAAAGATGAAAAATTAATTTGATCACGATAATGTAATAGTAATAGAATACAAAATTTGAAAAAAAAAATATCTATACCATAAATTCATTTCAAGTCCTATTATTTTTAATACCCACCCAATTAACAATTAAATTTAGAACCCAACTTTACAACAGGACATAATTTTTATATTTATAACCTGTCAATTATATCATATCGCAAAAATGTTACAAAAAAAATAGTTGAGAAATCCTAAGATACAAATTCCATTGTAATAAATATCGAGTTGAAGAAGCTGCAAGCCAAAAATCGATCCCAATTTATCATTTAAATAACGCACATTAATATCCATAAATTTATATACGCATACCCTAATTTGCCAATAATTCTGTGCCACATTTCCCCCATGTAGCCATCCCATCCTAACACGAACAGTTGAACAGTTTAAGCCGTGGAGCATCCTCCGGGTCGCGAAATTATTTTCCAACCGTGGACCCGGCTGTTTGCTTTCCAATCGAGCCGTGTAGAATAAATGTTTGAACGAAAATTCACAAACAAGTTTCGCGGGGCCGCCGAGGAGGGCCGGCCACGTGGCGTTATTTCGAATTTAGTTTTACAGAGATTTTAGAGGGGAGGATCGAGAGAGAGAGAGAGAGAGAGAGAGAGACTCACGATGTCGCAATAATATCGCGTATAAATCCTCGCCGTTGTGCAAAGAGCACGGCCGGCAAAGCTCCTCGCTGTTTGCATTGAACAACAACCGAAACGGGCGGCTGATCGAGCTGAAAAAGGTTGTACGCGACGAGGCCCGGCGCCAATTGCCTCGCGTCACGAACTTTGCTACGCGCGATCCCGTAAATCAAACAAATAACACCCGCGATGTAACAACCGCGCCTTTCGCGCACTTCCGTTCGTTATTGTTGCGCGTGTTTATGAAAATTTGCATAATTGACCCTGAGTATTTGGCGAAGGGGGAGGAGTAAAAAAAATTGGCGCAAGTACGAACGATGACTTGTTTTCGAACATCGGTTCAACTCGAATTATGACGCATTTCGAAAGCTTTTTCGAAATTTTCTTTTTCACCTCACTTTGCTATTTGCTTACGAAAATTAGAGAGAGCTTTTTTATTTTCATCTCGATGATCACTCGATTATTAACGCGCAGCGTTATTCGAATAGAATCAAGGTAAGGTAATATTTTATCCCTCCCATTTTCTCTTATGCAAATTTCTTTAGAGAAATATATTTAATCATATTTATACAAATGCCTCGACTATGATATTATTAAATGTAAATTAATCTTACTTATATTATATACTAGATAAAGTAATTCTCCAAGAAGTCGTTTAATATTTTCTTGGTAATATTTCGAAAATACGATATCGCACTATTTCGAATCATAGGGGGGAGGGGAAAAAAAAATCAAACGTTTAATAATAATAAAAATCTCGAGGATTCGTCGATTACGCCCGAGGTATTCGTTTCGTGGCTGGCCCGTCTAAGTAAGTAGAAGGGAGGAACAAGGTGGCGGCTGTCAACCCCTTGAGCAATTTTAAATGCAAATTAAAGTATTGGTCCCGTTGGCCGCCGCCTGCTCCCGTTACAGTGAACAGCGGCGAGCCGCCTTTACGATGCATTTGCATATTAAGTGGCCGCGACCCAATAACACCCCCACACACCGTTCAACCCCCGTCGAGCTTCACGGAATTTCACGAGCCTCCCTTCGTCCACCCTTCTCTCATCCATACTGTCGTTTCGATATCGTGCAAAAAAAAAGAAGAAAAAAAAAGGAAAAAAAATTCTTAAACTCGATATCGTCGACTCGATCGTCTAAAATTTTAATTTCAGTAAGTTCAGTAAAATCTTGGTGATTTTTATCGTTCAACTTTTAATTCTACGACAATTCGAGGGGAAATAAAATAATTTAAGATTAAAAATTTTTGATTCCTCTTCGAAAATTTTGGGAAAACTACGTGTTTTTTTTTTAAATTTTCGAGGATAATAAAGGAATATATCTATCTTTCTTTGGGCACGATGGAAAGCTATTTCCTCTCTTCTTCAAATTTCCACTTTAAGATGGTAACGAAAAATAATTCCTTGATTGGTTCCAGGGAAGAATCTTTCTCTCGAATCTAAAAATATATTTTTGTCGCCGTTTATATTTCCTCGATCGATCCCGGACGCTAAAAATCTCCCAAGAATCGAACGAACCGTTCACCGATAATAAAATTATCCATAATTCCTCCACCCCTCTTTCCTCTCAGAGACAAACTCGATCCGCCAATTATACCCTTACTGGCCTTATTTCAAAAATTCCACCGTGCGGAAACAATCGCCAGTCATCCCGGTTCCGGTCGCGTTTGAGAAAAGAAAAAAAGGAAAAAGGAGAAGAAGAAAAAAAAAAGGGAAGAAGAACGAACTCCTCAGAAGGAGAAGAAGGAGATCGTCCCCTGCAGAGACGATCCTTCTTTAATTAAAACAAGATCCAAATTAATTCCCATCAAAAACAGAGAGCGCGCCGCTTTGATGCTCCTCGGCTACACAGGGATTATCTTTGTCCCAGGGGGTAACTTTCTTGGTTTTGCCACCAAAGGAGGAGGACAAAAAACCTGAAGAGGAGGAAGAAGGAGGAGGAGGAGGAGGAGGAAGAAGGGAGTGTGGCAGGGAGAGGCAGGAGGGTAAAAGAATCCAGAACATTTTACACCGCCCCGGGGCAAGTTTCGTCGCTTACGCAAAATAAACTTCGACGAATGGCCTTGACGCTCCTCCACCCTCTCCCCGCGGGGAGAGTAAACCACCACTTCCTCGGCTACGAGAGGGGAGCGAGAGAGAGAGCGAGAGAGAGAGAGAGAGAGAGAGAGAGAGAGAGAGAAAGAGAGGTGTAAGGCGAGAGGGCTGAGGGGTGGCAAAAATGGCCTAGTACCCTCTAGGAAGGGGTGGTAGGTAAGAAAAAAAGGGTCTCTTGCGGTACATTTGGGTTTTATTGAATATAACGCGTGGCGTGGCCCCAACTGGCTTTCCAAGACTATCTTTACTTCCCCTTTGTCACCGTTCTCAACCTCTCCCCCC
Source organism: Apis laboriosa (assembly GCF_014066325.1). NCBI lineage: Eukaryota > Metazoa > Arthropoda > Insecta > Hymenoptera > Apidae > Apis > Apis laboriosa. The sequence continues at coordinate 5,002,828 of NW_025222129.1, forward strand.
CTTTCCAACTCCTTCCCTCTCCCTCCCTCCTCTTCTCGCTCTCCTATCCCAGCCTACCAACGGTTATCACGCTATACAGGTTTATGGAATTTTCGCGTGCATTTAGACAGTTTTTCCTCCAGTTTTACCTAACCTACCTAACCGTTTTCCTAGAGCGGAAAGCGAAGGTGCTCCTTTCGCGCAATTTTTTCTTTTTCGCGCGCGAAGGAGGGTTAACGGCCTCGAACGACTGTCCTTCCTGGAGGAGGAGGAGGATTGAAAATCGAGGAAGGGATTCAATCGAGTCTCGTTTCGATAAAATTTTTGAATTTAATAAATTAGTAATTGAATAAATTTTATTCGCATAAATTATTTATGGAACGATTCATTGTTCGAAATGTAATAACGATCATGAACAATTATAAACGAGATTATGCAAGAGACGGTATCAGTTATAATAGCTACGAATAAATTTTATTCAAGCATTTTAATTAGTTAAATTAACTTTATCCGAAATCTTTAACTTTAACCCTTATTAACAATCATCGTAAAGTTTTTGGCAAATTGTTGATGCGAAATTTGAACTGGAATACTAATTATCAGAAGAAATAGTAGAAAAACGGATCTTACAATATTCGAATTGGATTCCAAGTATTCACTTGGAAAATTGAATATTTCCCCAAGTAATTTCATTTCGAATCTAACACCTGTCCGATACATTTCAAAAGGAATCTAGATCCAGAATCAATTCTGGATTAATTCTAGAGACAAATTTCAAATTTTGTTCGAGCATATTAAACTCGATTTCACACTCGAGAAACAAATTTCACACTTGCCACAACATAGCACATTTCTTAACATAATTTGGAATCCATTGAATCGATGCTCCACATTAGAATCTAGAATCTAGAATCCAGAACGAAATAAAATATTTCGACCGACTCGTTTTCAAGAAACGACCAATTTATCCAAACTCTTTAAAACAAACGTCTCGCCACAGCTTTTGCATTACGTAAAAGCGTCACGAGCGCGAGCCAGCTTCCCGGTTATTTGTAATTCTAAAACGTAATGGCCGAACGAAAGTGGCTGTCGCGGCACATGGCGCAAAACATACGAGGGTTGCATGCGCCTGGATAACAGCGCGTCTGTTAACCGCGTTTTCCACCGCGTTATCGTCTCTCCCTCCCTCTCCCTCCCTCTCTCTCTCTCTCTCTCTCTGCACGTCGTTCCTGCTTAATTTCGTTCATCCACGCCGCTGATGAAGCCAATAAAATTCATGGTCCTCGGTCGATGAAGCCGTTTAGCATTTTCTCCGCCATGCGGGGGCGTTTAAAGGCGCATGAATAATAAGGTGGCGGTGGGGAGGAACCGGTGGCCCTGGACGGGGAATATAAAAGCAGAAATAAGAGAATGGAAAAATACTTGGGTACTCTCTCTCTCTCTCTCTCTCTCTCTCTCTCTCTCTCTTTTTCTTTCCATATTTCGTTCTCCTCCTCATCCTTGCATTATTATTTCAAGTTTCCCATTGCCCCGTGCATGGACCAAGCCAAGTGGTCCTGAACCGCTTCGACGGGGGATATTAATTTTCAACCAATGTTATTGTTACCGAGACGAGGCAGCGATTGGTTTCCCTTTTTTTTTTTGAGGGGAGGGAGAAAAAAATGCGAAACTGGAAATGGAGAGGATTCGTAAATTTGTTTCCGGATAAAGGATGTTTCGCCGGTTTCCACGCTGTTTTCGATGAACCGATTTCATCGATCTAAATTTTATTCCCTTCGAATAGTACGAGACGAGAAATTATTAAACAATATAATATTAATATTATCGCGTGTAAAATTTTCGTATTTCGAAGATAAAGGATTCATTACTAGATATTAAAACACCCCAAATTATCCTCCAAAAAAGAATCAATTTTTCCCCATTTTTCTACAATTAATCAATTTAAATTTAATAAAATAAATTCCATCGAAATAAGATTACTATCTTTAAGAGAAAAGGCCTAGACTTTCCAGAATAAAATCAAATGCACCTCATCATAAAGAATTAACGCAACGGTCAACGTCTTCCGCCCCTCGCCCTCTGCACCGTCTATCTCGAAACCTCGACCTCGTCTCGCGTCGCAGAGGCGAGCAGCGCGAGTCGAAGAGGGGGGGGGGGAAGGAGTGAACAAGAGAGGATCCCTTGTCTTCCTCTTCCCACGCGTCATCCATCCCCTCCCTTGTTTTCCGACCTCGAGGTGGTTTTTCGAGCTTGAAATTCTCCCGTTTCGTGCGCGAACGCACACGCGCGCAAAAAAAGAAAGGGGAGGGGGAGGGGGGGAAGGGAAGGGAAGAGGAGAGAGAGAGAGAGAGAGAGAGGGGGGAGAAGCGGACAGACAAGCGGAAAAAGGGAAACATCTGCAGATCGGTGAGTCGAAGAGGGTGGAAATTGTAGGCAAACTGGTATAGTATAACCGGGTATCAGGTTTGTGAGACGGTCAGATCGGAATACCTTGGAAAATGCAACCAACCCTCGAACGTTAGACCGTGACATACCGTTGCGTTTCAACCCTGAAAGGGTAATTGACGTTTCGCTTCCGAATTCCAATACGCCATGTATCCCATTCTCTCCCTCTTCTTTCTCTTCCTTTCGCGTTTGCCGATTTCGTATTGGAGATGCGCCCCGTGGGGTTATGAAATTACGGAGCGATACACGTGCAATCGGACGGTGTAATTAATTTATTATCAGAGAAATGTTACAGGATTATCTGGTCTGGATAATTTTGTTCCAGGCTTTTCTTCGATGGTTTTTTTCGATTCGATTTCTTCCCGTTGGGGAGGAATTATTGATGAATTATCGTTTTTGCAGGTGGCTCCCGTTGTTTTCGTTGGTTTATTAATTAATCAGGTTTTTGATCGTGATGAAATTAATAGACAGTTGTTAATCCGTTAATCGATTATAAAGAATCGCGACAAATTTAGTCACCTTTTCCAACATTGACATTGGTCTTCGATTAAAGAATAAAGTTAAGGGAATGAAATTAAATTATTTCTTCGCGTATGAGTCAATCGTATTTCATATTTGAACAAGAAAATTTTCTTAATAGTTACGAAAAAAAAAAAAAAAAAAAGGAAAGTTCAATCTTTTAAATTCTTAAACCCCGATTCGTTTAAAATAATCTACAATAAAGCAGTAACAATAAAGATAAAATTGCAAGATATAATGATAAAATTAATTTCTCGGGGATAAATTTAAAATTCACGTTCACCGAAACGAGAGACAATCGGTTTTCCTCGTTATTCACCCACGATAATTCGTTGGACGTTGTTGTTCTGGCCGGGGATTCTTCTGTTTTCCAACGAGAGTGTTCATTTATAAAGGGAACGGGCAAGTCGGATTTTCAACTGTGAAGATGGAATAGCGATGAGGAAACAAGACCGTCCCGCCCGTGTTCTTCAATGCGGCCCGGATCAAATAAAGGAAGTTACACGCGAACGTATGGCATAACAGTATCGAGTTTTTCTACTGTCTGGATCAGAACGCGGCCTTGCTACGTGCAGTTTGCAGCGTCTGCACATACCTGCATCGCCATATTTCCAGTGGAAAAACTATGCGCCATATTCGGCCCAGTGCCTCTCAACCCCTGTCCCCGATATTTTTCAATCGTCTCTCGAGGAAATGGACGATCTTATCTTAATTCGCCGATAGTAGTAATTTAAATTTATCTCTGGTTACGTAAAATTGATCATTTGAAAATAATTTTTGGATTCTTCTAATTCCAGATTAAATGTTAATCGATAAATTAAAGGAAATGAATTTAAGAAGATAATTAATTAAACCAAACTTTTTAACAATCTCGTGGAACGAGAAATGAATAAAAAAAGAAACATGCGAATGAAAAGAGAAAAATTGTAAAAAGATAATTTAATAAAATAGAAAACCTACGATTACTTTCGATTAAAAAAAAAAAAAATTGAAACTAAACCTACTTATGTGTGTCAATTCTGAGAAGGATAAAATAACGAAAATAACTCGAAAATAATAAATGATAATACTAATTAAAGAAATATGACCAGGAACCATTCGAATAATCGAAAAGACAAAATAATCTTTCCCTAACAAAAATTGCGAAAAAATAATTTAATAAAATAGAAAATCTACATCTAAAGAAAATCTAGCAGTATTATTACTGCTTCGAGTTCTTCAACTTTCGATTAAAAAAAAAAGAAACTAAACGTACACACATTGATTCTGAGGAGGATAATTGATACTAATTGAAGACATACAACGAGGAACCATTCGAATAATTGAAGAGACAAAATAATCTTTCCCTAACAAAAATTGCGAAGAAATAATTTAAGAAAATCTATTATTACTGCTTCGACTTCTTCAACAGATTACTTTCTATTAAAAAAAAAAAGAAACTAAACGTACACACATCGATTCTGAGAAGCATAAAATAATAAACGATAATACTAATCGAAGAAATACGACGAGGAACCATTCGAATAATCGAAAAGACAAAATAATCTTTCCTTAACAAAAATTGCGAAGAAATAATTTAATAAAATAGAAAATCTATTATTACTGCCTCGACTTCTTCAACGGATTACTTTCTATTAAAAAAAAAAAAAAAAAAAAAGAAAATAAACGTACACACATCGATTCCGAGGAGGATAAAATACTCTCGAAAATAATAAACGATAATACTAACCGAAGAGGAATACGACGAGGAACGATTCGATGCGTTCCACGAATAATTTCACGCTCACGCTCGGGCGGATACGGAGGAGAGGGCGAAGGGGGCTAACAAATGGCCGGATGGCTTCATCTTTTCATCGCGGTCGAGAGACGGCACGTGATAACCACTGATCGCCGGACAGGCAAACAATAAAGGCTTTGGTACAAAGCCCAACCTGGCATTCCTATCCGTTCACACATGCGCGAAAGTCGGCGGTGGACAATGGCAAAGCTCGCAAGTCTTGTACACCCGGCTTCCCCGATATTAAAATACTTGAGCATATTCTTGACGAGTCGGCGCTAGGCGCCGAAAAGCTTCGAGCGTGGAGGGGAGGGGAGGGGAGGGGGCTCGCTCTTCAAAGAAGAGCGCGAGGCTTCCGGCCAAGAATCCTTTGCCGCTGATATACAAGAAATTCCACGAATTCTGCGCGAACGTTGTCACAAGCGTCATCTCTGTTTCCTCATGATCGATTCCCCTCTTTGATACGCATCCCGCCTTAACCTTTATCATCCGTGAAATCTGCTTACACGCTTTCGAACGCCGGTCGATTCCTCTCCCCCCCCCCCTCCCCTCCCCTCCTCTCCCCTCCACCCGAACGTTTATACATAGAATACGCCGGAAGTTGGTGTCTAGGAAGGAGTGTATGCAAGGAGTGGAGCTTTGTCGGCCAACTACTGTTTGTTGAGAATCTTTTTTCCCGAAGCGAGCTTTTTCTTGAAAGGAGTCGAGCTTTTGTGAAGCGCCGTTGGAGAAGAGTTATGAGAAATTTCTTTTTTTTTTTTTTTTTTTTTTTTTTTTTTTTTTTTTTTTTAGGTGGCATCGCCGCTCGATCGATCCTTTCGACGAAGAAAGAAAGGTTGCAAATGAGAAGGGGGCTGTTTGCTGTTATTTATTACTTATTACTCGAAAGAAAGATCTTTGTCTCTTGAGGCTATGCGAAAGATTCGTTAGATATCGGTTTTTTTTTTGTGTAAATTCGACATTGTGACGATCGCACAAGAGTATTTATAATTGATGGTGAAATGTCGAAAGATCAATCGAGTGTTCGTAGCACTCGGGAATATTGTAATTAACGACGTAATTAAGAGTCGTACGGAATTAATTAACATTTAATACGCGAGGATCGAAGATAATTTGGCAGTTATAACGTCAATTATGCCGCAGTTGTACAATTTTCTAAATCAATTATTGTGACGAATTTTTGATTCGCGATGAAAAATTTGGAGAAAATTTTTTCGAACATATCGATAATGATTAAAACGATAATAATTTCCTCTTCGTTGTTCATCGATTGATCTCGACGACGATTTCGATCGACGTTTCGAAAATTTTGTTATGGAGAAAAATGTTCCCTTTCACGAGCGTTTATTTTCGATACGTAAGGATAAAAAAAGAGAGGATAGCTTTTCTGAAAAAAAAAAAAAAAAAAAAAGGAAACTTATATACTGCGTGTACCATGCTTTTCAATAAACCGAATAAAGCTGTGAAACTCTGATAACGGGACGGTCATTATATTCCATTTACAATAGTTTTCTATTCGAACAAAAGCTACGTTGGATCAAGAGAAATTTTTCCCCAATTTTTGCCAAGTTTTTGTTTCTCTTTTTCGAATCAATTTCCTCGTAGTTTATACAACGCCAGTTGCCCACCCCGTTTCGAAGCTGAAAAATCGCCGGGGAAAATTATACGCGACGTGTGCAACCAAAGTTATTTTATTTCCCCTGTTCTTTTTTTTTCTTTTTTTTTTTTTTTTTTTTGTAAATACTTCCCTCCGTTGAAAAAAAAAATGAATCGAGGAAATTCGTCCGTTCGTATTATTTTTAAATAAGATTAATCAAATTTTGATACGTTTCGTTTGTTGCTTAATTGAAGTTAATTTTCAGAATTTTTTTCTTTTTTCCTTTTTTCCTTTTTAATTCACGTTAATTGGCTACAAATACTACACGTGGAATTTTAATCGAGAGAACGAAATGAAAGATATAATTAAAAAAAACACAAATATATGCAAATCTTTATTCTTAATACGAATATTTTATAAAAATTCTTGGAAATTCGTACGAAAAAAAAAAAAATACGAATAAATATATTTAAAATATCCAAGGAAATAATTATCCACAAACTATTATCAACTTCAATTATACAACAATCCAACTTAACAAAAGATCCTAAATTCAAAATGGAGATTATCATTTTTCATTAGATTAGAAATCTAATGAAACACGTTCGCCATAACCTTATAAACCCGTTTCAAAAACTTTAACGAAATCATCACGATATTACAAAACGCATATTTCCAAAAAAAAAAACCAAACATCTCAAATCGCAACTCAAACAATCGCATTAACCTGACCTGGATCGGAACGAGAACGGTCAAAAAAAAGCAATCACGAGAAATCGGGTCCCTTATTCATCCCCCAACGATGTACCCCCAATTGTTCACTCGAGATCAAATATCAAAATCAAAATACCCCGATATACACTTTCGCTACTATTTTAATTCGTATAGGGAACCGCGCACAAGTTGCTTATAATCAGTAATGGTGAACCCCTTACGTCCCATGGGGGCGTTGTCCTCCGTCTATCTCCTCTTTTCGAGGAGACCCAGAGCCTGGTATATCCGCGTATACGTGCACGGGCGACAGGGTGTTAAAAAAAAAGAAAAAAAGAAAAAAAAAAGAAAGGAAAAAAACGACGACGGATGAAACGCCGAAAAGACACTCGGCACCATTACAGAGGGTGACGAGCGTATAACGGCGTTCCTCTGAATAATTGAACTTCGATCCTCGCTTCTCGAGAATATTAATGGAACCCGCCTTCTCCTGTCCTTCTCTCTCTCTCTCTCTCTCTCTCTCTCGCGCGCGCTTCCCGCCCCACACCTCTCTCTCTCTTTCTCTCTCCTTCTCCGTTCACCCTCTTAGATCGAAACTCACACCCTGTTATATATTTCGCGTCTTCGTTCCGTGAAAATCGGGCGCGCTCGATATCGCTGCTTATTGCCGGCTTATTCGTAATTTAGAGAGTATTAAGTGCACGCTGATTTTTCTTTTCCTTTTTTTTTTTTTTATTCCTTGGAATCGTTCGATCCTTGCCAATTCAAATGATCGAAAAGATATTCGCGATCATTTTTCCTTGTTGCTCTCGTGCGTTAAAAAATTGTACAAAGGTTGAAGTTTCCTTGGATCTCTAGATGGATATACTTTTTAATTCAGTGTTATATTAGTTTTTCAAAGGGAATTTTAAAGGGAAGTTATGTTAGAGACTCGTTTGATATAATTAATTTTCAATCTTGCAAATTCAACGTTTCCTAATTTGTATATATTATTATAACTTGTTGATCATTAACATTGATAACTTGTTACGCAATAACAATGGTGTATATATATCTTAAAAAAAGAAGTTTCAAAAAATCAAGAATAAAAAATCATTCCGTGTATTTCGCTTCTCCCTCGCTCGATACGCATCTAATTGTCAATTAACAATTATTTTTCAAACAGCAATCCACTGACGATGCATACTTTTTTTTCGTCTCATCCTCAGTTTCATCTTACGTCAAACGGTTAACGGTAAACATTTTTCATAAACAATAACAATCATTCCCTTGGTTACTCTTTAATTAATTACCGAAATTGCTTTCTCGCGCCGTGGTTAGACTCACGTCCATTAATATCGCCAACGATATCCATCCATCCCTCTCTCTCTCTCTCTCTCTCTCTCTTCTCCTCGTATAAAATTCATTAACAATGCAAACCTGTTATTATACTTCGAACAGAAGCGTTTGGGAAAAGCGTTTCGGGATCGCGATTATTTATTATCCCCGCGCCAATAGATATATTAATCGGGTGTTTGCATCTGTGCACGGAAGTGATATTAACTTCATTACAACACCCTTCTTTCATTGTCTTCAATTTCCATTTACCCGATAGCTAATTATAACCTCCCTTCTCGCGCTCTCGGTTTTGACACTCTCATTAGCATCCGGGGCCGACGCCCTTCCCCACCCCCTCCCTTAACTTCGTCTAAAGATGAGATTGCCGGAAGAAGTGAATGGTCATTATCGAACAACCGATAAATCAATTTGCATTCAATCTCCATCGACAGATTTAAGCGACCTTGCTTACTCTTTCTCTCTCTCTCTCTCTCTCTTCCTTTTTCTTTCTTCACGAAATTTCAATCGCGCATGTTGAAAATTGTCAAACGTGTTTTGCCCTCGTTACACCTGGAAACGTTTTTAATCGATGATCTTGTGGAATTAAATCAATTCTTTTTTTTCATAATGAGAATCGAAATATCTCTTTTATTAATTAAATTAAACTTCCATGGAAAAAATTAATCCATGAGAAATTGTTTAAATAGATGTTGAAAATTATCAAACGTGTTTTGCAAACGTTTTTAATCGATGATCTTGTGGAATTAAGTCTAATTCTCTTTTTTATAATGAGAATCAAAATATCTCTTTTATTAATTAAATTAAACTTCCATGGAAAAAATTAATCCAGAGAAATTGTTTAAACAGATGTTAAAAATTATCAAACGTGTTTTGCCCTCGTTACTCCTGGAAACGTTTTTAATCGATGATCTTGTGGAATTAAATCAATTCTTTTTTTTTATAATGAGAATCGAAATATCTCTTTTATTAATTAAATTAAACTTCCATGGAAAAAATTAATCCATGAGAAATTGTTTAAATAGATGTTGAAAATTATCAAACGTGTTTTGCAAACGTTTTTAATCGATGATTCTGTAGAATTAAGTCTAATTCTCTTTTTTTTTTTATAATGAGAATTAAAATATCTTTTTTATTAATTAAATTAAACTTCCATGGAAAAAATTAATCCATGAGAAATTGTTTAAACAGATGTTGAAAATTATCAAACGTGTTTTGCCCTCGTTACTCCTGAAAACGTTTTTAATCGATGATCTTGTGGAATTAAGTCTAATTCTCTTTTTTATAATGAGAATCAAAATATCTTTTTTATTAATTAAATTAAACTTCCATAGAAAAAATTAATCCATGAGAAATTGTTTAAACAGATGTTGAAAATTATCAAACGTGTTTTACCCTCGTTACTCCTGGAAACGTTCTTAATCGATGATTTTGTGGAATTAAGTCTAATTCTTTTTTTTATAATGAGAATTGAAATATCTTTTTTATTAATTAAATTAAACTTCCATGGAAAAAATTAATCCATGAGAAATTGTTTAAATAGAAGATCATCGACTTTTATTACTTTCGTGTGTGAACAATTTAATAATCTATCTGATCTGTAACTGTAAAACCAAAGGTTTTTCGATACATTAAACCTCCATGGAAAAAATTAATCCACAAGAAATTGTTTAAATAAAAAATCATCGACTTTTATTACTTTCGTGTGAACACTCTGTAACAATTTAATATATAATAATTAAACACTGTAATAATTTAATATTGTTACACAACACACGAATCTATCTGATCTAACTTTAAAACCAAAGGTTTTTCGATACAGGGCGAAGGAAGAAACGCGAAGGAAGAATGAAAGGAAAGAAAGATGATCCGGTGAGGTAAGGACAAGACAGGGCACGAGGGTGGCATCGAGAAGGATATTAGGGGACCTGGAGGAGATGGGGAAGGTGGGAAGGGCCGGTTCCATTGCAGACATAACCGCACTTTGCCACATTAGCTTTTATGTTAGTACATTCGAGCATGCGGCTTACCTAACCTCTTAGCAACGTCCATCTCTGCGTTAGGCGGGCGTATGGCGCATATATACATTTCGTCCAGAAATGTTTCCAGTTGTAACGTTGTAAACGTCCAGTAGTAGTAACCATCATCGTTTCGCAATGTTCATGGTACGAGACCATTACTTGCAACCAGGCCACCGTTGTTTCAAGGCTTATCTAACGACTTCCTGATGGAGGGAGAACCTCGACTGGCTTAAATACTCGTTAACCAACGCCAATCTTCGTTCGAAGAGTCGATTTCTTTCTTCGACTCGAGTCGTTTCTTTTTTTTTTTTTTTCTTCTTCTTCTTTTTTTGTTTCAATTAATTGATCTTGCAACAACAATGTGTCGAATAATTTAACCGTTGAATTCAATCGACACGATAATTTAAAAAATAAATTGTAAATTTCTGACGATGAATATGTTAATGATTTTACCGAGAAGTATGAATTTTCCAAGAGAAAGAAAAAAATTTGTATTCCAACGATGAATACGTCAATAGTTTTTCTCGATTGATTCTAAGAATCTGGAATATTTAATTAGTGTCTGCAATCAATACGCACGACTATTTAATTTTCTAATGTTTATTTTCTTCATAATTCGGGACGAAATTTTGTTCAATTTCTTTACTGTATCTTTAAATTTTGCTAAATTTTTTCGTAGATTGAAAATCTTCTGGTGAAAGGATTAAATATTGTTTCGATGTTACGATTGCTATTTCATCGTTGTTTATCGAAATTACGATTCTTTTGTAAGTAAAAAGATGTCGAATCGTCTGAATTCGTAAGTCGAGAGACGATAATTTTCCCGATGACCAATTAGCAAATTGATTGTTTTCCATACGTGTACAACATCTTAATTAATTTCAGAACAACAGAATGAACATCTCCAATAGATCGATCCTCTCGTTTCTCTCCTCCTTCATCGAAACTTCTTACAAAAATCTCATCATTACTTCGTAATGAAAACGTATTATCGAAAGCAATAGCGGCGAATTAAAATAATCCTGGGGGAGAAAGAATCAAATATCAATTTCGCTTTACTCTCAAAATTTCTCTTCGAAATACACGTAGAGATGTTGCACAAAAAGGCAGGCGAGCCGATTATTTATGGAATTACTTATGGGAAAGCCTCGACAATTTGTCTCAAAATGTTCGATCCACGATGAATAGGCGGGCGACAAACCATCCCGGAACAATCCCTTAACAGACGCATTCAATAAAATCCAATTTGGCGGTGGCCCGTGCTCTCACCACCGAAATTAGGAGCGTGTGTACGCGGTTTGGCACGGGATATACGGAGGCCACCCTTGGCCCCGCCAATTCAGGACATTCCTGCAAATAATTTCGGCCCACCCACACGGCACGGAACGTCCGCCATCGTGGCTGAAATGAAATGGTAAAAGTGGGACTTATGAGGGATTCTCTCTCTTTCTCTCTCTCTCTATCTATCTATCTATCTATCTCTATCTCTGTCCGTCGTGCATCGCTGAACGGAGGCCGAGGAACGAAGAAGAATCGAGGTATTTATGTGTCTCTGTGTGTGTGTGTGTGTGTGTTTGTACGCGTACGTGTTTCGCGTCGTTCGATATCTTTAATTTTCTTCGCTTGATTTTTATTTAGGTCACGGGTTTATTCGTCGAAAATTGTTGAGATGAAATCTCGTACGATTCCTTCATTTCTCTGATACTTTTAAATTTTGGTAAATCGAAAATTTCCTAAAGAGGGAGGGAGAAAGGATTATGAACAATTTTATTATTCGTTTGAAATTATTTCTTATTCGATACTTGATCAACTATTCATTCAGGGACAATTTCAAAAATTTCGAATGATATGATAATAATAATAATCCTGTGTGAGCACAGAAGAAAGGATTTTTCTTGAATAAAATCGATTGTTCGAGACGAAATTAATTAAGACATTGCACGTACGAAAAAATATTCAAAACTGGCTCGACTTGAAATAAATTTCGATACATCGAAATTTATTCACTTTATATATCGTCTCGACTCAACAATTCATATCGGACGATTCGATATTTTTACACTTGGAAGAATCGTAATTTCGCCAAGACCGAGTGAAAAATTCCTCGACCAATTATCGAATCGCTTAAAACCTGTGAAAAAAAAAAAAAAAAAAAAGAACTCTCTTATTAAAGGAATCAGAAGTTAAATAACGTATCCGCGCGAGGTTACAAGGCGCGTGGAGGTAAAAAAAAAAAAAAGAAAAAAAATATTTCATAAAACTGCGGGAAAACTTTTTTCCTTTTTTCTTTTTATCCCAGCTTTGAAACCGGCCAACCCACCGCCCAGAATATATACATATACACACACACATATATATATATATATATCGAGGATTCATTAAAATCTTGTTCTCGACGATGGAATGTCCGTTGCTTAAAAAACTGGGATATATTTTATCGCTGTGTAAACTTACGATCGAGCTTGAAACCGTGGCGTATCGTTGGCCATTTCGTTGGTGGTCGGGAAAGAGAAACGCCGTAATTAAAGGAAATTTTAGAAAGCTTCCCCGAACGTTTTATTTCTTTCTTTTCTTCTCATTTTTTTCTCTCTCCCCCTCCCCCTTTTTTCTTTTCTCTTCTTTCTTCTCTCTCTCCCTCTCTCTCTCTCTCTCTCTCTCTCTCTCTCTTTCTCTCCCTCTCTCCCTCTCCCTCTCCCCATACTTCCTTTATTTCATCGGGTATCATCGGAATGTAATTACGTTCGTGCTCTCCCTTTCCTCCCACGGTATTAATTCCAGAAATTTTTACTCAAGCGTACAGCTTAATTAAATCCAATTTAAAATTGCTTGTAACACGGAGTGTTCGTTGCGTAAAGAGATCACACGTTTACTATCGGTGTAATTACGCTGTTGGTGCAGAAGAAGGAGAAATAAAAAAAAATCTCTTGTCTCTATGAGGGGAGGAGGAGAGGGGGGATACAATGGTTCCCCGCACGGTTTTTCAAACGGTATCGCGTGAGTCGAGTTTCGTTACGCGAGATGGTGTACGAATCGATAAATTGTCGAATTTTAATCATGGGATCCAATATTTCCTCGATCTTGCGGGAGAAGATTACAGAAGGAATAATTGGTATTCCGTTTTTGTTGGAACTTTGGAATTTCCCCTCTTAATTCTTCAATTCTTCAAACCTTCAATCCCGAAAAAGGGAATATAACGCGTTTATCAAAGTTGAAAAGAAGCGAGAATACGAATAATTTAAATCGAATAATTTTCATTTATTATTAAAAAAAAAAAAAATTAAACAACACCGTCTTTACTTTATTTATAACATCCATGAATCCAAGAATTTTCTTGAATCAAGAACTTTCGACCGTTAAAAGTAAATCTATCGAAAAAAAAAAAAAAAAAAAAAAAAAAAGAAAAAATGGTTGAAAAATCCCAAAGAATATTTCTTATTCCATTCTAATTGTTAATTGTGCCGTCATCTTCCAAAATTACGTACCAAATATTTGTCGGCGAAGCCACGCCAAGAATTAATTTCGACGTTCGGTTCGATCGATGCTTTTTCCTTTGACGAGCTTTGACGAGAACTTTCGTCTCTCGATGCAAAACGAGCTTGCCAAGCAAACCGAGGGTGTTGTTTCACGGCCTATAATACAACACGGCCACGACCTCCGCCGGTATATACGGGAGCACGAGGTATAATTAAGGTTCGGGACAACCTACGCGGCTTTTGTACCCGGCCGAGGTGCGTTCGGCCCTGGAGAGAGTCGTGTTGGCTGGCTTCCATGCCTGTGGAAGGGCGTCTTGATTTAATATAACGAAATTATAACAGGCTTGTGTACCGTTAATTAAACAAAGCTAGCAAAAATTTTTCTTCAAACTTTTATATATCCCTTCTGTATTTTCTTATATATTAGGTGCATCTCTTTCATTTTCCCATTCGATCTCTTCTAAGTTTCTTCCGGAAACATTTCACGTTGTGCACGTATCTTCTCTCGCTAATTTTTTAAAATTATTCTTCTATTTTTTTCCTCGAGTATAACCAATCCAAATTTCATCAACCCACTTCGTTTTTTCCTACTCGATCGTTTCTTTTCAGAAAATATATATATATATATATATATATATAAAGCGTGAACTTCGTGCAGTTCTTCCTTCCACGAATTTCTTTAATTTTCCTTCTCTTCACTTTTTCTTAAGTACATTTGATGATATAGTACGGTCATAAATTAAAACATTAAACGGAGGGGACGGGGATTGATATCTGCTGGAAAGGCAAAGCGTTTTTATACGGGAGAGAGAAAGAATCTTAAAGTAATTGAGTTTCTTTAATATTTCAAAGATTCGCCACTTATTTCCTCCATCGTCGAATTCACAGATCCACTTTCAATTTTTTCGCTTTCCAAAAATCAGCAAACCCCATAAGACACACGAGGGAAAAAGAATCTCAAAGTAATCGAGTTTCTTTAATATTTCCAAAATTCATAGATCCACTTTCAATTTTCAGGAATTTTTTCGCTTTCCAAAAATCAGCAAACCCCATAAGACACACGAGGGAGAAAGAATCTCAAAGTAATCGAGTTTGTTTCTTTAATATTTCCAAAATTCACAGATCCACTTTCAATTTTCAGGAAATTTTTCGCTTTCCAAAAATCAGCAAACCCCATAAGACACACGAGGGAGAAAGAATCTCAAAGTAATCGAGTTTGTTTCTTTAATATTTCCAAAATTCACAGATCCACTTTCAATTTTCAGGAATTTTTTCGCTTTCCAAAAATCAGCAAACCCCATAAGACACACGAGGGAGAAAGAATCTCAAAGTAATCGAGTTTCTTTAATATTTCCAAAATTCACAGATCCACTTTCAATTTTTTCGCTTTCCAAAAATCAGCAAATCCCATAAGACACACGAGGGAGAAGGAATCTCAAAGTAATCGAGTTTGTTTCTTTAATATTTCCAAGATTCATTAGTTATTTTTTCCATCGTCGAATTCCACTTTCAATTTTCCTATTCAGGAATATTTTCGCTTTCCAAAAATCACCAAATCTTAGAAAGAATTCGTGGCAATTTCGAAAACAAGGGTTTTCGACTCGCCCCACTCGTCTTTCTTCGTCCTTTCTACGTCACTTGCACTCCACCCCCTCCCCTTCCCAACTCGCCCCTTAGTCGTCTCCGTTTTGGATCTCGAGTTCGTTTTCCTTCACCCACCACGGCTCGAAATTACACGCGAGTAATTTATAATTTAGACGCGAGGAGGAGACGGTGGCGGAGGAGGACGAAGACGACGAAGACGACGACGATGGCGAAGACGACGAGGACGAAGGTCGACGTCGCTGGAAATGGGGATGAGAGACACGTGTGTGGCCACGGTTGTCAGTTTCGGTTAATGTTTTCGGCTTGTTGCCGCTTATTTTCCCAGATTTTTCTGGGATTGTGCCCGACGAGGGTTGTAAGAGGGTGGAATCGAGCTGGAACGAAGAGATTTTTTTTTTTTCTAAATTCGTCTCCTTCTTTTTCTTCGAGCCTTTTGGCGTATCGTACAGGGAAGATAAAGAAAATTGCTCGCCCAATTCCTTCTATCTTTCGTACTTTTCGAGTAACGATTTAAAAGTTCTTTTTATATTAGAATCTTCTTTTTCTCTCTATTCATATTCATATCGTAATCGTGAGAATTTTTGCTCTGAATTTTTATTTATTTCCTCTTGCGAAATTTTTATGCGATCATTTGTAACATATTTAGATAAATTGTATACGTAAGAAGCATTATATATAACTTCTTCTGCAACATTTATATTATCATTTTATAATTTTTAATAAGATGAAACGTGTATCCTCAAATATCGTTTAATTTCTTGAATAAATATAACAATTGCCGCCCTTCGTTATCAAATTGTTTCGAGGATTTTATTTTCCCATTGTTTGGTCGTGATTACGATGCAATATAAACTCGGATCTGAAAAAGCGAAATTCTTGCTTCCCCTACAAAAAAATCGCCGCAACTCGTCGCATATATCGAAATATAACAAAAAAAAAAAAAAAACCGGAGGGAAAAAAATTTGCGCGAAGAAGCGCGCTTCGAGAAATTTCCAAATGAGAAAAGGAGGAATCTCTCCGTTCCTTTTGAAGAACGAGAAATTTCTGTCAGATCGGTGAACGAAGAATTTCCAACAAAAAAAAAAAAAAAAAAAAAAAAAGAAAAGAAAAAATCACGCAAAAAGTTCCAATTAAAAATGAATCGTCTGACGACAAAATAACCGTGTCGATAACCGTGTAACGGATCCTCTCCGAGCACGGAGGGTATTGTTGTTCGAGAGGTAACGACAACTTACACGGTAAATTACAGTAAAGGAAAGTTGGTGACGCGGTGCATCGACGGCTAACGAGCTTAACGCCAAGCAATCAGAATAATGAGAAAGTTGGAACGTTAATCCATAAAGTGGGTAAGGGTGGGTGAGGGAGAGGTGGAGGAAGAGGGGAGGGGGAAGAGGGTTGCCCCGGAATTTCCGGGCGCTCGCAGTCGAAATTGAGGTGATTTTTGCCATGTCCCATCGGTTACGTCTTGCGTTTCCAGCGAGCGACGAGCAAGTTCGCCTCCCAATTTAAAGTTTGGAATTACATCCGGCCCTGCAACGTTCGACATCCTCCCCCCCCCTTGCGAGAAGGAATTATTATCCTTGGATCACACGTGTGGGGACGAAGAATACATTTTTGCAACCGATTAAAACTTGGAATAATTCCAAGTCCCTCGTAATCTCGTGTTTCGCAAACACGAGATGCTTGGAAATGATTCCGTGGAGGGATAATCGATGGAATGTTTCAACTCATCCCTCCTCCTTTTTTTTTTTTAAATCAATCGTTTGAAAGAAATTCTACGTATGATAGAAATAAAATTCTAATTCTAATAAAAATTTATGGTGGGGCATAAAATATCTTTGAGAGGATGAAATTCAAATTCCCTAAAGATTCAACTACCATTCTTTTTATGTAAAATTGGAAATAATTATGATAGGATTGATAGAGGGCATATTTATATATCTAAAATGTTTCGATATTTTTCTTTTAAATCAATCGTTTGAAAGAAATTCTACGTATGATAGAAACAAAATTCTAATTCTAATAAAAATTTATGGTGGGGCATAAAATATCTTTGAGAGGATGAAATCCAACCCCCAAAGATTCAGCTACCACTCTTTCTATGTAAAATTTCACTTGAAAATAATTGTAGCAGAATCGATAGAGAGCACTTTATACATTTAAAATCATTGCAAAGTTATAAAAAAACAAAAAAAAAAATGCCTATCTACATCAACTTTATTCTTTCATCCATCGTATTATTTCTATTTTATTTTTATTATTTAAAGAAAAAAAAAAAAGAAAGAAATAAAAAAGAAACGCAAATCTTAAAAGCTTAAAAGTAATTATTTCTTATAGATTTCCAAGAGATATGAATCTTTAGGAAAGCTATATCCGGGCCAAATTGATAGAGGAGGACGAGGAAACAGATTTCAAAAAGCGAGGAAACATCTAGTCCAACGAAAATTGCATCAAGACTCCTCCGTTCCCGGCAACCTCTTTACCTCTTGAAAAATATTCAGGACTGGACCGACCTATATGCACTACACTTTCGTATACACCGTGTGTCCATTCAAATTTCACTCTTTCAAAATTTCTTCCTTGTATCATTTCCTCGTATCGAACATTACATCATTACAACATCAAAGTTTGAGAAAAATTTAATAATTTAATTTCACTCTTTGAAATGTTCCAAATATTCGAATAAATTTTCATCCCTCTCCTTAAACCGCACTACGCTGTACCGTAATTTTCCAAAAAATTAATTCCACTTCCTCTCTCTCTCTCTCTCTCTCTCTCTCTCTCTCTCTCTCTCTCTCTCTCTCTCTCTCAAATATCCCCAATATTCCATTTGATAAATATCATTCGACGGGAAAGACACAGAAACTTAATTACCAATTTAATAAAAATTCATTTTCGAATCGATCGAAAAAAACTCCGATACAAGAGAGGATAAAAAGGGTGTATTTTTCATTGTTCATAAAATTTCTTCAATTGAAAAATTTTCTTCCTGAACGGAGAGAGAGAGAGAGAAAGAGAGAGAGAGAGAAGATTCGTCTTCGTTCCCGTTCACGGATGATCGCGCGCTCGCAACACCCTGTAGGGATGCACAATCTGAAACGCAGGCGTGCACGTGTGCCCACCTATGCGACCTGTAAAATATTCAAAATCCATACTGGGGTATTTACGGGGACGGGTGAGCCCGTATGTCGTAACGTTGCCGGGGTTTATTATATTTTAGACGTGTCTCTTCCCGCTTACCCCACGGGAGAAAGAGTCTCTCCCCGACAGAGATGAAGAGAGAGAGAGAGAGAGAGAGAAAGAGAGAGAGGGAGAGGAGACAAATCGAATCGAACGAGGGATACGGTTGATCGAAAACCAAGAAAAATCCTGTTTCGAGCGCGAGCTTCTATTTTAACTCGGCATTTTTTTTCTTTTTCTTAATTTCTCTTTTAATCCATCCATTCCTTTCTCGATCATTGTCTCTTTTAAAATACCGTCTTTTAAAGTAAATTTTTATTTACACGAATGGAATAATAATCCCGAGTTTGACGATGTTTAATTTAAAAAATTCTATTTCAAATTATTTTCGTAAAGCAACGATGATAAATTGTTTTAAATCAAATTATAAAAAGCTACGCGATATTACGACGTTTAAAGATTCGAAAAGGAAAGGGAGGAAAGAGAAAGAAAGGGATATCGAAATAATGCGTTGATGTCTCGATCGATCGAGATCGAGTCGTCTCGATATCCTTCGAAGATCGAGGATAGAAAATTATAGAAAGGTGGCTGCATACGCAATTTACCGTCTGCTAAGGAAGAATCGGTTGTATGCGCATACAGGATCTATCCGGTAAGAAGAAACAGTGGCGCAGATGGCTGATCCACTCAATTTCAGATTCATGGATGCTAGACTGAAAAATGGCGTCTACCCCTTCGCGTTCTTATTCTCCTCTCCCTCCTGTCGATTTCCTCTTTTTCCACTTTGTCTCCCTACATCCCCCTTTTTTTTTGTCCCTTCTCCACACGCTCCTTCCTTTGCATATCCTTTCTCAGAGATCTCGCCCTCGCTCGCCCATCCCTTCCTCCTCTTCGTTTGAATAATTATCCACCCTTCGACGATTTCGCTTTATTATTAAGTTACCACATATTGCATATGCAAATTTTCATCGATCAGAAGAATTCTGAAATCAAGAGATTCGTCTGTTCTCCTCGCGTTTCCCCTCCTTTCACGAGAGAGAGAGAGAGAGAGAGATTTGCGAAATTCACAATTTCTATCTTGTTATTTTCAAGACGATAATTCAATTTCTTTTCTTTAAATTTACCTTAAATTTACTGTGATCTTCCGATCATTTTTAACGATCTAATTACAACAATCACAGAGAATTTTTTCGATGTTAAATATCCGTTCAGGAATTTTCAAATTTTTTTTCCAAAGTATATATATATATATAAATCAACGTTTGTTATTCAATGAATGCAAAAAAGATTTCTTCATTCGGTGTATAATGTTTCATTCCACGTAGACACTCGTGCAAGCTGTTCTTTTTATAGCTACTTGTTTACGACAGCCACGTATTAAAAATAAATCCTGAAACACAGTAGCTAAGTTTATATATATATATATATATATATACGCAAGAAGGAAGAAGATTGTTAGGCAACTGTGTCACGTAGTTTAAAGGAGACACGCTAAAGAGACACCTTAAATTTCCCTTCTCCTTCAGAAAGGAAGGAAAGAAACGAAAGAAACGGCGGAAAGAAGAGAAAGATAAAAGAGAGAAAACACAAAAATTCGAAATATCTTTAAATCCCTCTTCTTTTTTTTTTTTTTTTTATCCCTCCTAAGAAACTCGCATCTTTGAATTCGCTCCTTCGAATTAATCGATGCATCGAAAGCGAAATCTCGAAAACTCAGCCTAAACTTTTTCCAAGGAAGGAAGTGTAACACGTTCCACGTTAGAAAGAAATTGTGTGCCGAAAAAACAGAGAGAGACTCGTCTCTCAAACTACACATACACGCCGCCAATACAATAAGATAGACGGAAATACACTTGGAATTTGTCGCCTCGTTTCCTTTCTCTTCCTCTTTAATATCGTTGACTTCGGTGCAGAGAGACCTCGAAATATACGCTCTCTTCCTTTCTTCCACCACGAGCAAACACTTTAGTATTTTTCCTTCTTCTATTCTTCGAGCTTTTTCGTCCCTCCAACGCGGGATGAAATCGAAGGTTATCCTTCTTCTCGAAATACGAAAAAGAAAAATTCTTCGAGTTTTTTTCACCGTGAACTGCCGATATTAATCGCGCAAATAAAATTTTGCGAAGAAGCGAAATGTTTTGAAACGTTCGTTCGCTTCTACGTCGCGCGAGAGAATAACGGGACGTCCCGCTTTCAAAGTAAATTTTGTTTACTCGAGTGTGCTTACGTGTGCGTGCGTGTATACGCCTCTTCCTTCCTCGTGGAAATTATCGATTATAATTTCGAAATTAGACTCAAGGGTTTGATTGCGAATTTCCGATCTCGTTTTTTGGATGCGACAAATTTCCGTCATTTTATCTTTTCTCTCGAAACGATTCGATATCGATACTTTTTATCAATCCTTCGTACTCGTGATTCCTTTATTATTTAATATTATATATTAAATAATATAATTTTTTATTAATTAAATATATTAAATATATTAAATATATTAAATATTAAATATAAAAGAAACACTGTTATAATTTAAACATATATATCATCCGAATATAAAACTTTATGTTCGCAAAAATTTCTTCATATTTCATCTTTATCCTCAAATACGTTTAAGAAAAAGAAAGAAATAACCTCGTCTCGCATTTTCACAATCTTCGATTTTCACGATTTCCACGATCCGTGGAAAAAAGAAAAGAAGGGGTAGATCTCGAAATTCGAACCTCTTCTTCGGGATGAACATTCGGGAATACGTATTCGGACCACGGTGTTGACAGGAAGATAAGTATTCGCCCCCCTCTCTCATCCGCCATGGGGGGAGGGCCGAAATCCATGGAAGCGCGATAAAGTAATTGCGGTACAAAGTATGAAATATGCAGGAGGGCATACGGTGCGAGGTGTAGGGCGAAGATGAAAATGAAGACGCGCTCTGACGAGGCGCGAGCGGGGAAGGAAGGAAGGAGGGAAGGAGGGAGGAAGAAAGATAAGACAAGGGTTGGCTTGGACAAGGCTTGGCGGAGGGTTCCCGCGAATTATAAGTTTTAATTACTGGAAGATGAGCGGATGGATTACTTCGTATCTTCTTCCTCTTTCTTCTTCTTTCTTTCTTTCTTTTTTTTTTTTTGTTCTTTTCCTTTTCTCTTCCCATTTTGACGGACGAGTCAGTTGAGAGACAATTTCGAGGGAGAACGAATTTCTCGAAATTTAGATTTCGAAGGATCGAGAAAAAGTTGGAGTTGCTGTTCGAATTTCAATCTTAATAAAATGTTATTATGCCTCCTCGATAATTAATAAAAATATGAAATCGTTTTGATTATTGAGTTTGGCTGTCGCGTTTATAATAAATTCGACATATTTCAATTGATAGAGGCCAGTAAAATAAATGAGCAAATTGTTTACAATTTATTGAACAAGCTTCGTTCGACATTTTTACGTAACAATTTTCGCCTTCCAGAATCGATTCTTCTATGAAATATCGATTGAAACAAATCATCCTCCCTTTCCTTTGCTCGATAAATTTTCCATTTCTTTTTCTTTTCTTCTTCTTTTTTTTTTTGCAAGATCTGCCTAATGCAAAATCGTGAGGAAGAAAAATAAGAAAGATCTATATTCTCTTAGCCCTGATGTCGTAGGGCTGTAACGAGGAGGTGTAAAAATCGATCAGATTCGAGGCAACGTCGCTATAATTTATCATCTTGAAACTGGCTGCCATTTTGCGTAATTGAGGAACCGATGGCGGATGAAGACTTGGGCGCGAGAAATTGGCCGTTCATGAAATTGATTGCCGAATGGATCAGCTGTGCACGGACTTTAACTATTCAAGAGTGGCTGGCATTTTCGTACCACTTCCCTGTCAGTTTTAGATCCCTCCTCTTCCCCCGTTCTTTCCTCCCCTCGATGGAAACGAATCTCGCTAATTTTTCAAAGAAATATTACCTGGCAACCTGGTTTTAATGTATAATATTCCCGTCTATTAACTATATATAAAGTGGTACGAGAGTATCAACGTGAAATGGGATTTTCTTTCTTTCTTTTCTTTTTTTAATTTTTCTTCCCTCTTTTTTTTTTTAAATATCGACGAAGAGAGTTTTTCCTTTCTTTTTTTTTTTCTTTCGAAATATTCGGACGAAATTTTAACGAGGACGCGAGAATTCGAAAATTGTTTTACTGAAAAAAAAAAAAAAAGAGAGAAAGGAAAAAAGGATCATCGTGGATTATTCGTTCTCGTTAGTGTCAAAATACCGAGAGAGAGAGAGAGAGAGGCCCTTTTTCACGAGACTTTGGTAACGTCTTTTGAAAATCTGGATGATACTTTGAACGCGTTCTTACGTAACGTATAAGCCGCTTATATATTCATCGGCTCATAAATGTCGAAGGTACATTAGCACAACATCTTGTTCGTGGGTAATATCACTTTTTCTATCGCGAGCCAACACGATGAGATTTAACGTGCAACAATTTGATGATAGATCGACGGTAAGGGATTGAATTAAACGAAGTGAATAAGGAAAAGTAAAGGGGAAAGAGTATAAATTATTGATTTATCTAAATCGATCAATGTCTGACCAATATTGATTTATTCTACTACTGTATTGTGACTGGAGTCTCGATTCTTCCGTTCACCTGATCATGAAGAACTCCAAGAAAAAAATTATAACCTCAAAGTGCAAACAACCTCATTACCTTTAATAATGAGAACGATTTTTCATTCTAACGAATAACAATAAAGAAACGTTTTCTAACTTTTTAAAATTTACTATATATATATAACGAAATATATTCACTTGTATTCAATAATTAACTCTGATGTATTCCATCGAAAAGAAAAAGCTCATCAACGTATCCCTTATTCACAGCCAACGATTTATCCCAATCTAGACGATTTCCACGAAGAAAAAGAAGAAGAAGAAGGGAAAAAAAAGAAGATCCCAAAAGTCCGTAAAAACAACAAACGTCGAAGGTGTCGATTAAATTTCCCTTGAAAAAAAAAAGTGGGACGATTTTCTACCTCGAAACGGATATACACGAGCGTGGGGACAAAATTTTTCAGCCCGGCGAATAGGAATTCACGGTAGAATTCCTCTTCGTTGCAACACGACAGAAGCGATGCTGATTGGTATAATAGTACAGTGGAAATGGGTTTGATGGACCGAATGCTCGGTTGTGTGACGATCGTCGATGAAACGGCACTCTTCTCACGCGCGCGCACACGCACACGCGTGTACGTATCACCGTTTACGTAACACATCGAAGCATCCCGTGCGAGCGAAAGAGGAGCGCGGCCACTCTTTGATGCGTACGATAACACAAAGAAACTCCACTCTTGTGCCGCACTCTTGCGTGTTGCGTTTCCAACGTAGCGCTAGGTCAGTTTCCAGACCAAAAATATCGTATTTCTTATTTCGACCATCGGTGGTGGTGTTTATTTATTCCGATCGAGTCCGGAATTTTTCTCTCTTTTTTTCCTCTCCCCTCCCCCTCCTTCTCCGTTTTTCTTTTTTTTTGGGGGGAGGGAAAGGAGAGGGGGATTGAATTATTTCGGACAACAACTTTGATTCGAGATCGATAGGGATATTTTTCCGTGCGCTTGATCCGGATAGGAGTTTATCGCCTGGATATATTTTCGACGAACAAAAAGCGATGAGCAATGTATTATCTATGAAAATGATTTATTAGATACGAATGTATTATATATCGTATTACTGTTCGAATCTTTTGAATAATCAATAGTTTTATACGATATGTTCATTTCATTTAAAAAAGTATCTATATATATAGATACTTTTATATATTTTATATATATTTTATATTTTTTATACTTTTTATATATATATATATATCTACCAATAAAAATTGTCAAATAGAAATTATAATATAAAAGATAACATAAGTGTTATAAAGTATCACTTTATATACGCACAAGTTTGAAATTCAGAAGATTCCTTAGAAACGAAGAAGAGAGGATAGTTGCTTCCTCCACACGGATAAATAATCATCGAGGGAGATAACCGGCCAATTCCATCCCCATCTATTCGATAAGCACCTGATCACAGCGTGAAAATGAAATGGGGCAGGGCGTCGAAAAGGCCGTTTGATTAATTTAGTCGAGGATTCGGGAATCTTGTGGCGCGGTCGTTCACCGGTTTTCCACGTGATAAGTCACGAGAAACGCGAGGAAACATTGATTGATGAGTTACGCTTCCCGTTAGGCGAGCAATTTCCAGGAATGATCTGGACCGCGCGGCCTTTTAGTAACAGCCGAACGAATGTTGATGCAGCGCGCGTGTGTGTGTGAATGGACCATATATATATATATATATATATATTGGCGAGAGTGGAATGGAGCCTGTTACATATGTAGATTCCCTATGTATCGATGTAGAAATTACATCGAATCACGACGACCTCGATCGAACAATTATTACACAATTATTGCAAAAACTGGAATTTTTGCAATAGGTTAGGTGATTTGTTTTTAATCGATCTGAGTAAAATTAGGATCCTCCTTTTTCCATCGAATTTGTTGCGTTATTTATATATCGATCAGTGTTAGAAATTTCATCGAGTGATGTAATCGATGAGCAATTATTGATTGAAAATTGGAATTTTTTTAAGTGTTCCGTCGAAAATTGAGATCCTTGAACGAAATCGAAATCTTCCTTTTTCCATAAGATAGATCATTAGATGCCAAACTTGTGGAGTGATGAACTTCGACGAACAATTATTAACGAAAATTGGGATCCTTGAAGTCGAAATCTTCCTTTTCCCATAAGATAAGTTTCCATATTTAAATTTGATCGATCAAGATAAATCTTCCTTCGTTTCGTTCCTCTTCTAATAATCGTCTAAAAATCAACATGACGAATATTAATGAAATTAGAACTCTTTGTCACGAACAAATTACAAAAAGAAATCTTCACGTAGGAATAAATTTTTCTTCCATTTAATTCATTCGACACTTTTCTCGAGACACACGTCTCGAGATAATGAAAAGGAATTTTATATATCTTTATCATTGAAAAATTCCTTTTGGAACCCATACTTCTTCCACTTATTAGATTATATCAATATAATCTAATAATGATATTACAACAATCAACTTCTTGAAAATGGGATACAAAGCCATCACTCGATCGCTGTGCGTGTAAAAGAACGTTCGAGACGATATAATATCCGTCCACGAATGTAACCAGCTATAATGGGAACGAAACTGTATCCCAACATATGCCAATAGTCTCTGTATTATAACACCGGCTATAGCACCAGCGTATTTCACCTATATGGGCCAATGTACACTATCGGCAATGTTGATCCCCCTATTATTCGACCGGCGTATGGCTAATGACGATTAACGGAATGTTTAGAGCATTAATCCCTGGCATTAATATTTTCTCTCTCTCTCTCTTCCTCCTCCGCCCCCCTCCCCCCTCCATATGCATCGAAAACTGTGGCGCACGTGGGCCACACTAATGCGTGTATGGCTCTCCGAGGCATCCAGTTATTACTTCTCGATCGAGAGAATTAACTTGTCGATAGAAAGAGTGTGGTTGAATGCAAAGCGTGCGATCGGGATCGTTTCCAACTTGAGAATATTTCTCCTATTTTATATGTATAATTAGTGTGATACATGTTGTTACTTCTCTACTGGAAAATTAAATTTTCGAAATCGAGTCATCCTGTTTGTATATTACATTTGAAAAAATAATAGTTTTTAAGCTTCGAAGAGTTTCTTATTTCTTGTATAAAAAATTATATATAGTTTCTTATGGTTTTTAGGGGTAATAATTCTTTTCTAAGTCAATTATTATTCTTAAGAGAAGTAATGGAAGAATGAAATGAAAATATAAAAATTGGGGAAAAAATATTGGAGAGAACAAATAATAGATTTCGATATTTATTTCCAGTACGATTTTGTTATATTTTCGCTATTGTTTCTCCAATCTGTTTCTTCTTCGAAATATGGGGAGAGCATATAATATTCTCGCGTGCGAATTAATAAATTGTAGAAAACGTTTCGAAATATAATATTTCAAACTCGTGTGTACTAATAACACCAAAGGATAGTAATAAAGTAAATTCCCGTAAAAGCCGATAAAAAATAATTTTCCCTCCCCCCATTTCATTGAAATATTACCACTTTTAAAAGTTACTCGTTTCAGATCAATGGCTCAATTAGAAGAAAGAAATTAATACCAATCTAACCAACAATAGTTCTCCGTAATAAACCCCTGTTAAAAATAGGGAAGAAGAAGAATCGAGAAACCATCTTCCAAAAATTCAATAATCAAACTATTTAATCATTAGATCAAATCAAAGATTTCCTTGCCTTGAAAATTTAATTATCCATATTTTCCGAGCTTTAACGCTCGATCGAAGGATGCGAATTTTTTATTATCCAACGATTTCGTGGATCTCGCATCCTTCGATACTTCCGGCGGATGCGAGAAGGAAGAAGGAAGGAAGGAAGGAAGGAAGAAAAAGAAGAAAAAAAAAATAGGTTCGAAGTAGGATTAATAGCTGAGCAAATTCACGGTGGCCGATAAGTGAAACTAGCACGAATTGAAAAAGTTTGCCGGCGGAATGGCGAGGGGTTCGCGTGTAAAGTCGCGATAAATCGTGCGAAGACATTGATAGCGGACAGCCAGCCCTGGATATTGCGCATTTACACAACGACGATGTACGGGGTGGGTCGAAACCAGGGTATCAGAGGTATCAGAGGATGTTTCTATTGGGACAGGTACGTAAACGATGAACTCGACTCCTGTGTTGATGGATCGATCGAAATAATTCGAGCAGATTATTATTATTATTATTATTATTACTCACTTGCGATCTCTTGTGATGTTTCTGACTTATGCGATTTTCGTTCAAAAATTTTAAAAATCGTCCCTTTTCCCTCTCCCTAATAACGAACGATCATAAGAAAACGTTAAGAAAAAACTCCATTCTTTCCTAATCGAAACTTATTAAAATCTCCTCCACGACATCATTCTTTCTCTATTCTTCCCTATTCTTCAAAACTTGTAATCCAATAATTAATATTCTTACCTTTAAATTTCGCGCTAACAAATTAATTAATAAAGTCGCAAGAGCAAACGTTGGAAAACGCGTAAAAAAAGAAAGAAAAGAAAACAAAATGAAAATCTCGATCGCGATACGATCTCGATCACGCATCGCCATCGTAAAAAAAAAGGTAAAAAACTCGGTGGGTTCACGGAATAAGAATAAATATCCCCGTTGGCTGGCAATGATACAGCTTATTTTCTATCCATTACCGCGATCAGGAAATATATTTTACAGCAGACAACATTTTCAAAGGGACTCACCACGCGCACCACCTCCCCAAACGTCTATCGCCGTATATACGCTGCTTATTCCTCGATTCTTGCACACACCGAAATAAAGGTTTTCTGTAACAGCAAGAGAATAGAAATCTTGATACGAAGAAACGATATATGGATATATAGATACATACACACATATATATATGTATATACATGCAATAATATACTCGATCGTGAGTTCCCTCTTCGCAAAAAGGAAGTAAAACTCTCCATGTCGTGGAACGACGTCGTCGTCGTTGTACGACGTTGCCTTAGTTTTATCGTGGAGCCGCGCTTATATCGCGGTAATATCTTGCCCGGTAAATGAAAAAGTTATTGTTTTCCATTCTACCTCCGCCGTGTCCCTTCGTGGCCCGTCCGAAGTTCCTCGAACCAGACGAAAAATCTTCGCGACTGGCTGGGGAAACATACTCTCCTCCTTCTCGCCCCGAGAAATACGTATTATCCAAGCAAAAACACGGGATATTTTTAAAAGGATAATATTTGTGCAAGAGAAAAAGACGATTGAAAAACGATTTGATATTTTTTTTTGATTTGTCGAGGATACGGGATACAATAGATAAGTTCCGTCCGATTTGGTCGATTAAAGATATCTTTCTATCGAGTTGGAAGAAGTTACAAAATGATACATGCAATACGAAATAATGCAGATTTGAATTTAAGACACGAATGATCATAGAATCGCCAATTAATTGAATTTACAAAAATATCAATTTCCATCTAAAAAGAAATCTATCCCCCTAATCAACACTATCCCTCCTCCCTCCTTAACTTCACAATTAAGAAGCCAAGAGAAGAGTTATCCCTACATCGTCTGGAAGAATATATCCTTCGTTGTTCCATTCTGGGTGTGTTTATCGCGGAGGCCGATGGGTTGACAGCCCTGAACCCCCATGATTGATATCTACCTCCCCCGCGCCCTCCTTTCGAGTAAACTACTCGCTGCACAACCCCCCCCTCTCCACGATTATATCGTCCACAACACGCGTACACGCGCGTGCACGCGCAACCACAGACACGGTTATCGAGGCTCTCGAGGTGGAAGGTAACCCACCACCACCACCACCATCACCACCACCACCACCACCACCACCGGTCGATACGGCTATTATGAAAATTGAAAATAAAGGCAGTTTTGCAGCCACGCGTAGACGACCACGGATTCAATCGACCAAGCTTTTTACTTATCCCCCTCTTTTCTGGGGGATGGGGGAGTAAATCCAGGACTTGTTAATTATTTCTTGGCGGGCACAGGTCGCGTGCACCGACACGGACGACCTGTCTCAGTCGTGCTCGCGGGTATATTCTTTCCGCCCAACGTGATAGCGGATCGTAATATCCTTTGTCGTAGACCACGGTTGCGGGTAGGGGGAGGGGAGGGGGTTATTACCTTTGTTTCTCTTTCGTACGAAACTCGAGGAAGAGTACGATATTAAATGTGATTTTCAAGGAGATTGGCTGAGCCGGGGAAATTGTGCATACCGTGATGAATTCGAAGGGAATCGATCTCTCGTTCTTCTTCTTCTTCCTTCTTCCGCGCGCGATTCTCCGAGCGGAGAATCAGACGGTTTCGTGACGCTGTTTCAGATCCGTATATCCAGCGATTCGATATATCGGATGAATAGTGTAATTCGTAATTTTTCGTCAGCGCGTGGATTAGGAATTTTATGTTTAAATTGTATGGAATAATTAAATGACTCGAAGTTCGTGATAAAGAAATATATTATAATCTATTGAATATATATCTATTGAAATTATTTTCGATCGAATCAAATAATTTTTATGAATTAAATGACTCGAAGTTCGTGATAAAGAAATATTATAATCAATTGAATATATATCGAAATTGAAATTGTTTTCGATCGAATCAAATAATTTTTACGAATTAAATGACTCGAAGTTCGTGATAAAGAAATATATCATAATCTATTGAAATTATTTTCGATCGAATCAAATAATTTTTACGAATTAAATGACTCGAAGTTTGTAATAAAGAATATTATAATCAATTGAATATATATCTATTGAAATTATTTTCGATCGAATCAAATAATTTTTACGAATTAAATGACTCAAAATTCGTGATAAAGAAATATATCATAATCTATTGAATACATATCTATTGAAATTATTTTCGATCGAATCAAATAATTTTTACGAATTAAATGACTCGAAGTTCGTGATAAAGAAATATTATAATCAATTGAATATATATCGAAACTGAAATTATTTTCGATCGAATCAAATAATTTTTACGAATTAAATGACTCGAAATTCGTGATAAAGAAATATATCATAATCTATTGAAATTATTTTCGATCGAATCAAATAATTTTTACGAATTAAATGACTCGAAGTTCGTGATAAAGAAATATATTATAATCTATTGAAATTATTTTCGATCGAATCAAATAATTTTTACGAATTAAATGACTCGAAGTTCGTGATAAAGAAATATATTATAATCTATTGAAATTATTTTCGATCGAATCGAAATAATTTTTACGAATTTTCATCGAACGATTGCAACGATGCGCGATGTGATACAATTCATAATCAATTGAAATCGATCGTTGAAAAATTCGAAAAAAATATAATAATAATAATAATAATAATAATAATAATAATTTATCGATTTCGATTCACCCTTCACTCGAAAGAGTGAATGTACATTCTGTAACGACAAAAACATGTGGAACAGTGGCGGTGTAACAAGCGAATAAAAGGGAACGATAATGACACGAGAGACGAACTAGGCTGGTCGAGGATCTTGCCACCGGTTTCCGGGGTCCGCAATAACCCATCTCTCAGGTATATACGTACACCCGCTCCATATATATATATACGTACACAGGGCGCATGTAGAGACGGTGAAACGATTCGTGGAAACGGCTGGGTGAATCATACATATTGGACAATATTGGAAACCATATTGTCAGACAAGGTACACATGCACACCACTTGCCTTCCCAGGTCGGAGCATTGGTACAAGCCACGGTTTATTTATTGATGTACGTACACGGGTGTACACGGGGCGCGGCGGTGTTCAATTTAGCGATTTTGTCACGGCTCATTTCTGCTCGTCGGGATGGGAGGGCGACTCAGGAAGAGCAAACACGGTGGAGATAGCGCGGTGGAGTACGTTTCTTTTGGAAATAAATTGATAAAAAAAAAAAGGAGGAGGGGGTATACGTTTTTTATGACACAGTGGACAAGTGGATGATCAGTTTTTCAGGGGGGATGATTTTTTTTTTTTTTTGGATTTTTCTTCCTCGGTTCGAGTTTTAATTTTCATTGAGATCGTCGAGATCTTTGATGATCTCGCGTAGTATGAAAAGAATTCGAAAATAAATATATAATTAATTTTGGAAAGGGTTGATTGTTTGTTGATGAAGAGTTTCTTTTCTTTGAATAGAGTGCTTGAAAAATGTATAGATATAGATTTTATTCCACATTTCGCGAGATAGAAATCATTCACAATCGTTGCCGCGTGTAGGATGTAAATTGATATTAAATAATCTAAAATTAAATGCAAATTATTCTGATAACAACACTATAACAAACGCCAATTATATTAAATTCTTCAATACTCTCTAATGCTCTATCTAATAACGTACAAAATTCAAACACATAGTTCCACGAAGATTAAAAAATTTGGTTTTCTTCGGCTAACCTAATTTATTTGGATAAATATCGAGGTCGAAAATCTTTGTGAGGCTACATGTTACATACTTCGATGTTGGTTCGACACGATTTAATATAATAGAACGAAATTTCACACCTGATTGATATTCAAATAGATGGTTTGAAAGATTAAAAATTCGGTTTTGCCGCGTTAATGACACATCGTCGTTTATCAGGCCGCGTGCTTGTGACGTGGCGTTGTTACGTTAAAGCGGGACGGAAGAAACGAAGGAAAATAAATCGAAGAAAATATTTTTAAAACGGTCGACACAGAGAGCGACAGCTACAGCCGTCGGTCGTGCGACGGCTACGTCTCGGCACAATGACAGGTTTAATTACCGCCCCTAGTCATGGATATGCGCGAATTTCTCAACCGGTTTATCGATTTTAAACGCTGTTCAAAGCTTTCGCTTACAAACGTTTATTGTACACACCCGGGAAGAATCTCAAACGGCATCGGGGAAAAATATTTCTTGAAATTGGATCCCTTGATAGAGGCCTCGACCCGGGGAAATGTATCTCGATGGTATTCTTTTTTCAATTATTAAAAACCGATAAAGACAAAGAAATATAAAAAGTTATTAAGGAGGATCTTCTAAATATTTAATTTTTAAATTTCGTAAATAATAAAAATACGATACAATACGTTGTATCGTTCGGTTGAAAGATTCATAATGGAATCATGCTTTTCTTTTATCTCTTTCGCGAGTGAAGAGAAAAATAAAGACGAACGTTTTCAACAACTTCAAAACTTTCTTCCCTTCTTTAATAGAATCTCTCAATAATCTTTCAAAATATCCTTTACATAATATACTTCGAATAATCAATTAATCCGAAAATCATTTATCACAGGAAAAAATTTAAAAATATCCAAAACATATCCCTAATCGTTTCATTTACACACAAAAAAAAAAAAGAAAGAAAGTAGATCCCTTTTCGATCTCCCTTTCTTCCTCTCTCTCTCTCTCTCTCTCTCCCTCGTCTCCCATAAAAATTTCAATTTGCGCAAAGAGGAACGAAACTTCCTCTATGAAAATCGCTTTATCCAGCAGGAGGAGGAGGAGGAGGGGGAGGAGGAGGAGGATCGATCTCGAGGCGCGATATCGAGGCGCAAAACTCGAGCAACGCCCGATCTTTGAAGTCCATCCGGCCCCCTCCCGAGTGGAACAAGTTGTCCACTGTCCAGGGCCAGTTGGCAGGGGTTGATTTACGAGTTTCCGTCGCGAGTTTCGGAATTTAGAAAATGCATTTAATCCAAGTGTAAGGAACGACGATGGCGCGCGTCACCTTTTCACCCAGGGGGGAAGGAGGGCGAGGAGAGAGAAAGAGAGAGAGAGAGAGAGAGAGAAAGAGAGAGAGGAGGAGGAGGCATACCGAAGAGGAATTGAAATTGCAAACCGGGCAGAGAGACGGCGGCAGCCATTTCAGGTTAATTCCATTAATTAAATCTCCTTTGTGCCGGCCAGGTATATAGCGAACCGCCAATTTCCACGGGCAGCATTGATAATTCGAGGGATATTCGTTGGACAAGAGGGAATTCGACACGCAATTCGATTCTTTTGCAATCAGCTAAACAACGATACGGCTAAACGCTGATGGAAACAAGGGCTTTGTGATCCATCCCGGCATCGATCCTTCCAACGAGAAATCCGTGTGTCTGATAAGGGGCGCGGTCTCCCTCCCTCCCCCCTTTCTTCTTTCTTTCTTTCTTTCTTCGTTCTTTTCTCTTTTCCTTTCCTTTTCCTTTCTTTTCTTTTCTTTTCTTTTTCCGCTGCGCGGCGAGAAGGACGAACAAAGAGTGTGTCGCCACCCTCCCTGTGTGCGCAACTCTTTACTTCGTTGGAATTGCAATTAAGTGAAGAGCGAAAATGGAAAAAGTCGGTCGAGGGAAAAGTGTAAGCAGCTCGAGGACCAATTTTCTAATAGGATGCACGTTCGAATGTGCCGAATGTGCAAGAGGAAAATATCTTTTTTTCTTTTCGGTCGCGGTTCGAATGATTTTCGATATTTTTCGAATCCTCCGATTTTCAAATAATTAATTCCGATTCGTTCTAGGAATTAACTCGATAAAATTATTATTCAAGAGAAATACAAGATTTAAGATCGTCGATGATTTTGAAAAATCTAAAAGCTATTAATTCACGAAATCTCAACGAACAATTATGTTTACTTTCTTTTATGAAAATTAAAAAGAAAAAAAATTTCAATCTCTTAAAAATCTCTTCTCCCTGAAAATAATACAAAGAAAAAGTACACTGAAATGAATCGTTGACAAAATTATCTGATCGAGGAATAAAATTCATAGAATCTCAGAGATCTCTTTTCCTTTCCATCACTTGATCATTCGCGAAAGAGAATCAAGAGATGTACGAGAATCCTTGACGAATAAAATTCGCGATGGCCATGTGTAATTCGACGAAGGGCGCCGTCTTGAAGGCGGCTAGAATAAGGCATCGTATAACGTTGCCTTAACGTGGAAGGTATGATAAAATATAAAATATCCGCCGGTCTGCCTCGTTACACCGCCATAAACGTTAAACGTGGCGCAATTCTAGCGTTTAAAGGGGCAAACTGTATACCACTGCCTCGACTTCTATCTCTAGCGGTTCCAGTTAAATAAACCAACACTTTGCCCCTTCTTCTTCTCCTAACTTCTTCTCCTAATCCGGTTTCATCGATAATTTTCACTCGAACAACTCAATAGAATAAGAGAATTGGATCGAAATGTATCTTGAAATATCTCTTTCGTTATGCTCTTCTTCCTTCGTTCCAATATATTGCACAAACGACGAAAATAAATTAATTTCAAACCAGAAATAAAGACTCCTCCTAAATCCACTCTTCTTTCTCTCGATCTTAAATAATTCCATAGTTTCTTCAAATTTTTCAAAATTTACCAACAAGGTATCTAATTTATTCACTTTGATTTATTTATTCGTTCCGCAAACAATTACACCGTGCAAGCACATTTTCCTTTTAATAGTACAAAAGTACTATTAATTAATAATCGTGTCTAATATATATAGCTTCGATTTCCATCAAATTCGACAATTTTCGAGGCGATCTCACTTCGAAGGCCACCCCGTATAACGCGTCCGTTTCATCGCGCAGGGTCCTAATGTTATACGAGTCCCCTGAAAAGTGGCCATTAAAGAAGAAGCACGAAAAGAAGGAGGGGGAATTGTAGTAAGGAACGACGTCCTTACGTTTTCGAGGCGAATTAAATGCACCGGTTTATCGTAGCGGTGAGAAAAGAGAGCGCGAGCTACACCGATTTCCCTCGATTTCCCTGTCGCTCTTTGGAAAAAAAAAAAAAAAAAAAGAGAAGAAAAGAAAGGAGTTGCACGCGAGTTATCGATTTCGAACTCTTCTCTTCTTCTCCTGGCTCATCGCTCATCTCGAAACGACACTGTTTGAAATATCAATCGCGACACGGTGACGTTAAACGATAAATCAGGGACAACTTTCCTCCCATAATTCCTTCAAAGTCGATACTTTTCCTTGGATTGGTTTCCTTCCAAATTTTAAATCCCAAAATCTAAAAGCTTCGAACTCTTTTGAATATCACGTGCGACATATATCAAAATCAAAATCCAAATTCCTTTACGTATTTTACCAATAAAATACCTCGATCTAATTGACACGAATTAAACGCACATAACAACCCTGAGAGAAAAAAAAGCAAGAGATCAAACGACAGAAGAAGAAGAAGAAGAAACGAAAAAAAAAAAGAAGAAGGGAATCAAAATCGAGGAACAAGAAGAGAGATCGTCGTATATAAATTTATCGAGGCTCGAGATAACACCGTCGATAATTGCATTCGGTCGGGAGGGCTGTGGAAGACACGGCGAGGAGAGAAAGAAACCAGGAGAAAATGTCTCCTTTCGGTTCAAAGGTAAGGGAAGAAGACTTTATTAAGTCCCAAAAGAACAGGGTAATTCGATTTGATTTCCAAAGGCGTTTCTGCATCTCGAGCTTTCGATATCGAGAGAGAGAGAGAGAGAGAGAGAGAGAGAGAAAGAGAGAGAGAGGCCCGCGTTGGTTGGCGGCGGTGACGGTGGCGAGGCAATTACTTCTTCTCGCGCCTTTTTTTCTTCCAAAGGGGCAAAAAGCGCGCGTAGCCCCTTGGAAGGTGAGCGTGGAAGGAGGAGCAGGTATCAGAGCGCGCGACAGACACACATACACACACACACACACATATATATACACACACACCTCTTTAATCGTGGAAAGTTGCGATAGGAAGGAGAGGGGGGTTTGTTCCACATCAAACGGAATCGCGTGCTTCGGAAATCGAACGACGTCGTGCTTCGTTCTTTTGGGGTTTAATAAAGTCCTCCGCCCCCTCCTTCTCTCTCTCTCTCTCTCTCTCTCTCTCTCTCTCTCTCTGTGCGTCGTCTACGTCACGGAATGTTCGGGTGGAAGAGATTCGCAGAAATCCCCGGGGCGAGTCGAGCGAGAAAATAAGTTGGACATATAATTTGAGAGGCTGCAGGAAAATAAGCAACAGCGGAACTCTTCATCCCCGGCTACGTGGACAGGCAAAGGAAGCGGGGGACGGAGAGAGGAGTTGGCGGACCGGAGATGAAAGGGGGTTCCTCGCTCGATGCTCGATCGGGGGAAGGGGACAAGGGGATGGAGGGGAGCAAGGGTTAAGTTAATCCGGGTGGAAGAAAAAAAAAAAAAAAAAAAAAAGAAAAAGTGGCACGCAACGAGACTTAGGAACCTCGGCATCTCGCCTCGAGATACGATTAATTGGGAACGTGGTTGAAGACCTTGAAGAAATTGAGCGAGAAGAAGGTGACAATTTTTTGAGAACAGGGGAGTCGATTATCTGTTGACAGATAAACAGATGATTCTTTCTTCGAATTTTAACGAATTTGGTTTCTCTTTTTTTTTTTTTTTTTGAAATATTATCCTATATTTTCATCGATTCTCATAACTTTGGAATTCTCGAAACTTTTGTACGAAGAATCTTCAAAATTATTCATTTTCGAACATAGAATTTCTATTAGGATTTAAGATGCAATAAAATTTACGTTAATAGACAATTCGATGATTTTTATCGAGAGGGAGGGGGCAAAAATTTTCGATAAAATCGTAAATTGTTCGATAATAAAGAGGATAAGAGCCGCGATACTGCGATAAATGTTTTGATTCGTGTTTCGTATTATGCGATATTTCAGGAGACGAGACGAGAGAGCTCTTAAGGCTTCCGATTGTCGTTCTTTCGCAACCTTTATTTTCTCTGTCCGTTGCTCTTCCCCTCCGTTGGCTAGGAGAGAAAGAAAAAGTTTGATGGACAAAGCGGGCAGACGCAGAGTTCCCCATCCCCCTCCCCCCCACGAAAATAGACTACATCTACGTTAATTACAGCTACATCAAAATTCCCCCTCCGAGACGAGTTTCAAAAATTTATAGAAAATCTAGCTTTAACGAAGAACAGCTATCATCGATTCATTCAACTAACAATTCTTATAAATTTTTCTATGTCTTCTAAATCTTTCTTATATATTTATTATATCTTATATATTATATCTTATATATTGTCTTTCTAAATCTTTCTTATATATTTTCTTATATCCTTCTTATCCCATAAATCTATCTATAAATACGAAAAAAAAAGACACAAAATATCTATCTCACACGTATCCCCCCATAAACGAAAGGTATTTTCGATTATTAAAACTTTCCATCGCACCATTATTTTTCAAGATTAAAATCAAAAACCAAACGAATTTAAAAAAGATTCTCCCCTCGTATATTCTCATAACGGATCGAAATCCGCACACGACTCGTTCGGATGACAAACGATATATATTTTACTCGATGACGTATCTTTACGAGCGGCGCATAAGCGCACGTGCACGCCATCTAGCGCGGTGGAAATCGGCGGAAGTGAAATTAGCAGGTGGTGTGACAACGGTGATTCGCCGTTTCCAGGGAAGCCTGGAATCCGAGATGTCAGCCGGCCCGTCTAATTCTGAATTTAATAAACACATACCTACCCCTATTGTACGCTGGGTTTGCACAGATGTTTGCGACCTAGGTAGCGCTACGGGCGCGGTCCAACGATAAATAATAAACACGAAAATGGCGGCCACTCGCCAACCGGTGGTTGTGCCAGTTTCCACCAGGCGTGGAGCGTGCATTAAGGAGATTAACAATAAGAGGAGTGGAGCGCAGGTAGGACAAACGGCGTTCCTCCACGCGGCGTGCAAACAAGATTTTCACCGTATTTTCACCCCCTCTCCCCCCCTCGTAATTCAACCCCCGTCTTGGAACGAAATTCGGGTTAATTCGTTGAAAGAAAGTAAATTCGCGAAAAATTCGTATCTATATGGGTTTCAGGGGATATTAAGCGCGGAGATATAATGGCGGGGAGTGTTTTCTAATTCGAGAGAGGTTAAGCAGGGGGATTAAAACGGACAATGATGTGTTTAGAGAGGAGAGGAATTTTGATTTTTCATGGTTTTGTTTTTTTTTTTTTTAGATAAAAATTCGTGCAATGGTATGATAATTTTCGTTGGAGGTTGACGTTGAAGAGAGGGGTCTTCGTTTTTCGAGAGGGGAAGTAGCGATCGTCTAAAAAAAAAAAAAAAGAAAAAAAGAAAAATGAGTCTTTGACTAATCGCTTAATTTATTAAGCGGATTTTAATTTACTCTCCTCCCGAAGAAATCTCACTTTTATCAAACTCTTAATGTTTTCTCCTCCTTCTCGTTCCCGTCCAACGCGAGAATATCAGTAATTGCTAAAGTTTCCCGAACGAAACGAATCGTCGAGCATCCTCCCCATTGTCGATTATTAATCGTTCCTAACTAAGTGCTTAAAAATCCTCACTTTATTCGATAATTCTTTCTATTAAAGGGAGCAGCTGATAATTGCTATTTTTAAGCACTTCCCATTTTGATATTTTATTTCCTTCATTCGTCTATCTTTCGATCCGTTCGAAGCACAATATCCAATATTTCTTCTTCCCTGTCGTCAAAAGAAAAAGTATTACTTAATTATACACAGTTTATTTCTCTATATTATTAGAGATGTATCACGTGAAAAATATGGCATGGACAATCTTACAAATATCTTGAAAACTTTTACCACATTTATATTTAATATAAAAATTCAGTGAAACAAGAGACGAAAAATCAATAAATTACATTATCCGAAAAAGGAAAATTTGAAACAATTTCCTAATATAAAAATTCTGCACAAAGAGTTAAATTATATATCGCGCTGTATCCTTATCAGACGGTAATACGCAATCAACAAACTCCCCCCATTGCCGTATTGCGCACGTTTAAAACTCCGTCCACGATTATCGTTCATAGCTCGATATTCGTGGTAGACTCAAGGTCGCCGCAAACTCGCCGCATTAATAGTTTTACGCGGCCAGTTTACACGCACACTTTTACACGCGTTCCATCGCTTTAAAAACTGTAAAAAGTTCGCCATCATAATGATCCCGAACTTAAAAACTCGACTCTCGTCGTCCACGTAATTTTAATATTAACGAGTTTAAACAGATTCGGCTCCTCTCCAACCCCCTCCTCTCCCTCCCTCGTAGAAAAGCAACATGAAAAAAAAAAAAAAATAGATTGTACATTACACAAAATAGCAGAGCCTTGACTTGAATATTCACATCATTTCTCTTCGATATATTCTCGGTCCAAGTTACCCTGGTGAATTAACAATTAATTTAAATTAAATCAACGTGTTCCAATATAACGTAAAGTTGAAGAGAAATGTTACATTTAATCAATTGCTCGTTAATTCTCCGCCATTTTTCAAATTTTTCACACCCATTTTACACTTACACATTCCATTCACACTCACACATCTCTCGCATATCTTTCCCTTCACACCTTTATACTTTCTTTTCCTTCGTTTCCACGTAATCACGAGAACGAAGCACGCTCG
Source organism: Apis laboriosa (assembly GCF_014066325.1). NCBI lineage: Eukaryota > Metazoa > Arthropoda > Insecta > Hymenoptera > Apidae > Apis > Apis laboriosa. The sequence continues at coordinate 5,042,410 of NW_025222129.1, forward strand.
TTTCGCTACGCGGTACAACACTTTACTGAACCTGAAACGTGAAAACGTTATTAACGATATTCCAATATATATATATATATATACACACAGAGGAGGAAAGTCTAATCTAAAGTATATAAACATACCGTTCGCAACGCGTATTACGCGTTATGTTCGAAAAACAAAAATAAATAAATACATTTCCGTACGCTCCATCTCTTCTGTTGACATTGATAGAAGATAAGAATCACGCACGTATTCGCAACTCACGTTAACTGGAATTCTACGAATAACAAATCCGCCCGTTTCTCGAACGAAAACATCGAATCCATCTTGATCGAACGCGGAAACTCCTCCTCCTCCTCCTCCTCCTCCTCGAAGAACGTTTAAAACGCGGCGAAATTGCGGCGTTGGATTCGAACGTGGCGGGCTTTGGCAAGTCTTGTACAAACAACGGTTTAACGGAAAGGGTTAATGAAAGCCGGGCAGGAGAACAGCGGGTGGAACGACGTCGTATCCGCGATGGAAACGGGCTTAAGGGAATAAGCGACCCCCTTGGGATCCCAGCAAGTAGGGTGCAAGAAATAAGTGAAGGGGCAAGGAACGCGGGGGAATTGGAACAGATTTACTTGGCTTTCGCCCTTTCTCTTTCCTTCCTACCCTTCGCACGACAGGGATCCACGTCAAGGCTGGTTTCCACGTAAGAAGAGTAGAAATAATTGTTTTCTTTTTCTTTTCTTTTTGTAGAAAGAAATAATCGAATATATATGTTGATAAAAAGGAAATGAAATGTAATTGAACGATGTTAATAATTTTGTAGAATTTTTTTAGAAACGTGGCAAATTAGAAAAATTGATACAAGTTTTGAAATTGAGAAATTTGTTCGAATTAAAAAATTGTGAGGAATGGATCGAGATACGAGTAGACAATTTTCTATCGAGATTAATAGTTTAAAAAGTTGGCATTACTTACGAGATCTGTATCCGTGAATTAAATAATTTCGAAATAAGATAATTGGGAATTTTTTAATTAATCGTAATGTTTTTCGTTAAAAAAGAAACAATTATTTCCACGCGTGAATCATTGTGCCAACATGATTATTCGTCGAAAGTACGAAAGTCGTTGAAAGGTGGAAAAGGAGGGTTGCTTTCACGAATTCCTCGTCCCTCGATTACACACTCTTTCCCTCTCTTTTCCTTTTCAACCCCGCTAGGAAGACGATATATTTAGTTATAGCCCATCGAATTCGCCAATAATTGGATGAATTTCGATCCAGCCTGGTATAGGGAGTTGCTTATGGATTGGAGAGCATCGATCATTCCGAGGATCGGTCGGTTTCATAGGATATATAAATCAACTTTCGAAGAAGTTGTGTTTAACCCTGATACCGAGAACTCTCTGGACGATCGTGATACAGATGATCCCTTCGAAATTAATTGATGTGAGATTGATACGGTTTTCTTGTTTGTAAAAAATATCAATAATAATTTTTCGTTTCCTTTGACAAATATTGACAAAAATGACTTCTCCTTTGATCGGTGATAAATCCACTTGATAAAATTTTATCGAAACGAATTTTTCATTAGAAGAATTTCTAACAGAGATATACACAAAATACCAATAATAGAATAAAAACCATAGAATCCATTTACAATAGAGAATCGAAAAACTCTCATCCCTAAGATTTCGTTTTACAAAACGATCTCTCGAACCCCATCCACGTTATAAAAATCCATTTCAAAGATTACACGATTATAATTCGATACTCAAAGACGATAATTCAAAAACGATACATCTCGATTACATCACGCACAAACAAACTTTTAAACAATATCTGCACAAGTATCTAAAAACTCGCGCATCTCAAAATCTACGATCGTCATACTCAAAGAATACTTTATCTCTTATCAATTTGAAACACTTTTGAACGATCCACGCTTAGATATCTGCAAACGATTAATCTCAATCTCAAAGTCTACGCAAGATTGTAACTCGATATTCAGAGAAAGAGAGAGAGAGAATTATAAGAAAATATCGATAAAAACTGCACTATCGCGCAATTATAACCCTGAACGAAAGTCGAAAGAGTTGAAAACACTTCGCGAACAATCGTACACAGGAGGCGTCCATAAAATCCGGTTTTACGGGATCGCAAAACAGAGGCTCATCGAGCTAATGAACGGACGTATCTCCCGATTCAATCATCGAAATGAAACTGAGCCACTTTCCACTTCCCTCCCCCGACGTTTCGAGTTTCTTGGGGAAATTAGACGGAGAGGAGAGGACAATCGGGGCGATCGTTTGGATTTGGTGGGCGCGCAACGCAACAACGGTAGCGGACGATAGACGATTTGGAACGTCGATTGTAAAGCTCGAGCTCGGCCACCGGCTTAACGGAGATTTCGCACGAATGTTCGGGAAGCCGGACCCGTGTTAAACGTTTGCTGTTTCCGGGAGGATGGAACGGTGGACGGAGAGAAAGTTGAGTGAACGCGAGGGAAGAGGGGAGGGAAGGGGAGAGGTAAAATCGAGGGAAGCGAAATCGCAAGGATCTCGCGGATTTTCGGATTTTATGCCTTCTTAGGCATCGATACGTCCGCCATGGAGCAAGGTTTTTACACGGGTGTGCCGTCGATCGACGTGCAGCGAGAGAGCTCCCTTATCGCCGCAAGTCTCTTTCACCGATATCGTTCAAAGACGATTTATGGTTGGGAAGGATAGCACCGAGTCGAAACTCTTCGACTTCGGGAAGTTGGCTCTGGTGATTGGCTGGGTTTCATGGAGAGTATGTTGGAAAGAAAGATGTTAGATTTTGAACGGTGATTTTAATTGTTTTCCGCGATTTTAATTTTGTTTGGAGAAATTTACTTTGTGTGATGAATAATCTTTGAACGTTTATCAAACAAATCGAGATGTTTTCGCTATCGTATCAGATTTGAAGTAGTTTGACGATGGTCGATTCTGGTTTCTGAAGATGGTTACAATTGTGATTTTAATTTTGAATATGAATCGAAACGTGTTTTGTTTCGTTAGATTTTGAGCGATGATTAATTATTCTCCTACATTAAATTGTATTAAGTTTGAAGTAGTTTGATGATCAATCAGTGCTTCTGAAGATGGTTACAATTGTGATTTTAATTTTGAATGTGAATCGAAACGTGTTTTGTTTCGTTAGATTTTGAGCGATGATTAATTATTCTCCTACATTAAATTGTATTATGTTTGAAGTAGTTTGATGATCAATCAATGCTTCTGAAGATGGTTACAATTGTGATTTTAATTTTGAATGTGAATCGAAACGTGTTTTGTTTCGTTAGATTTTGAGCGATGATTAATTATTTTCCTACATTAAATTGTATTAAGTTTGAAGTAGTTTGACGATGATCAATCAATGTTTCTGAAGATGGTTACAATTGTGATTTTAATTTTAAATGTGAATCAAAACGTGTTTTGTTTCGTTAGATTTTGAGTGATGATTAATTATTCTCCTACATTAAATTGTATTAAGTTTGAAGTAGTTTGACGATGATCAATCAATGCTTCTGAAGATGGTTACAATTGTGATTTTAATTTTGAATGTGAATCGAAACGTGTTTTGTTTCGTTAGATTTTGAGCGATGATTAATTATTCTCCTATATTAAATTGTATTAAGTTTGAAGTAGTTTGACGATGATCAGAATCCTGGTTTCTGAAGATGGTTACAATCGTGATTTTAATTTTGAGAGATTGACGTAAATTTATCTTTTTGAGCGTGTTTTATTAGATTCGAAATGATTCGTTTTCAAAGATGAATCTGATCGTTTCGATTTCCTCTTTCCCTTCGAATCTGATTAATTCATAGTCTCATATATGGGACACGTCAATATTGACAAAATAATTAATATCGGTTTCACGGTAAGTTTTCCATTGAAAAGAGGGCCAGTGAAAATCGTCGCTGATATCTAGAGAAATAATCTCGTAAAGGCAGAGAATTGCGAACATCTATTGGTCACCCCAATATAATCCTGGCTAATGAATAGCAAACAACGATGTACACTTCCAGGTAATACGCCGTAACTGTTTCTATCATTAAGGAACTTACTATTACGCTCTGTGCAAGCTAGCTAGCACAAGGATCGCTCTATATCAAACTAAATTCCGGGAAAGTGGTTTCCTGGAACTTCCAGTCACTCCGTTATATTCCTGATTATCTTAAGCATCTATGTCATCGTAAATGTATTTTCCCAATTATATATATTATATAGCTGGATTAAGGTTGAAACATCTGATCGCTTTTAGGTAATGGAAATGATTCGAGTTATCCCGCGATAAATGTTTTCACGAAATTTTTAGATTTTTAAATATTTAGAAAATTAAAATATTTCAATATTCAAATTTTAGATAAAAGATACAAAGATAAAATATAATATGTAGAAATCTAATTGCATATATATATATATATGAATGCTTTTATAAAAGTAAAATCGAAAAAAAAGATTTTGATTAAAAAATTTTCGTTTTAAAACATGTTATACCCCATTTCGTATCATTTATCTAGATATTTTTTCAACGAATGAGAATCTAATAATAAGAGTTCCTCTTCAAAAATATAATGATATTTATTTTCACTCGAAATTTAACCTCGTGGATAGATAGAAATAATTGAAAAAATATATTCATACCGAGAATTCGCCGTTTTAAATAAAAAGAAAAAAAAAAAAAGTCCCATTTTAGATCGTATTCCAATGCTTAACTCCTCTTGGAAAATTTTAATATTTACCTTCGATATTTAAATTTATTTATAATGATCGCAAATTTCCTTAAATAAAATTATTTCTATTGAATAATTACATTAATTTCCCTCCAAAAAACACGATCGTTTCTTTCCCCCAAAGTGCAAAACGATATATTTTTCTATCATAAAAGGGGAACCAATACTCTGTGCAACGCAACAACTTTAATTTTTGTTCGAAGTTTAAATACGTAATCGTGGAAATCCTTTTTTTTTTTTATCCCGTAACGAATGGGAACGGTGGTCGAAACGAAAATCTAGGCTAATGGTAGATACACGGAGAGCACCTGCACAGCCTCTATCAACAGTGCACACGCACACTTGGGTGATAAATTGTCCGAGTTATATCATATTCTATGGAGAAACGTGGATTCAGTGCGTACAACCGTACCACTGGAGGGAGGGTAAGAGAAGTTTTGAGAGCACTACGAGGTATAGAAACTCATCGACGCGTCAAAGTGGTCCCCGCCAATTTCATAGGAAGGTGAGCAAACAGTGGTTCTCAAACCACACAATCGAAGAGGAGACTGAAAATGTTCTTTCTTTCTTTCCTTTCTTTTTCATTTCTCAACTTTTCCGATATTTTCCATCATCATCGGATTGCGAATGCTTGTTCAAATTAAGATTTTTATCAAAATGATTGGAATTGAAAAAAAGAAAGATCCGTCTACTTTAACATCTGTATACTGTTTAATATTTTGTTTCGGATATTTTATATTCTTCTCTATATTCATACACCGATCAAAATTTTTATTTTTAAAAAAGTTAGGTTAGGTTTAAATATCAATCGACAATAAGATTGGAAAAAGAATCGAAAAATAGTTGGAATTTTTTTCTCTCCCCGACGATTCCGAGAAGAAGTTGAAGTTATTCGACAAGACAAGTAATAACAAGTTGAAACAAATATTCGATTCGATATTTTATATCGAAATTTCGATCGTGTTTCGAAACGACGCAGGAAACATTTCTCGACCCGAGGGATACCAAAAATGTAGAATTTTCGTATATATGTGAACGTATATGAGAACGGATCAGGTATCCATGGAAATTATCGATACTCCTCGTAATCGAAAGGTTATATAACAGGTTACATTGCGCGCGTACATTACGCAACGGCATTATTTGCGTACAGCCCCCTATAAATCTCATTAGCCTTCATTAGCATTCGTCTGTAATCTGCATTAAACGAGCTCAGTCTCCGATGAAAAACTAACCAGTCCACTGTCAGCATAATTATCAAATCGGACATTGTTTCTTCGAACGGTTTATCACGCAATTCCTCCATATTTTCTCGTGATAAATCGAATTATAATTAGATTTATCGTTCGTTAAAAGATCGTAATATCGCCTCTCTCTCTCTCTCTCTCTCTCTTATTATATCGCTGTGTAAATTGTCCACGCTCTATTAGCCCGATATACACGACAATATATCAAACAAACGATAGTGTAATCGCGTATAACTCAGTTCTGCTGCAACAAGAGAGAACAGTTTGAAGTAGATTCATAAAACTTTTCTCTAATTAATTTTCCGCTTCACTTTTATTCCAATACATTCGTTACATGAAAAAGAAAAAATTAAGAGTGTAAATTTAGAAACAAGATTTTCGAGACGAGTGAATTTTCCTCTTCGACTGATTACATAATCAGTGCAAATGCAAAATGATATCGAGAAAGGGGGTCAAGCTATCAATTTCGCGATAACGCAGGCACGAAGTGAAATTCAAAGGTAAATCGACCAACAAACTTTGATCGATTTTCCAGAAAAAGGGAGAAAAGTATCGAAATTGGAGAGGGGAAAAAAAAAAAAAAAACGGAAGGAAGGGAAACAATAAAATTTTCCGAAAATCCCGCACGGAAACGGCTCGCATATTGCTGATCCGTGGAACGCTCTTAAATATATATTATGTCTCCGAATTATAACAAGAGTGCCGAGATTATGCAAATGTTTAATCGCGAAGGAGACCCGCTAATGGGAAGAAATTGCAGCGCTGGCGTCAGATTAAGTGTCGCCCTCTCAAGGACCCAACAGCCGGCGAGAAGAGAACTCTTCCCTAAGAACTCGTTCCTCCACCTCCTCCTCCTCCTCCTCGCACCCCTTTCACTCCGCCCTGGTTGTCGGCTCCGCCGAGATAAGGATTTAATTTTTGGCCACCTTTAATCCTAATTCCGAGTTACTTGGATACTGCCCACCCCCCTCCCTCCTCCCCCCAGCACGGCCTGCGCTCACCCTTTCACCATTTTTGATCTTGAACCACGAGCGACGACGAGCCGTATCAGGGGATAATTGTTACTTTCAACCACCTATTTTTCCCTTATCTACGATTCTTTCCTTTTTCTTTTTCTTTTTTTTTTTTTTTGGAAGAGGCGTTACGTTACGTCTTTTCATTTTTTATCGAGAGTGTCAACTCTTGTTCAAAATGTCGCTCGATTTTATTTATTATTTATTATTTAATGCAATGAAACTTTAAGCTTGGAATATATGTACATATATGTTTGAAAAGGAGATGGTATCGAATTAAATTGCACACTTAATATTGGAATCCTCCTAGCCATTAAATAAACAGTCATGGACGGTTGAATTCTTTTAACTAGAGCGCAATATTATAACAAAATGCGCGTCGTTCAATCGTTTCGATATATGAAAATTTTCCCTCGACGAATTCCGCATTTGACGCTTCTCTCCCCCCCCCC
>NW_025222129.1:5049943-5106673 GCF_014066325.1 Apis laboriosa
AAAAAAAAAAAAAAAAAAAAAAAAAAAAAAAATGAAAAGAACAATATCAACGAAGAGACGCGAAATTTAAATTTCCTCGCGATTTTAATCAAAAGAAAATTAAATAAAAGAATCGAAATCGAATCGATAAATAAATCACTATAATCCCACACTTTAATTCGCCCATTTATAATTTGAATTATCGGGAGATTGAGCGAAACGCGAGAATTCGAGCGAGGGAGGGGGGAGGGGGAAGCGAGGGGAAACGCTCGTCCTTTTTCAACAAATAGAATGCGCGGGCGTGCACGCGTGTTTTAATTTTCTATCCGGCCACCACCACCACCACTCTCCACCATTCTCTCGATCGAAATGAAACAACGAAACAACGAGGCGGTTATCTGACGGGGGGGAGGGGGAAACGTGAGTAGCGTGACACCGTGATGGCGAAACCGGTGGGGAGGGAAACGGATGCTAATTGAAAATGTTTCACCGTCTAAATTAATGTAAATATTATTATTCCTTTCCATCTCGGTTTTTCGTTTATAATCGGTCGGAACTCGGATAATAAGAACCTTTCCGCCGCGTGTTTTAACGCGGCGAAAAGGGGCCGACGAAATTTCACGCGGAAGAGAAAAGGAGCCCTCTTGCCCTCCCCCCCCCACTCCCTTTAGTTTTAATCTCGTTACTTAAATTCTATCAAGGGGATAACACCTATTAATTCGTCCCCAAGAATGAACTCGTTAAAGAAGCTCAACTTCATGGGTCGCGGTGTAACTTCGTTATAGGGAGCGGAGCGCGTGAAAACATTCGGCGCAGTCTTTTAAAACATGGACGGGGGGTATAATCAGGGTGGTAATTGACACGAGAGATCCGGTTAACGGCGAGGAAACGATCGTAAAATCGTGTCGAGGATGTACGCGATATATGCAAATGTAAGAGAATTTGAAGGATTTCTCTATTCGTTTTCGATTTTTATTAACTTTCAAATCAAAAATTGATTAATTTTACTCGCGTGGATAGAATTTTTTCGAGGTTATGAAATTCTAACCTAACTTTTGTTCAAGCCTTTTTCTTTTTAATTCGTAAAAACAATTAACGATTCGAATCGATCGTGAATTTTTCGAATATATGGTGATATATTTTTATCGTTTGACTTATTTTTGTTACGAAACTTTTCTTCAACACGGAAAATTTCGAACCAGAATCAAGTTTTGTCTCTACATATTTGCGTAGATTCAATAAATGTTTCTTTATTTCATGGCGTTCAAACAATATCAGATATATCATCGATTCGGGCATTGAAAATATACAGGGAGTCTGAACAAACTATTTTTCATGGCAGAGCAAACTGAATGTTTTGCTCGAGGGATCAAGTCTGTCGGGGAAATTTTTGTTATGAATCTTCCTTCATATCGAATAGTTAGAAATATCGTATATAATTTCCAATATTCCATAATTTACACAAAAAAATCCTCTGTTCTCGATGAAACGGATCAAAATTTTTTTTTACTCTCCTTTATGCTATACGTCAGCATTTTTTCAAAAATAAAAAAAAAAAGGAAAAAGAAAAAAAGAAAGAAAGAAAAAAATTATGGAAAGAACAATATAGGGGGGGAAAATATGGGATAAAAATATATTCTGCAAATGTTGTAAAACTTTGGCTGCTATATATTATGCAATCTAAATGCCATTTTTTCCCTCCCCTCTAATTAAAGTTTCCCACTCGGACGATGATTAATCACCTCTCCATAATTTTGTTATTGATGAGCAGAAAAACATCTAAATCTTAATTAGTGTTTGGACAAGTTTCAGTTTCTTTCTCGATAGCGATTGACGTATCGGGGATGCTGCAAGAGCATCAGACTACAAACAAGGATTATGGGATTACGAGCTGAATCCCTAAGTCAAGAACGACGGTCTTCTGCGTTGCATATCTCCATGCACCAGATTTAATAAAGTTTAACGCATTAAAACGAAAGAACGAAAGAAAAAATTTTCCATGATATTCTCGTGGATTGGAATATTGGTATCTCGGAATATCTCGAAAGGGAAAGAGTTCAGGAGTTTTGCAACTACTCCTGAAATTACAATTCTTATATAATCTTTTTCGTTTCGTCCAAAATCGAAATTTCCTTTATCTTCGAACGATCGAATTCTCTTAATATAATATCAACGCGAAAGTCTCCCTTTCTAAACTAAAAATTTTTGCATTCCTATAAATCATCCCCAAATTTAGATACTTTATCATTAAAAAGAAAAACTATCGAACATAACTTAATAATCTTGTCACTAACTGCGAAACTAAAAAATTTATTTCTCACACTTTCCATCCGTATATTTTTGATAATCGATAAACAATCAAAAAAATTCCCTCCATCCCTTTCAAAGAAAAGCTCGCTTAAAATAAAATTCCTCGACGCCGCGCACAACAAATCTACGCATAACTCTAATATTTATATCCAAGATCGAAATTCGAAAATCCTCCTTGACTTAAGATTAAAAAAATTCCTCCTCCTCCTCCTCCTCCTCCTTCTCCTCCGTTTAAAGATAGGTAAGCCGTAAAGGAAGAAAAAGAAAAGGAAGAAGTGACGAGGAAAGTCGAAAGAACCACCCGTTAATGTTTCGTGCGCGCCACTTGGCCAGTTATTAATGAACCCCCTCCTCCCCTTTCCCCTCCTCCCCCTCCCCTAGCACCGGTGTATTAGCAGAAATTTTCATCCTCGTTCCGTCACTGGTTATATCGCATGGGCATGGACGCAACAGGAGTAACAAGGCTAACATGAACGCCCCCGTGAACGAGCGCGTTACCCAGTTGTACAAACAATTAAACTAATTGTTAAAGTGATAAATACATATGCGCGCACGGTATATACTCCCCAGGGATCGATATACCCCGTGTACACGTATGCAGGGAGGGGGGTGTACCTGCCTACGTACTCGACTATACGGCAAACACGATGTTACAAGAGCCGCCATGGAGTGGCACGTGTTGTTCTTACTCGCAACGCGAGCGTGGAAAGAGATGGCTCTGGCAGGGGAAGGGGAAGGGCAGGGAGAAAGGGAAGGGCGCGAAAGATTCAAGGGAAAAGCGTCGTGGAAGGCTGCGTTTCGAGGAATCTCGAAATTTTGTGGACGAAATTATGACTCTTTATTTTTTGGAGGAGGAGGAGGAGGAGGAGGAGGAGGAGGAGGAGGAGGAGGAGGATTGTACGTGGAATATGGTGAAAGGTTTCAGAAGCATTTAGAAGAGTTGGAAATTTGAAAGATGGAACGTACACGTGTAATTTAACGAATATTTAATATTCTTTGCAAAAAGAATTCCTAAAAAAAAAAAAAAAGAAATTTTCCAGCGAAAGTTTCGAGGAGTATTCGTGGTTAAACAGTGTATATGAAGAATAAAAGAATATGCGTTAATATTTCGAGTGAATATTTAAGAGGGGGAAAAAAAGAAATGGCAAAACAAAAGGGGTTGATCAATGAGATTGTGTATCGTAATTTACCCTGAAAATGCATATCTCATTACTCGGCGGGGCGTCCTATATCCGCGCTAGATTACGCGTAAATTGAAATGGAAAATAGTCCACGCGCCGACGCCGTGGATGTTTATTCGTCGTGTGCGTTCGTCTAGCTTTCCGGTTTTCATGCAACGTACGCTCATTGGCCGATTAGGATTAGGAAAGAAAAGAGGAGGGAGAGATGTGTTCAAGCGTGATCAAGTTTCGATCTCGAGAATACGAAAAATACGATCGAAAAATGTTACGTATATATAATATTTATATTGTCGCGAGTCGTGTCAACATTGAGATGCAAATATCTTAATAAAAATTCATTCTTCTCTCTCTTTTTTTTTTATTTCATACGCAAGTCCACGAGACTTTTTACGTTGACTGGAGATAGATTTTTATGGTATATAACTATGGTATATATTTTCTAGGGATAAGCAGTTATGGAGCGTGAAATAGATATATTATTTGATCTATATTATTATTATTATTATTATTATTATTAAGTTGTTGCAGATAATATTTGATTCAATGTTTGATTCGATAAATTTAACACGTCTTATCCGTGGAAGAACGAAAGTAGAATTATAATAATTCGTCTCTCGTGATTACGATTTGTCGATCGTAATATTCTACATCAAAATAATTCTGTTTCTTTCTTTATTTTGATAGAAAATTTTTATCAACATTACATCCCGATTTGTTACGTTGAACTTTAAATCTATCTTATTCAGAGAAACGTATCAATGCAATTCGTTTCCTCTTTAACAAGAGGATTGATAAAATAACGTTCGAGATTTGTGAAATCAGCCATTTTATATGCAACGACCTAATATCATCAAATCGTGCAAGTTCGAAAGCTTTCCACGTTAAATACTTTTCGTCGATCATAACAATTACAATATTACTCGTCGAGCTTTCCTATTAAACTTCTCTCTCTCTCTCTCTCTCTCTCTCTCTCTGCACGTCTGTCTGGATGTGCTTCGACAATTAATTTTTTAACGAACCGGGTAAATTCCAGCGCAATCCCTGTTGTTAATTCATCCAAATGTTTATTCAACGGTCCCACGTATACTTTACCACGCGTTCATAAATACACTATACCCGTGAAATATAACGGTAGTAGTAGATTTGCGTGGTGTTCGATGTTTCGATTGAAAACACGATTAATTTTACGCGTGTGATACGCGTAGGGAAGATGGAATTTTTCTTGTTTCCCCATTTGATTTAGTTTTATTGTAAATATTAATGAGAGTTGCAGAGTATAGTGGAAATCGGTGAAAATTTTCGTATACGTTCGAATACGAATTTTATTTTTTTCGAATAAAAATAGAAATAACGAATTTCGAAATAATCAATGGACGAAGATAAATAAGATTAAATTGACCTGTTATTCTTTGTTCTTAATTATTAACTTTTTTTTTTTTTAGCAAAATTCAATAATAAATTCGACTGAAATAATTCTATTAATCAATTAACGTGACGTAAAATATTTCGTTCCCGTTTTTTGAAACGATATTTACAAAATATCAAAATTTCTTGTCACTTTTCACTATAAATATAAATTAATTATTATCGTAATTCTACGATTAATTTCAAACGTGTGTTATTCAGTTAAATATTTTAGGTTGATAGTTCGATACACCGTTTAACACAATATTTAAATTTCAATCTTGCCTTCTCTATCACGTGGATAAATATATAATTCTCTAATTGCTATCAGCAACGAATTTTCGACCAAACACCACCAAAACGAGGATCGATTTTCCCTTCTCGTTTTACTTTTCAATCCGTATTTTTCTCTCTCTCTCTCTCTCTCTCTCTTCTCTCTGTGATTGCAAGTTCGGCTAAAACTTCGAGTGTATCGATTACCGGATAGATCGTATGAATTCCCGAAGCACGATGTATTCGATTACAAAACCAAAAATCTCATTAATGGCGGTAAATTTAATGAAAAAACAGTAGGATACGATAAGATTTTGATAGAAGGATAATCCCAAGCTTGGTTCGAAAATATTCACGAAAAAGTGATCAACTATTCATCTATTGTAGTATATTCTCACACTTGCTGAAAAAAATTCGAAAATTACGATTTTAAATAAAAGTTTGAAAACTTACTTAGGAACATAATATGACTATTTCCATCTATTTATAGTATTCGTATCTCACACTTGAAAAGAATTGAAAAATTTTAAGCGAAACTTTGAAAACTCGCAATAGTCTACCACTTTTCGTAAAATATGATTATTTTCCAATATTCCATCTCAACGACTCGATAAATGCAATTTTTACTCGTCACTTTCACTTCTCAAAATTGTACTGATAAAAAGCAACATCAGCATACAGCCATGCCATTATTCAATAAGTAAAAAATTGTTACTTATCCCACTTTTCCTGTGAAAAGAAAAAGAAAAAGTCATTCTAAAATTCAACCTTGTAAAAAGGAACCCCAATTTTCCAAATCGATCGAAATTTTTTCACGCACGCCTCACGTCGTTAGTCATTATTAAAAGGAAGACGCGCAAACGGACAGCCTTTGCGGATTCACGGCTGAATCAATGCTCGCGCGCACACACGCACACGTATACACACACACACAGGTCGGTAATTTTCACGCGTAACGCTTCCCGTGCGACTGGCCGAGCATTAAATAATATCGCACTCTTCCACGAGCTGAGCTTTGTCGCTAAAGCCGCTTTCCGCTCCCCGCTGTGAAATTGCTTCACGCCTACGCCGATAAGTTCGAAGGGCTTTTGATATTTTCGCCCGATACACGCGGCTATCGTTTGCTGCACTTTCATTAAGTCTGTGGAGGATGGAGGTCTGGATAAATAACGAAGTGGATGATGCAAGCAACGCGTCGACTTCGCGTTGATTAAGTGCCGTTTGATGGGATGATGATGATGGTGGCGGTGGCGGTGGCGGTGGTGGTGGTGGTGGTGATGGTGGTGCCGTGGTGATTACGCCAACGATCGATTATTTTTTTTATTGCCTGGCAAACCTTTGCCCGTTAATAATTTTCACGTTCTAAGTGGATCAGCGATTGGATTGGATTAGATATCGCTATAGATAGTGTAAAATATTGCTAATGATTTAAGAAAGATTCCATTGTTTCGTGATATTTTCGTGTTTGTGCGATACATTTGTATTTCTTGGATTAAAACTCAGTTCGATGGATTCAGATGTTTCGATCTCGTGGAAAGGGAAGGAGGATTATCGAAGATTGAAAAAGATGATTAAAAAGATGATTCGTTATTTTAATTTTACGCCTCTTATATATATATCTGTCCTTTATCCCTTTTTCCCTTAATCTTTCACAAAGAGTCGAGAAAGATGGATAATTGAAATGTCGAAAATATAAATATCAAGGTGTGCCGCATTAATGCGGGATGATGAATGCTGTTTAAAATTATTCCACGAAAGATATTAACGTTTAAAATATTATATAAAGGATATATATTTCTATAACGAAACGCTATTATAAAGTACACTATTTATAATATTACGAAGAATTTCATTTAGAATAGCGAGAAATATTACCTCGAATAATCACGTTGATGCGAAGATATAAAACTAAATCGCGAACAACCTCCTCGACGGGGAAAATTTTAATAGTCGAAGCTACAAATCTCTATAAGTTACCTCAATAATTTATCGTTCAAAACGTAATAATAATAATAATAATAATCGGAAATAATTGTAAATTTGCCAATTTGATTGGGATTATATGAAAAGCAGATCGATTACAATAACAACAAATATATGTTATTCGACCATTTCAATAAATTTAATTAATTCAAAGTAACTTTATTTTCAATTTTAACTTACCAAAATTAAAAAAAAAAAATCACATTTCCCTTTCCATCCCATATCCACCCCAATGGCCAAGCGATCGAACGCCCGATTTTTCGACAACGGGTGTACCGTTTTCATCCATCCTGTTAACAGATTGTCCGCCACTAATTATCGCGAGCACAAGTTCGCCAAGGATCTCGTTTTAAGTGAAAGACGGAACCGCAAGAATATATCGCGGCACGTTAATGAAGGCGGAAGAAGGAAGATATCCAAGCTATTCAGGAAGCGGAGCACTCAAGAAAGTTAAGTTTACAATCAGGTACGTTGAGAGGAAAGGTAAACCTACCACCGTCCCTACAAGTTAAAACCGGCGGGCACGGCTAATGGCTCCGGGCATCAAATGACACGCGACAAAATAAAATGTCTCTTATAAAGAAGAGTTCTTATTTCGAGCAAGACATAATCACGCACATGGAGGGAAACATTTTCTCCTTCTTTTTTCTTGTTCTTTTTTTAAACGATCTATCCTGTAATGGAAAAATGGGACGAACGACGTTCCCAATTTATGACAACAATTAAAGCGAACGTTTTAAATATTGACTCGTTTTTGAAAAAAGAGGATCTTTTTCCATTTCTTTCCAGTTTCTCGACTCGGAGCGAGGGAAATAACGTTTTATTAATCTCGAATTATTCAAGGAATAATGTTAAAAATCGATTCAGAATTTTTTGTTAATTATAACCGGATTCAATTATCGATTGATTTTGAATTTATTTCGATATTAATGGTTTTTTTTTTATACAATTGGAAAATACGTACGATAATACGTAATTCTATAAATCAAGTTTTACAGATAATATTTTGTAGTAAGTATAATTTCTTTTTTCGTGATAAAAAGAGAGATTAGAGAAAAAGAAAAGAATTCTGTAATTTTTCAATATCAAATTCACTTATCTAACGTTTCGTTAAGCAGATCAATAAAAATATAAAAGGAAAAGATTATTAACGATACATTCCTATTTTCCTAATTTCCTACTTTCCTAATTCACATTGAAAAAAATTATAACCTATTCGTTTATCTTCCACCTGAAATCAATTCTTCATTTTCATTTGTACGAAGCAATTTAAGATACGCTAAACCTAAAATATAAAAATTATTCCCTCTGCACGTATCGTCCAATACAATCCCTCGCGTGACCATCGAGACCGAGATCTTGAAAACGCTTCAGACTATCCGAAAGATAAAAATAATTTATAGAAGAGAAATGGAGGGGGAAGAGGGGGGGGGGGGAAGAAGAAAAAAGATAGAACAATGCAGCGACTTCTAAGGAAATTTATCATTTACCCGAGTGAGATCTCTCTCGCCTTAAAGAGGCGAGAGATCTTGGAAAATGAGAAGCGACGTTCAAGAAAAAAAAAAAAAAAAAGAGAGAAAGAGAGAAAGAGAAAAGAAAAGAAAAGAAGAAAAGCGAAGAGAGAAAGAAAAAAAACGATGGCGGAACGTGCATAACGTCGAAAATGACACACTTTGGCAACTTTTCGTTTCGGATCCACCGAGCTAGATCATTAAACGAGTAAGGAAGAAGTTTCTCTCCCCTCTATTAGTGAATGGCGAAGGGTGAAACGGTTGAAAGGCGAAGGAACATCCCGTCGGGGAGGGGGAGGGTTTTCGAGACGACTTCTTGACCTTGCAACTCCTCGCCCTCGACGAGCCCGTGCTCGTTTCCGCCGATGTGAAATTACCGTGCAAACGCAATTGAAAATGCTCGCGTAAATATGATTCGAGGAGGAGCCCTAGGTAAAGAAACTGGGGGAGAAAACGTTCGGGAGAAACGTTAGGGAGAAATATCAGAACCAACTTTAGATTTTTGACTACCTCTCCACCAGAGTTCTCCTTCTTTTGAAAATATATATCGTCGATCGTGAAAAGAAGAATCTGATGAAATTGCTTCAAAAAAAAAAAAATAATAATAATAATAATAATAATAATAATCGACACTGGGGATTAATTTCGAAACGATCGAAGATCGTAAGGAAATGTTTATTTATTTGATGAATTGGAGATCATATATATTCGAAGTATGTTAAAAATCACTTCCAAGTATTATTATTACGAGAGAATTTAATTAATAACGAAATAACTTTTTTTAAAAATTAAATATTAATTACAAAGCAACGTGTAAAATTTTGATGGTAAAATTACTTTCGATTCGAAGGTAGAAAAAAAAAAAAAATGATTCGAGTATAAATTAAAACTCGCGTGTACGGATATTAATAAATCCACTCGGATATGTTACGCGGCTCGAATAAACGAGGAGATTAAATACATCCGCGAACGTGACGTTACGGAGCAACATCGGCCAACAATTTAATCTTCAATTGCAGGGGATATGATTTAATACGATACTTGGAAAGTAAGATGATAACTTGGCGAGTTGGGCGCTGTTTAATCGTCCAACAGAGTTCAGTAGTTGCGCACCGTGATAGTCAGACTGTTCGAGTTCCCAGTTTCCAACAATTGAAACGGTATTAATAACAACTTCTAAACTGGTTAATGACGAACTTACTATTCATACTTGCAGCTATCGTGCTTTGTCCCTCTCGAGAAAAAAATCTCTCTACCTTTTTAATGATGATGACGACAATCGTGGATAATCGAAATCTCGATTAATACAATTTTGTTCATAACTTTTTTTTACGTAAACTTGGCAGTCTTCCGTGGAATTTTATAAAATTTTATAACATTCCGGGCGAAACGTTATTTAAAGCTTTATTAATTCTTTCGTTCAACGAGATATCGCAATTTTCTCAATATTTTAAATAACCTGTTAAGAATTCCAAGATGTCTACGCAAAGACACGATTGAGGTCACTAGGAAACCTTATGGATTTTTCTACGTTTTCTAATCTAAGATACTTGATTTGAAAACTGTACTAATTGCTTAAAATCGATGTTGAAATAATTTTAGAAAAAAACTAGCTGATTCCTCAATGATTATCCTATCCTACCAATATTCAGACAATTTCAAACGATATCCTCCACGATACCAAAACCCTATATCTTCTTCCCTTTCTAAAATATCCCATCGATAAATCTTCACAAGAAATCTACGCGAGATATATTCAATCGTGGATGAACCGAATGACTCAATCCCTAATTCTTTCCACCCGTCCTGTCCACTTTCCACTTTCAAACAATTTTAAAGAATACACTCCGCGATATTAAAAAATATAATTGCATCAATAAATTTTTACTATCTATCCCCAATCATCTACAAACGTTCCATATTTTCCACTCTCGAATTTTCGAATAATAAATAAATTCAAATAAAAAAAAAAAAAACTATCGTCAAACTAATAACATTCGCGGCGTTACGCGAGGATAAATTGAAGTAGTAACTTACCGTGATGGTCAGACGGTAGCCAGTGGATCGGTGGAGAATCGTCGCGATTACCCGCACGGCCGGTCGATCGCGTAGCGATTCATTACAAAACGGGTCACATCGCCTCTTCGTTTCACTGTGTTCATTCTTTCCTTTTCTTTTTCTTCCTTTTTTCTTTTTTTTTTTTTTCTGTTTTTCGAAGCACGATGACCCCACTTCTCTCTCTCTCTTTCTCTCTCTTCTTCTCTCTCTCTCTCTCTCTCTCTGTTTCTCGTATGGCATACTCGACTGGAAAGTCGAGGTGTCACGTGCAACACCGAGTCGACAACTCTGGCGGCCCCCACGTGACGTGTCATGTGCGTACCCGCATGAAACAGGAGCAGGTGCCATTGTCGGCAACGTCCAATTAAAAATGAATGAGCCAATGGGATCGGAGTCGGAGCCCCCCCGATCCCAACCGATCACAGCCTCGTTTAAAACGTGATAGGAGAATGATTGTAACCTGATAAAACGCGGCTTCCATCCGCGAATGGAGGAAGAAGAAGGGGAAGGGGAAAAAGTGGCGAGAAGGGAAGGATCGAAACGAATCTTCGATTTTTCCATTTCTTTCTCTTTTCTCTCTCCTTTCTTCCTTTCCCTTTTCATTTTGGAAAAGAAAAATTGGAATTTTTCTTTCTTTTTTTTTTCTTTCAGTCTCGAAATTATACATAGAACTTGAAAAAGAACGTATTGATCTTAGAAAATCGTATAATTACAGGAAATTAATAAAATTGTACAAATGTAAAATTATATATATATCATAGTCTTCTCTCACCGGGAAGATGAAATTTACACAAATCCATAAAAATGTTTCTTTCTTTACACTTTAAAAGATGAGAGCTCGAGCAAAAATGTTTATCCACTTACGAAAACGAAAAGCACTTCGAGACTGTATCTTTAAAAAAAAAAAAAAGGAAAACAAAATAAAAATCCGACGATCGTTACACATAAAACAGATAGATTTCGCTCGGAATCCACTCAAAAAAGAAAAAAAAAAAAAAAAAAGAAAAAGAAAGACGAAAATCTCGTTTCCCGAAAGGAAAAAGTCTGATAGATCTCGAACTCATGGATCTCGCGAAAACGAGGAACTCGACGAGTCGAAGAGACTGGGGCAGATGAGGGGAGAGAGAGAGAGAGAGAGAGAGAGAGAGAGAGAGAGAGGGGAGGGGCGGGAGGGATCGAGAAGAAATATACGGAATATACGGAACAAATATACGGAATAATCCTCCTCTTCGAAGGCACTCCCTATCGAATTAACCTATTTTAACGAATTGATTCAAAGTTACGTACGGGCCCAAGTCGTGTGCGTGGGGGTGGGGTAGGGCGGACGTCTAACACGCGCAAACTTTTGGGGGTGAGAAAAACTTTGCATCCAAAGAGGGAGCTCGTGATAAGGGGTTGTTGACTGTGCGGATGCGGACGTTAGACTGAAGCGGTGCGCTAGGATCACGTCGAGGATCGTGTTGGACGGTCATTGGCGATCGGGAGTGGCTCTTGCTCCGCGCCCCGACCGCGCATGCGCCCAAAAACCACCCCACTAACGGCTCAGCCGTTTTCCACCTTTCGCCTTCTCCCTCTCTCTCTCCCTCTCCTTCTCTCTCTCCTCTCTCTCTCTCTCTCTCTCTCTCTCTCTCTCTCTCTCTCTCTCGTATCCCTTCCTGGAGCCACCAACACACTATTCAGAGGCGCCCTCACGAGCAAAGGGTAGGGTGGATAGAGGTGATACGGTGACGAGACACCTATATGCTCGGTATATATCTGGAAGAGGGAAGAAGGAAAAGGAAACGTTGAGGAGGCAGTGGAAAAGGACGCGCGCAACCGAGAGTCTCCAACCCCTTCCTCCCCCTCCTCCTCCGTCTTCTTCTTACTTCTCTCGTAACCGTCGCCGGAAGAATGGTCGAGAGGCTCTACTACTACTACTACTACTACTACTACTACTACCACTACAAACTGAGGGAGAGGAATTCGCTCTCGAGAGACATATATCTAGACGTACGATTGTTACGTTGTGTTGGTACGGTTCTCGATAATTGACGGGCATATTGGAAAGTGCGATGAAAATTATTGCATTTTTATTACTGTAAGATATATATATATATATATAGTCACGCCGTGAAGGATCAAGCCCTGTGAAATGTTCTTCACTCGATTCTAAACGGAAACCTGAAACAGGAGGAGGTTCAACGTTATTACGATATTTAGCTTCTTTAACGTGCACATACGTGTGCAAGAGAGGGGAGAAGAGGAGAAGGAGGAGCAGGAAGAAATCACACGGGCTTCAACTTAATTACAATATTTCGTTTCCTACGGAAACTTAACTCGAGGAGGGAGTTCGAGATTATTAATGCCATTTCTTTTCTCTTCTTCTCTTTCTTTTCTTCCCTCTTCTTCTTTTCTAATCCGAGAGAAGATATCTCCTATCTTCTGATAGTGGAGCCGGAACCGATTCGAGCGTGATGTTAAAATACACGTGCGAAAGGGGAGGAGGGGAGGGGAGGGGGAGGGGAGGAAGGAGAAGGATAGAGAGAGAGAGAGAGAGAGAGAGAGAGAGAGAGAGAGAAGGAGAGTAATAATTGGTTCTGGTACTTCCCTCCAGGTTCTATTTACTATTTATTCCTGTAAATCTTTGATTGCGCCGGATGGGGATAGGTGGATAGACGATATCGGTTCCAGAGAGGGGATTGGAAAGAAGAGGTGAGGTGCGCGCGCGTTTTCGAGGCCCTCCTCCTTTCTACGATCGTACGTCGTCGTAGGAGAAAGATAAAAGGACCCCCCTTTGCTCGCACCTTCCTCTTCCTTCTTCCTCAGACTGTTGGCCCGAGAGGGAGGGGAGGGGGGAGAGGGTAAGGAGTTCCACACACACACACACACACACACACACACACACACACACACACACACACACACACACAACGAAAGAAATTCTCTTGCCGAGGAGTAAGAAAAAAAAAAAAAAAGGCGTGAGGTGCATCCATCGTGACGCAAAGTGTATATCCTCGATAAAACTTAGAAGTTTTTTGAATGGATTAACAAAAATGCTGAGAATTTAGCTCGGGCTCGTTTGCCCGCGATGAAACGATGGTTTTTTTCTTCTTTTTTTCTTTCGTTCGAATTTCGTGGAGAAATGGGAAAAGGGATGAGGGATTTTTTTTTTTTTTTTCAAGTCCTTGAAAAAGAAGGACGAACAACTAAATTCTCGTCCGACTAATAAGCGAGAAGCGACACGTGACACGGCATCGTGACTATCGGGTAACGTTGTATTTTTGGGGGATAATAATAGTACACACCATGATTATGATCGCGTGTCGTATATAATTGAATACAAGATGAATAGATGTTTTTAATAGACTGTCACATGATATATGTATATATATATATATATATATATATACGCGAAAATGGTAGGTTCATCTTGTGGATAGACATACGAGACGCGATATCAAAATAATTTATTTTCGAAAATACGAGAGGGGAGCGTTGATTGGCCCGTTATTTATTCGCAGAAGATAATTTCAAGGATCTCGGAAAATTCTGGTTGTTCACGATTCTAAAACAAAAAATATATATATATATATATATTAAAACACAGAACTTCGATCGAAAAAAAAAAAAAGAACAACCCTTAACCTTACCGTTAAACCATTAATAAAACAACCGTACATTCCGTATACGTGGAAAAGATTCGAGATCTCTGCCTCGATCGAGCGACAAAACGAATCAATCGAGAATCGAAAAGTAAAGTAATCGCGATTATTACAAAAAATTCCGTAAAAATTATTTATCATTAAAGCGCAAGAGCACAAGACAGTGTTCCGAATTACGCGTAATAACGTTAATAATCGTATTATCGGATCGAAATCATACGTCGTTCGTGTGCCATTTGAACATTGAATGAACAGACATATCACGTACTGTCCGGCCGTATGATTTAGGCACTCCGTGTACGAAGAGAGAGAGAGGGGGAGAGAGAAAGAGAGAGAGAGAGATCCGGTGTACAAATTCTCACACAGTGACGCGTGTCCCAGGTATATACACGCGTCCGTCTCCCGGCCGCAGAAGCGTGATTTGTCAACCAATGAAAGGGGGATGAGGGCTAGTTAGAGCCGTATTCATTACAAATTACAGGCCGGTGGACCGGTTTTATGATACCGCAGGAACGCGAGGCGTACGTACGTACACGCGGGCTAAAGGCTTGTTTTGCGGTGGTGGCCCCTTTTAATCCGCCACAAACGTTCATTTTCCGGCCAATTATTGCTAATTTTCGTTAGAGGCAAGAAGGATTTTCAACCTTCACCCCGGCCTGAAATCTGAACCGTTTCCCCTCTCCCAACCCGATCCGGCCAATCCTCTGTTTCCGCGTTCTCGAATCCATTCCACCAACGATGATCCTGCTGTTCCCGACAGCTCGAAGAAAGGGAAACCTCGATTTTGATTATAATCGACAATGGACGGATTGTCTTCGCTTCGTAATCATCGAATCGGTTTCGAATTCGTTCGAGTTTCATTTCGTTCGGGGTGGATAACGAAAGATAAGAAAGCACGAAGAAAAGAAATTGTTCGAAAATTGTCGCCGCGTTGGTATTGTTTTAGATTTTCAAAAATTAATTCTAGGATCGAAGAGGAACAAACTCGTCGAATTCATCGCCTTCCTCTCGCCTTCCTCCTCCATTCATTCTGATCAACCACTCGTAATTAAAATTAAAGAAACCTCGGACAGGTTTCATTGAATCAAGAGAAGTCAATCTGGCACACTTCGATAGCTTCCCTTTTATACTTTGATTACGAGAATAGTTTGATTAGAGATTCACATCTATTGGTCTATCTTTTTAATCAATTTTATAATCGATACTTTCCAATAAAAAAAAAATGTATACATATAATATCGAATGTATAAATAACATACCGAACATTAAAATAATTTCGAGTAATAAATAGTTAACGAGGGACCGATCGAGGAAACTGGCCGCAGAGAGGTTCTTCAATTTTTATTCTTGCGGTAAAAGAAACACGATATATTAAATTCTTGAGCACAAGTTTTCACGAGCGTCGAAAAAAGAAGGGGAAAAAAAGAAGAAGAAAAAAAAGCGGATAGTATTCTTTGCACGATGTTTGATCTCCGCGTGCCGTTCCTATAATTTTATTGGATCCCCATTTTACGACTATGTGTAACCGTGTGACACGAGATTGTTACCCCGGATACGAGATTGACACGTTTTACTGTCTCACGTGCAAATATGACCGATACGTATATATATATATACACGTTTAAGTCGAGCCAAGCATAATCTACTTTTCGATTTCGTTACCGCGTATCGCGTTTTCGTTTGTTCCTCCCGTTTCACGTTTGTTTTCATGGAATATGAAAATTCGATAGGGAACACGGATTTTTATCCATCTCCTTTTAACGGCTCTCCGCTTCTCCTCTTCTTTTTTTTAAACTCGTTGTTTGCTTTCGCGTTATCAGCTTGATCCTGCTGTGCAAATGGTAAAAATGGTAACGTACGTACGTTCATAAGCAAGAATTTAATTTCGTTCAACTTTGATTCAAATTTGAAAAGCTAGACTTCGGTCCTTTTTTCTTTTTTTTTTTTTTCTATCTAAATTGGATCAAAAAATATTAAATCGTATTATAATGAAAAAATAACGCGTAATGATGCGTACATAAAATATTTTTGAAATTAGATCAGCTTACCTTGCTCGGATCGGCAATGGAATATTATTATCTGTTTCTACGAAGCAGAAAGTGTTTACTGTTCTTATCGCTGATTCCATTTATCCCTTTCGTATATCGTATCACTCAAAGTAAGTGTAAAGTAATAACAATAAGAAAAAAGTTTTGTTTGAGAAAGATGTTTTGAAAATTAATTGAGAAAAATTAATCAATCGCGTTAACGCGAATTTATCAGTTGAACGGCCGATTACCCGATTTAAACCGGTTGATAATTCATTAATATCGCAACGAAACGTTCATAACCGGTTCCGACACTGTTCCTCGCAAACAGACCACCCTCCCTCGAAAAGCGTCCATCTACGGTTCATCCGCTAAACCGTCTGTCGCATTTAAACAGGGCCAAAAGCGTCAAGTGGCGTTAAGTCACGTCGAAATTATGCGGCATGGCAGTTTCGACAATTTTCCACCCGTTTAAACCGCAATATCTTCCCGGTTACCGACATCCACAACCCCCTTCCTTCCTTCCTTCCTTCCTTCCTTTCTTCCTTCCTTCCTTCCTTCCTTCCTTCCTCCTCTTCCAGACAGGCCGAGACAGGCTTGAAAATCTTCCACCCACGATCGGCCAACCCCCTCCACACTGCGTGAAAAGGATGGTGACGGCGCGTGTACGAACGTCGATTCGAGTATTTTTCATCGTCGTCGTCGTCGCGAAGCAGATTTGGAAATTATGCAAATCTTACGAGGAGGAGGAACCCATGCGGAGGTATTCATCCCCCGGATGACTCTTTTCCCGACCCTCCAGTTTTTTATTTTCACGCCACCCTTTGTTGCCCGCCACCCCTTTCGCGATCTTTCCTCGAATTGGATCGATGCGCTTGGTTGGATGCGCTTTTTTCTTGTTTTTCTCTTTCCTTTTCGTAAATTGGAAATGCGAGTTTTTCGTTCGACTTAATTTTATTTGTTTATTTATTTATTTATTTATTTTAGAATCTTCGTCACGATACTCTTAATGTTTTTGAAGAATATAACGATCTTCTCCCCAATTCTTTTTTTGTCTTTCTGAGGGAAAACGTTTCTCAAAGCGATCAAAGAGAAATTCCATATGCCTTTTTCATCGAATCAAAGTATCCTTTATCATTCAAATGGGCAAATTACTTTTATACGATAGCCACGGTAACAAGTTACGATTTATAATTATACGAGCTTCATCGCTCTTTAATAAACAATGAATAAATGACGATATCCTGAAATTGCGTATTTCGATTAATAAGTAATTGACAAATATTGTCTACTGTAAATTTCACTAATTACTGAAATGATTTAATTTATCATGTATCGGGATTAATAATCAAGAAACAACAAACTCGATGAAACTAAATTTGTTTGAAAACCCAATCAACCGGAACGCGACGTATACGTTATATATATATATATATATATATTTTGAAACGTTCCCTATTTCGTGTTCTTTTTTTTTTTTTTTTTAAATATTCATCACGTTTTCAAGCACGTTTACTTGATCCCATTCCTATCCATTACTATAATAAGCCGATAAAAATTAATATTCTCCTAGAATATTCGATAAATCCAATCTGTGTTCTTCAACAACGAAGATAATTCGTATTGGACGAAAAATGAAACTCAATTATCCCTCCAAATGTGTTTTTTAAGCATAACGGACGATGGTTCGATTCGATATTTACGCGAGTTTTTTTTTCATCATTTTTTTCCAACCAAAAACTTTATGCAAAAATAAATACAACGATACAACGATAAATAAAAATTCTATTCAGAAATATATATTTTTGCTAAACTAAAATCGCGAAAAAATTTTATTTTTATCGACAAAAGTTAAAAGAAGACTGAATGATTGTACTTTTTTCCTTTCTTTTTTTTTTTTTTTTTTTTCTATATTATTTATACCGCGCGCATTTTAAATAAATTCATATTTATTTGAAACGTACGAGTAACAATAAAAAATTCGATCCATCGTTATATTTTCTATCCAATGTTTAATACGCAACGCGATCACGAGCACGATTGATGATTCGATGACTCGGAACTCGGATCATCGTCGTCGAAAAATTATCTCGTAAATAAACGAATGTACGAATTTGAAATGACACGGTGAAAGTTAAAAAGAAAAAAAGAAAAAAGAAAACGACAGGAAGGAGAAGTGTGAAACGAGTATATATACCGTACACCGTAAAAGTTGCACAGTAAATTAAACTACGAAAATAGTGGGTACACGCGTCTGTCTAATGGCTCGACAAACAATACTTTACTGTGCAGTTCGTTGCACGATGTTATCCTCCTCGTGTGTGCGACCTCCGAACTTCTTTCACGACTCGTACTATAATTTTCTCCAACAGGCGTTTCAACGTTTTTATCATAACACGATCAACGACCATATTTTAATAACATCAGTCTGTTCAAACAAAAAAAGAAAAATTTTCCATCACTACTATTACAAATGATCCTCGCCTTTAATATCTTTCTATCATAATATCTATTAAATTTGGAATCTTTTTCTTTTTTTTTTTTTTTTTTTGCATGAAATAACGAAATTAGACAAAAGAAAATTAACAGATTTGCTCAAAATTTATTTAAAGCTTTCCTAATAATTATTATTCAGCAAGGTTTGGCTCGATATATAGATGCAACACACTTTGATAATTTAATTTGAATTTCTGTAATAATATATTTTGCACAAAATTACCAAAACTCAATCTACAATTTTTTCTTTTTAATCAGCAACGAGAATAAAATAATAATAATCATTCAATAATAAAATCATTTATCAAAAGAATCTATTTAAAAAAAGAAAAGAAACAGAAAATAATAGTCACATTTATTTGACTATTGATTCATGGGCAATGTTCATCACTGATAAATTCCAACGTCAATTCCAACAACTGCTCTCCCTTTTCCTTTTTACGATTCTCTACATGGCGCACGCATGCACACGCACACGCATACACACAAAAGGAACACGTATATCATGGAAACACGACATACTCGTTAGCATAACGATTCAACTCGAAACTCGGATGAGCCGCACGTGCATTCGACCCTCATAAGCCAATGCATATTTATATATTTCGAAGTTGCACGGTACAATACACGTTATTAAGTAATAATCCTGTTAAATGTAACGTTAAACAGCATTAACACCCTGAACCCCCACCGGCCCACCGGATAAAACCGTACTACCGGAAACTATGTTCTTGCTCGATGGCAAACGATTCGGCATGCGAGTGTTACGCTTGATACGATCGATGATAAGTGAGAACTCACGGTTCGTTTAACGTGTAACTAACGCGGCTAACGATTCCTGTGGAACTCGTGGAAATTTTCGAGTCGCGCGTAATGAATACGTAACTGTGGCCGGATCTCTCGAACTTGAACCTCAATTTTTTTTTTTTCAGATATTTTACATTATACCCGTAATGACTCAACATAATTTTTTAACAATCTTTGTATTTAATAATGATAATAATAATAACGAAAGAAATTGAAAGAATATTCCAACATATTTTGAACTAATATTAATTTTTCATAAAGAAGGTATATAAGTTTTACTTTTCAACGAGCCAAGATTAATTATTTCGTTTCTCAACAATCATTTCGATGATGCTTTAAAAACAATTAATTTTCAAAGGTATCTTTCAAAATGTTGAATTTGATCTCGATTTCTGAATCGCTTAAATTTGTTGTAAACGAACGATCTATCGGTTATAAAAATGAAGCAATTTAAAAATAATAAACGAAATGAAAAATATTAACCCCTAACTCAACTCAAATTGAATGGAGAGGAAAAAAAAAAAAAAATAAAGAAAAGAAAAAGATATTCCAAAGAACGTTATTTAATCGACGAAACACTGATTGAACGAGGGATTGGATGGCGAGTAATATAAATAAATTACAATCGGTATGATCGCTCGATACGAGGCATCGACACGAAGATGGACGGTATAAAGTGAGAAAATGGGGGACTAAAAATGGTTGACGTTATCGCGAAGCGATCCACCTATATCGGATCTCGTCTTGTCGATACAATGTGTCCCGATTTAACGAACAGCCGGACTCCGACGAGCAAGATGTTGCCGGCGATAATGCAGATGTTCAATCAACGACAAACACGACATTTCGATAACGCGCCACGGAGGGGTGCTCCGCCTCTGCAGAGAAACGAAAAAAAAAAAAAAAGAAAAGAAAAAAACAGGGGCATAGAATTGTGAACAAAAATATTACGTAACATCGTTAAACCGATGTGTTGTTATGTGTCACGAAGCGTAATGGAAGTGAAGAAAGAAAGAAAGAAAGAAAGAAAGAAAGAAAGAAAGAAAATGGTTGGAAAATGGTTGTTCCACGTAGAGGAACATGCTACTTATGTGAAAATTAGGAATTAATTACTTCTTCTTTCGCGTACATATGAATTTTACACTCTCGAGAGAAATTTAAAAATTAATAATTGTTTAATCATTTACACTTACAGGGGAAAATTTCATCGCGTAAAAATTTTATCCTTTCACGTTTTTGAAATGTGTAATATATGCACACACACACACACACACACATTTCGAAGAAAGACTTCTCTTTTTTTTTTTGTAATTTAGACAACAGTATCAATGTATGACGTTACAAGGAAATAATCCATTTTTTTATATTTATTTCATATAACTTTTATACTCATATAACATTTGATATATATAAAACGAGCCGCAAATGATCGAAATACCGATAATTCTAGTCAGGTTTCGATTAATTCACACGTTAAATTTGCTTTCGAGATAAATATAAACGAATTGAAATGAACGCGTGTGTATATAAATAAATACGGAGAAATTTCGCTCTCTTTTGATAAAAGATAAAAGGAAAAACGGAATCGATGTTGGACCTCTTTCCTTCTCCTCCTCCCCCCCCCCCTTCCTTTCTTTGACACGTGGATACACGAGAAAGGGAGAAGGAAAAGCAAATCGAGAAAACGAGGCTCTGAAAAGGTTGGCAAGATCAGACGAGGAAGATAAGGCAGGGCTCGTTGGGGTGCTTTGTGGTTTTTAACCATTCATCGCTATGATTGAAGGTTCCCCACAAATCGAGGATCAAACTAGTTCTCTATATTCGACGAAACGAGAAAATGAGAGAGCCGTTCGTTCGGCCCAATCGAGAGGATCAAAGGAGACAAATTATTATTATTATTATTATTATTATTGTTATTTTTCGCGAACTGGGTGTCACCCACTTTTCATTTGACATAACGTTGAAGATGATACCACTCAGGATATTAATCCAACTTCTGATTTCAAGTAATAAAATTCTGAAATTGATATAAATTGATAGTTACATACAGTTACATACAGTTATTGCGATCAATTAAAAAATCCTCTATGGAAATTTAATATTTTCAAGTATTAATCAATTAGCGCGAATTAACGAAACAATTTTCGTATGGAATGTAAAATAATAAATATAGAAATTGTCAAGAAGAATATATTCGTTAAAATTGTAGAAAATTATATATATATATATATATATGCAATTTTCACGATATGAGGAAAGGATAGGGAAAAAGGAAACTTGTGGCTTTCAGCTGGTGGCGAAAAGATCGAAAAATAAACTTCATCAATCTTTTCGCTTGGAAACCTGTCTTTTGAACGTAAAAAGAAGGAAATATGTCCTTTGAAGTTACGAAATTGGAATATTTCTTTTTTAAGGATTTCCCGCGTGATCGATGACACTGTGCAACCGTGAATGGAAGAGCAATTATTCTTTAAGCTACTTACGATCATTAGCGATTCTTTAATTCTTCCTCTTCCACCTGCTGAAATTTCGCAATATTTAAGAATTATTATTATTTTCTTCTTCGCTTCCCTTCCAATATATTTTATCTAATTTCGAAACTGAAAGCGTGTTTCGCCAATTCCTATTTAATTTTTACTTATCATTGCTTAAAATATCTTTTCGTCGAAACTTTTACTTTCGATAATTTTCAATGGCAATAAAATATATCATTGCAAGTCGTAAATTGACCAAAGGAATATTTTGGTATAACGATTATTCGGATGAAAATTGAACAATTTTTGCGAAGATAAAACACTTTAAAAAAACAGGGAATGCATAAGAAGGAATTCTTAATTAAAAAGCGACTCAATTAACGAAGCTTAAACTAATTTTCATAAAAGTGAATCTTTGTAAAATCTTTATAAAAGCAACAACTTTCTTTCTATCCGTTCTGAAATTAACTAATTTTAAGAAAAACGAATCTCTGCAACAAAAGAACAACAATATCCTTACATCCTTCTTGAAACAAACTTTTAATTAACACGATCATTCGGCCAGAATGCCAAGACCATCTTCTAAAATCGAATAACCGCAACAAATATTTCCATTCTTCCAATGTTCCAAATTCTACAATTTTCCAAATCACTCTTGCCATCACTCTATTAATTTAATTAAAAAACATACACCTTCCAAAGTCATTTTTAGAATCGTACGAATATAAATAATTCGTTCGTTCGAAAATCATTTCTTTTTTCTTTTTTTTTTTAAATTAAAACTCGTGAAAGAAGCTCGACGTCGATCGACATATCCGAAGTAAAAGGAATACGTCGTTATTTCGGTGTACTCGAGGCATATTGGGTGCTCGAATTTCCGTGACCTCCCCAACGGATATGTCCACTATCGCCTACGGGTTACTCGCCACTTATCGTGCCCTATTTATCATCACTGGCATATTTCAGGCGTAGGCCAGGTAATATTTAGTAGGTGCGGTTGCGTATACGTGGCCTGTATTTGCGTTGCACTTGAGTCGAGCCACGATTCTGCTCGCGTAATGACCACCTCGATCCGCCACAGATGGATTTATGTCCAATTATATTTCCTTCCTTGCACCAAGACGAGCCCTCCCTCCTCCCTCCCTCCTCATAAATTGACAACCGATTATATTTGCAAATGGTACGACAAACACTACGTTATTCGCTCTTTGTGTGTAATATTTGTAATAGAAATAGAAAAATAAACGCTGTTCTCGAGTGGAATTGAATCAAATAAAGGAGGAATTATTAAAATTTCTGATAAAAAAGATGATCAGAAGGATAAAAATATAAAGTAGTCGTTGAGTCATTGATTAAAGAATATTAAAAATAACTATTGAACGATTATTATTACGATAAAAACAACTGTATATTGAGATTATTGGCAAAACCAATTCCAAGTTCCTTGTTGTCAAATTGATCAAAATATTATTCATACTTGGGATGAATTATTGCAAGAGATCGGATAATAAGAAGAAATTTGCAAGTTTTTCGAAAGAAGTTGAATTTTTTTTTTTTTTTTTTTTTTGTCTTATCCTTGTAGTGAAGCTACAACAACTTGATATCGAGCTATCGGAAACTTAATGAGAGGTCTTCTTCTTCTTCTTCTTCTTCTTCTTCTTCTTCTTCTCCCCCTCCCCTCCCCCCTTTTTTTTCTCCATCGAGCTAATTGAATTAGCTTTCTTGACATTTCTACGCCGTGAATACTTGGCTTCGCAACTTCCTCGAACGTAGACGCGACTAACTTTAGTTGTGATGACATATACAGTGACGTTTCAATTAAGACTTCACTTTCATTTACCCCCCGACGATTTGGCGCGTCACCCAGAAGATATTAGTTCATCGAAGCCCTTAAAATATCCCGTTTCAAGCTGTGTACACTCGAGGCATGCGATAAAACGTGGACAAACGAGTTCTGCATTACCGAATACAATAAGGAAGAAAAATGGTGGACACTCGATTATCGGGGTCATCAATAATCATTAGGAAAGCTTGTGGGGACGTCAATCGACTTTTTCATATAAATTGTCTAATTGTTAACCCATTTAATCCTTATTCGTCGATCTTAAAGCTCATCTCGTAATTATACAACCGATCTGAATCGAATTGTCAATTTTTTTTCTACATTTAGATTTTCCGGAATTTATCTATATTTTATTTCGATCTAGGTTAAAAGTGAATTCATATCTATTTGTAAATTTGTATTGCTACTATTAAAGATAATAAAAAAAATATTCTAAATTCTAAATAAAATTTTATTCTAAATAAAATTTTATTCTAAATAAAATTTTATTCTAAATAAAATTTCTTACCCTTCTTCCTTCATTAGGAAAGCTTGTGAGGACGTCAATCGACTTTTTCATATAAATTGTCTAATTGTTAACCCATTTAATTCTTATTCGTCGATCTTAAAGCTCATCTCGTAATTATACAATCGATCTGAATCGAATTGTAAATTTTTTTTTCTACATTTAGATTTCCCGGAATTTATCTACATTTTATTTCGATCTAGGTTAAAAGTGAATTCATATCTATTTGTAAATTTGTATTGCTACTATTAAAGGTAATAATATCCTTCTTCCTAGAAAAATTGTTCGCTCGAACCAAAATATCAACAGATGGAGTATTCATGTTCCTATACGCGAATATCTTTTACAATCGTTATCTATAATCTTTCTTTTTATTGCCTTATATTGTAACGATATTTATTAATAAATAAACAACGCGAAATATATATAATTTTGAATAAATTTTAAAAAGAAGAGACAAAAAATGTTTCAATTACTTTGTTTCAAAGGACACAATTAATTTCCGGAAACTGTATGCCGTAACAACATGTAATTGAATGTGGAATTAAAAGCTGTTAGCGCGGCACACAAAATGATCAATCTACACTTTCAATAAGAGTGATTAAAGCAATTGGACGCCACCTTTATAATATTGATTGACAGTAATTGTTGCCAAACAACCGATGTAACTCGATAATTTATATACTCAAAATAAATTCCTCCTCCGGCGAAATTGAGTTAAAACTTTCTCACCAATTATTCCCAATAATTCGGATATCCGATCCAAGAAAAATATCTATGCATTTATAAATTCGTAATCGATCGTAATTAATCTAATTTCTTACGACGCAGAAAGATCAAATTCGCGAACGATTCGATCGATGAAATTATTGAGAAGTTGTAACTGATTCGATATAAAAAGAAATTCAATGATATATTATGCTACAATGGTTTTGTAAACATCGATTGAACTTGAATAATTTTTATAAGAACACGACCTGCTCGATCTTTTCTTTTACAGGGAAGAGCCAAAAAGATAATATATATATATTGATATATATTGATATATATTGATCGCAATGTTGAAATTAAAACACGAGAAAGCACGAATTACAGAAACGATTCATTGATTTCTCTCGTTAACTCGCCCATTCTTTTGATCGTTAATATGAAAATTTATAATTAGGGCATATGAGAAATCCAAAATTCTGCACAAATTCGTTTCCAACGGATGTGATTAAATAAATAAATACCATATTAAGTTTGCTTCGTTCGGGATCGAACGAGACATCGAGATTTTCAAACGGTAAAAATAAATAAAAGAAGAGAGAAAGGGAGAAAAACGAGTGGACGAGGGGGAAATATCGAACAAAAACTCAGCAAAATCTATCATATTCTTTTCAATCAAATCGATACTTAAAATCGCGGATTATCGATAAGACAGAGAACAGATGGACAAGGGAGGAAGAAAAGAAGACGAAAAAAAATTCATTCCCAACGTTTCCAAATTATCAGGTTTTGCTCGTTAAGCGAACGAAACATGGCGAGAGAATGGGAAAAATAAAAATGGGAGGGGAAGGGAAAGGGAAGGGAATGGAAAGAAATTCGATCGCGTCCCGCGTGTTGTCCGTGTCAATTGCAAAGCCATGGGTGGGCAGATTATTGGCTCGGCACCGTGAATTCGTGAAATCAAGAGTGACGCGCCGGTGACGATGTCCCGCGGAGAAATTAGGAGTTCGTCGCCAGTCGCTAAGCGGAATTTATCGTTTCTGCGGGATCAACCGGATACCGTGGGATCCTCCCCCCCACCCCTGTAAAAGGATTCTTCAATTTATGCAAGGGGTGTGTCGAACGAGCAGCTGATGACTCGAACGTTCGGGGACCTTTCTCTCTCTCTCTCTCTCTCTCTCTCTCTCTCTCTCTCTCTCTCTGTTTCGATCGATAAATTTGTAAGTCGATGACTGCGTTCGATGGATGCGGGAATGGGGGATCAGAATTTTATTTTCTTTTCGATTTGTTAAACGGTGACGCGACTTTTTTTTAGAATTCCATTTCCATGTGAAATTGGATAGGGGTAGGGAAATATCTTGGTGACATAAGTTGGTAACGTATTCGTTGATTTGTATGATTTGTACAGTTATGTAATTATCGTGATATTAAAAATAAAGAAAGGATGGAAATATTTGCTCGAAAATCTTTTTCAAAGATATCGCGAAAACGTTATTAGAGTAATTTTGATATTTAATCCGCGCGTGGAGGAAGATTAATCTACGTAGCATATGGCGCTCTTTCGTTAGTTATCTAGCGGTCTGACGTAAGTCAAATAGAGACAGATGTTTGTCACCGAATATGGTGAAAACTGATAGTCAAAAGTGGAAACGTTTTTTTTTTTTTTTTCTTTTTCAAACTTTGATATCAAAAAAAAAGAATTTGTTTGCCCATTCGTTGCGTCACGTTTCTCGCGTATGCATTCTGTAATTTATAAATCAATAGTAATTTCTTGATACGCTTTTAACACTCTTCTTCGCGATTTATTTCATCTGAAATGAATAATGTCAATTATGTCGAATGAGATTTTGATCAACAGTGAGTATATTCATCCATCCTCGACGAATAACATAGTCAGTTTTTTATTTTTTATTTTTTTTTTTTTTTTTTTTTTTTGGGATCACGATTAATGAGTCGATATAAAATATAATGTATTTCGATTATTCAATCGTTGGTTAATTGGCCGAGTAACTATTGTACTATTGTACAAAGAGATGGAATACACGTGTATAGTCTATTAGATAATCGATTCAAAACGAGGAACAGTTTAAATAATAGAGTACGATATTACACGTATTATTACTATGGTGAAAGGTTAAAAATTTATAACGGAATTCAATTAATAAAATTCATTCGCCCGAATTGCAAGAGTTCGCAGACTGCAATCAATTTTTCATTTATTTACCGGTTATTATGTTTATGAAATTCTAGCGAAATTCTCTTTGCAAGGATAAAAATTTAAAAAAAAGAAAAAGAGGAGAGACGCGTATTCATGATTTTTCTGTTTCCATTATCTTGTTCTTTGTATGCTTTTTTTTTTTTTTTTACTAACAATATTGTGATTAATAACATCGCGTTTCTTTCTTTTTATTAATAATTATACCTAACTATTATCATATAAGAAATTAAGAAAATTGAAAATTGAAATTGAATTTTTTTGTATCCAGAATATAATTAAAATGACGTACATTTTTACGATGCATTTAACACAAATTTTATTAAACCATCTCTCTCATTTTTCTCTGTTATATTATATTTTATATAATATTAATTCCTGTTCTATAAAAGAAAAATTGAATTGATTAAAATTTAACCATCTTCTTTCAACATTTATAATATATATATAATAAAATATCAAAAATTTTAATTAGTCTCAAAAATTGATAATAAAGATCTCTGTAAAATACGATGACGAGTTTTATAGAACAGGTTGCTCCATCTACTCGGATATAAGTGTATTAAACGGAAGGAATTCAAGGAAATCAATGAGAAACACCCTTGATATTTCGCAAGTGAAACAGTGAATTTAAATTGACAAAAAAATAAAATTGTACACATTGTTTAACGTATTTTTAGATATATCCAATAGAATTAAATCTACAAATTTTTACGAATTTTTTCCAAAATAATTATCCATCCAAATAAAATATTAATAAATTTTTTTCTACGATTTCTCACAATATATTTAAATTTAGTTACAATTCCTTTCGTTCTTGTAGCAGTGTTACCTCGTTCCATTCTCAATCGATAATGTCACATGCGACACGTGAACGGTAACAAAATCTATACTCGATGTCATAAAAATGGAACATCTATTATATACCCGATCTATGCTTTTACATTTAAAAACTTGTTTTACCGTGAGAATATAGATATCAATTTGCATTGAATATTTTTATATTTTATTAATTCTCTAATTATCATGTGTTCGGAAACGATTATCGTTAACTATTTCTTCTCAGTGAAGAAAAATTATTAAAAGAAAAAAAAAAAAAAGAGACAGATCTTAAAATTTTTCAAACACGTTTTTGATGTAAAAAAAATCTTCGTTTTTTTTTACTGCTTATTATTATAAATACCGGATGAATAATGAAAAATAAAAAAAATAATAATTACAGAAATAATATTTAATCAACAGTACGTTAGTTTATTACTGATTGTGAGAAATAAAATATAATTGAACAATGAACTGCGCACAAAATTGAAAGGAAAAAAAAAGAAGAAAAACCTATGAGACGTATACATTATATTTTCAAGTTATACGATTAACAAAGAAACTATTGATTTCTGAAAGTAAGGAACGCGGTTATACAAGATTTTTTTACAAATATGCAGATGACGTTTCACCATCATCTTGAGTACCGCTCTCTAGAAAACAAGTACTTCGAAGCACTCGATCTAAATCCATCGTGTGCTTACACGAATCATTAAATGTAATTCAAAAACAAAGTGCACAAAGCATAGAAAAAGCATGGAAATATCTTACCAACGTTTGCTCTGTCCAACAAGTTTGAAACGTTGATCGCGATCTAATTTGTTATATATTTTCTTAAAATAATAAACGTGTTGTGTAAATAAACGTTGCAAACGTTGTTAATTTCACTTGGGTGAAATTCATGTAATTAATGGTTACTTTATTATGTCCTTCTGATTACATGCAATAACCGCAGAAAACTTTCGCACTTTGTATTATATAGAATTATATTCCCATTTCCATGAATAGTAATTAAATTTCTTTGAATTTTTCAGAAACATTACCATTCCTTCCTTTGACCACAATCACTTTGCATATAAATGATTGAAGCGATGATTTAGACGCAAAGGAATACGTTAAAGAACATGTAATTAAAAATCTGATATTGTTTATTATTTAACCATCTAATTTAATTTTTACTGAAAATTAAAATTTATCAAATAAGAAAATTTCTTTTTCGCTAAACCCCTCTTTATATTAATGTACACGCATTAATTATACAAATGTATAATGTATACATTTTCAATAATTTAAAAAATAAAAAAATAATTTTGTGAAAGCTGCATAACATGAAACAAGCGTTTGCATTATATGTTCAGAACTATTTTTGCTAAATATCCAGATTTCTTTAATAAAAATAAATTTGATCCTAACAAAATCGTTAGAATAAACAATACAATGTACAATGTACTTGTGATAAAAATTCGCGATGGAAGGTCATTTGATTGATCAATAAAGACTCGTTCAATAAAGATCGTTAATAATTTAAAAAAAATTGAGAAGAGGAAAATCTAACGATGCCGAGTTAATTTACGTACGCATCTATTATTAAAAAGTCATTTGTTACATGGAGAAAATACTAATATTCACGTGAAACTATCAAATTTGATAAAAAAAAAAAAAAAGAAAAATCAAGTTGCAGTAATAGAAACTTGGAGCACACGAAGACTTCGCCAATTATCTTTTTATAAACACGATCGTATTTTCTCGTTCTCTTTAAAAAAAAAAAAAAAAAAAAAAAAAGAAATATCAGTAAAAACATTTATCGTGGCCCGTTAAGCTTTCACGTATTTCTGTCTACATGCATACTTGTCCATAAATTCTCAACTGATTTAACAATATATACTCCTAGGATGATAGCAAATAGCAAATTAATCGCAAGAAATATTTTAATATTCCTAATATATTTTAATATCCCTATATAAAGCTACTTTAAATCAACTTTAAAATAATTCATGTATCAAATCATATCTACTCTTACCCTGCGAATCATCGAAAGACCGATTTTTTCGCAATTTTCTTTCTTCAACTTTTTTCATACTTTCAAAAATTCTCCAACATACAGTTTCTACGCTTGCAACAATTTTGCAACGCTACAAATGATGTGTTTATAATAATAAATTCGAAAATGACTGTGCAGGCTTGCAAACAAGATCGTAAATGAATTTGTAAAAAAATTCGATCTGGTCGAACCGAACGTTCCTCGAGCACGTTGTTCCATCCACGGAACGAGAGGAAAAAAAGAAAAATCCGATGATGAATGACGGAACATTAAAAAATCTCGTTGAAGAGGAACGAAAGGGGAACGCACTGGATGCATCGAATCGCCAATCGCGTTTCTTTTTTTCCTTCCTTTTCTTTTCTTCTCTTTTTGCACCACTTTTTTTCTCGTACGCAAAGGTTGACGCGCCGCTCGGTATGCGGAATTAGATAAGAAAATTGTCTACGATGTTAACAGCGTAACAGTCGTAGCCTAATAACTACTGCTATCGAGTAAATTCACACGTGAGTTGTGCGTTTATCGAGTTTCGCCGATAAATCAATCCTTGGTTTAGAAAGTTTAATCATTATGCCGATAAACAAGATGCAGGGAATACATGGTGAAACAAATCATTTAATAATGCTTCTCACGTGACGAGTGGATAAATTTTCACGGACAAATCGAAATATTACAACTGCACCAGTTGCATAATAACGTAAGCATGCGTATATGTATGTATGAATGTAGATGAATCGAAGAGAAAACTTTTCCAACAAAGTTGCAAGTTATATCGAATTCAGAATTTTATTCGTCTGAAAGTAATTAAGAAGAGCATCATGAAAATCTCGAGGAGATTTTTAGATATCGACGATAATTTGTCATCGATATGAATCATAATTTGGAAGATCCAACGATGTCGAAACAAAAAATTGGCACGTGAAAATTCCTGGTAGACAGATAATAAATTGTGAAATAATTAAGTAATATCGCATTATCCCTTGCCACAAAAATACTATACTATACTGAGATTGAAAAGGGGAAAAAAATTGGAATAAAATTGTTTGTAAGAACAATATAAATATTAATATAATATTAATATTTAATATTAATTTTATTTCGTTTTCTGTCGCGTTTCTCGTCCCTCGACACTTCACTCCGCGTATGCAATCAGATGAATTAATATACACAGTTATAGAAAATATGACGAAGTGGCAAGTGGAAAATGCAACTGTAACAGGTTAACGGTAGATAAAACAGTGGATCGCACAATTCTCCGTTTCATTATGCAAATTGAATCGCCACTATGAAATATCGCGGGGGAACGAGACCTGTGACAGGTGCGTATTAAACGCTTTAACGTTATAGAGAATCCGTTTAAACCCGATGAGTTCTGGTATATCTAAGAAATAAAATAAGATTTGATCGAACGTACGACCAGGATGTGCACTCGAAGCAGTTTGTCTCATTCAGATTCGATGCAGGACGCTTAAAGTGGTTCGACGACTTTTTCGTATATACGGTGTCGAACCAGGTTACAACAACCGAGGGAATAACACGAAATTGCAAAAAAAAGAAAAAAAAAAGGAACATCTTACTATTGAAATATCTTTCGATAAATATCCAATAGAAACTTAAAGTATCCTTTCCAATTATCCAAATTCAAATTTGTTGTTGTAAATTAAACTAAATTATCGAAAAATGCAGTTAAAAAATTGCAACGAATTCGAAAAAGAATAATATAATAAAGAGTACGAGTGAGCATTGCGTAACAACGAATTCGAAATTCCCGCTACTCGAAGTAATTTAATTCAGAAGTTGAAAAATATTGATTATTAAATCAATAAATGGTATTCTCTGACAAAAATTAATTAGAGAAAGATATCACGCTAAATTAATAGTTGACATCAGAGCGAAAAAGAACTTCGGTCAATAGACTTCTCACGAAGTAAAACGGTGCCTCTTCGCTGGAAAAGTCCTCGTCGTACCGCAAAATATACACAGCTATATATTCTACGCATTTACCTTTCCAATTCCTACCACCGTTTCAAAACAAAATAAAAAGAGAGAGAAAAATAATTTATAAAGTAAAAATTAAAACTTTTTATATATTCGTTCTTCCTAGCAATAATTCAATATCAACCAAAATCGTATCGAGACGACGAATACGAATTGAAAATTAATTATTTTTCCAAAACGCAAAACGGGGTGCAGTTCACCTTCTATAGAACGTATCGATCGTACGATCGGTTGAAAGCATCGGGAGTAAACGTAAGCGGAAGAAATATAACGGAGCAGCGCATCGTGCAAAGAGGAAAGGAATAAAATGGCGGAAGGAGGGGGGCACCAGCGTGATTCCCGTGTAGCATCGGTCGAAGACAGAGGCAGCGCTCGCGTGCCCTGCTCGCCGATCCTTTCTGAATCGTCTCGAGCGTACAGTACCGGTTAGACAGCCACGGTGTGGCAAAGCGGCGTCGACTTACCTCCCAAACTTAGTTCCCCTGTTCTCTCCTCTTTCCCCGTCTTTTCGCGTCGACGACTCGTCTCGAATTCCGTAATCGGTCATGCTCACGTGAGTCTTCTTCTTCTTCTTCTTCTTCTGCTTCTTCCTCCTCTTCTTCTACCGAGCCGAAGGAAGCCTCGTGTTTCGATCCATGGTCCGGGTAAGCGACAACCTGAAACATTGTTAATCGTTTTAGCTAAGAGCTACGTAAGAATAGTATCGCTTGTATATAAAAAGGCGTTTCGACTCGATCGGGTAAATTGGAGAGTGTTGGAGAGTATTTGGATCTGTTTGAGGCCGCGTGTTCTTTCAAGTTTTTAAATGTGGAAGTGAGCGTATGAAAGAATTTAAGAGTGATGGTAGAATGGAAGAAATATTCTATTCCATAATTCTATTAATATATTTTCAATCAATTTTTTGCACGGTTTGTGAATTGAGAATGTTAATCGAATTCGTGTATACAAATTTTTGGAATTTCTTTTTCTCAAAGAGAATGAAATCGAATCGAATAGAAAGAAATTATTCGTTCTTTTTAATCGATTGACAATTCTGCTTAGCAAATTTTTTATCTTTTCTCGAAGAAGCTTCAAATTGAATTATTCTCGGCACTCATATCTTCCGACGCATCCTCCAAGATATACCCAAAACATTCTACGTGTACAAATAAACAATCGAGATCTGGTCTTGCGGAGTGCACGTGATCTGCTTAAAATAATGCGAGTTCTGTCGTGTTACATATACAGCACTGTTGCATTATGCACAAGGCTCGATCTATCGCATACGAACGCGTATAGATACACACACATACACACACGATTTGTGATGTTTGCATTTCAACCGGCTACATGACAATTAAGTCACTTGGCGATGCGGTTGTATCACGGAACGTGTTTCGGTATTCATTCATCTGGTTTATTTGTAATTCTAACGCTTTCATTAAATGTAATAATCGTCTAAATATTATAGCATGACGAATGCTCGCAGAAAAAAACGCCTTTTTGCACGCCACGTAACAATATCTCGCGTTTATTCGAAAACACACGTCAATTAAAAGCGAGCTACTACAAACTGAAACGTTTGCTCGTGTCATCAACCGTGAAGAATATTTCGTAATTTTCTTGTGTATCTTATGTATTTATTTATTTATTTCGTTCGTTTTTTTATTTCATTATCTCATAACATCTCGTTAAAAAAAAATTTTTTAAAGTTAAGATAAGCTTCGAAATCGATAAGACAATCGTTGGGATTACCTGTAACTAAAATCGATAAAACGAATCACGATTCGTAAAATTATTAATTTATCGAGTGATAATAAATGATGGAAGAAATATTCGACGTGAATAAATGAAATATTTTATACAATTTTATTTGTTGTTCCTATAAACAAACGAGTTCGATCAAAATATTTGAAATGTACTCGATGTAATGTAATTTACTTTGCGAGCTACACAATAGATGTATCGATACACCAACTATCCATTACTATTATTAAATCAGCCGTATCATTGATCAATGATCGTTGAAATAACATCGGTCGACAAAGTGGATCATTTTTAAACCACACCATTACACGTACGCTCCAATCGTCGAAATTAAAAAGATATGGATCGAAATATTCTCAATTTAGATATAATATCACAGTTCACGATATAAAATCGTGCAAAAAAAGAGAAAAACAAAAAAGAAAAGAAAAAGAAAAATAAATCAGCCGTTTCTCGACGAATTGTTTAATTTTATATCATTCGAAAAATAATCTGTTTTATTTAATTGTATTGTATTGAAATGAATTAATATATTAAAGATTTATTTGTCGCTTTATCATAAATAAATTATTTACTACGTTATTTATTTATCGTTTAATTAATTTTGATGAAAATAATACGCAATTTGATTTCCTAATACGCACACGTTCACTTCGTTAATGTTTATTGGCAACGTTGTTCATCAAACTTACTTAATGTAATAATATCGATTTTTAACCCGAATTTTATTCGAGGAACGAAGAATCGAATTTACAAATAATACGTTTATTTCGAATAAATTCTTCAATTTTAATTACTAACAAACGAACAACGTAACATCGATCGAAATAAATTACTTATGTAATAATTAACTTAAACTGTATAAAATAATTATAATTTTTGTCAATATCAATTTTAAACAATTATTCTTGAATCATCGTTTCGAGATATGAATCGGCCAATCGATCTGGATCGAACAACTCATCATCGAATCGTTTCAAAAATCTCCTAAATATTAAAATATTATTTTGACGAATAAATTCACTAATTTTAATTATTCGTCGATCGAAATAAATCACTTATTTCTCTGGAAAAATTATAATTTTTATCGATATTAAATTATTGAAATTCTTTAATCATCCGGAACAACGAATCCTTTCAAAAATCTCCTAAATATTAAAATATTATTTTGACGAATAAATTCACTAATTTTAATTATTCGTCGATCGAAATAAATCACTTATTTCTCTGGAAAAATTATAATTTTTATCAATCTCAAATTATTGAAATTCTTTAATCGTCCGGATCGAATAACTCATCATCGAATCGTTTCAAAAATCTCCTAAATATTAAAATATTATTTTGACGAATAAATTTACTAATTATTTGTCAATCGAAATAAATCACTTATTTCTCTGGAAAAATTATAATTTTTATCGATATTAAATTATTGAAATTCTTTAATCATCCGGAACAACGAATCCTTTCAAAAATCTCTTAAATATTAAAATATTATTTCCACGAATAAATTCATCAATTTTAATTATTCGTTGATCGAAATAAATCACTTACTTTTCTGGAAAAATTATAATTTTTATCAATCTCAAATTATTGAAATTCTTTAATCATCCGGAACAACGAATCCTTTCAAAAATCTCTTAAATATTAAAATATTATTTCCACGAATAAATTTATCAATTTTAATTATTCGTCGATCGAAATAAATCACTTACTTTTCTGGAAAAATTATAATTTTTATCAATCTCAAATTATTGAAATTCTTTAATCGTCCGGATCGAACAACTCATCATCGAATCGTTTTAAAAATCTTCTAAATATTTATCAGAAACGATTCGAGATGCGAGCAAGGCACATCGTGTTATTACTCGTCCTCTCTCTCTCTCTTTTTCTCTCTAAAGCAAACATTAAACACGTTGCAAGGAAACAGGCTGTACCTTGAACCAACGATCTTAAACGAAAGGTCAAGTACGATCTTTGGCCAGAGTCGAGGAGAGAAAAGGAAGGGAGGGGAACGAATATATCGCGGAATATTATGTAGAGAAAGGACTGGAAAGACTGGGCAAGGCTTGTTACAAGGAGTGTTTTTGCACACCATTCGATATCTATGCGCGTTACAAAAATGGAAATAACCAATGGAACCAGTTATAAATCGGGCGCATAGCTTTGTTTGAATAAATGTGCTTTCCAAACACCACACCCTGGATTCGTTCATTTCAGAAATGCATCCGTTGTTTCGCATGCATTAGGGTCGTAACCTAGAATTTCGTCCGTTCGGTTAAGTAAATGAAGGAAAAATAATATGGAAAATTGCAAGGAGCAGAAGCGAGGAGCAGTTGCGATATCACTCGTGAATATATTTTTAATTGTTTCTAATTTTCGTTCATCGATCGAGAAAGTCGATCATTGGGTTATCTTAAGAATTTCATTTTTTTACGTGTAAACGGAGAAAAAAGAATATTTGGGAAAGTGAAAAAGAAAATTAAAAGTATCGATAAGAAGTATTGATAAGAAGTAAAAAGGGAGAAATCGGAAAAATCGAAGGAAAATAGTTCTGATATCGTTCAAAAGAGAGAGGACAATGAAATATCGTTGAATTTAATTTGATGACGATAATTAGTTTGCTATCGAAATAAAAATTTGCAATTTTTGAATTTTCATTCGCTGACCGAGAAAGTCGATCATTGTAAGAAATATATCCGTTATTTAACAATGATTAAAATTTCGTAATCTGGAATCTCGACTTTCGC
This sequence comes from Apis laboriosa, assembly GCF_014066325.1. Classification (NCBI taxonomy): domain Eukaryota; kingdom Metazoa; phylum Arthropoda; class Insecta; order Hymenoptera; family Apidae; genus Apis; species Apis laboriosa. Next base: position 5,086,707 of record NW_025222129.1, read on the forward strand.
ATGTAAAAAAAAAAAAAAAAAAAAAAAATTGAAAAAAGCTAAAGTAAGAATTATATTAACATAATTATCGTTCGAGAAGTTAACGAGATTTTTCTTGAATTTAATTCGTTAATAATCGTATTAACAATATCTGTGTGATAAAATAATTTAACCACGGCCAAGATATTTGTATAATATTTAATAACTCGTAATTTGTAATATTCTTCGTTACACGAGTCCATTATGGCACTTCACTTTTTTTCAAGATTATTAACACGACGCGTATAAAGATACCGTTAACCACTCGCACGTGCACCATTACAGGACTAAAATAATCACGTTTAAGCAATGGTTAGCTAATAAATTAACAAATGATAAAAACGCGGATGCTAATAAACGTGCGATGCTTGAAATCGTTTCCAGAAGATTTTTCGTGAAAAAATGAAATAGAAATATTTACGATTGGAAAGAATATTTTAATGAAAAAATTAATTCAAAAAAAAAAAAAAAATAACGAATAAATTTACTGGAAACGATAAGTTTAATGTATTAAGCATTATGTGAAAATTTCGCGTTTGAATGAACGGTTATTTACCGAGTAAACAGTACTGTATACAGAGATGAATGATCGTTTACGATGGAACGTATGACCGTTACGTCTCTTTTGTAAGAATGTGATTATTCATCATTGATTACGTGAAAATTATTGTGGAAAGCATACGCGCAAATCATGATTAGAAACGGGAGAATTTATTACGTAAGAGAAAGTATGGAATTGGTTCGAATTATTTTTTTGACAAGTGTAGAAAGATATTTTCTTTTCTTCTTTTATATTCACTATATGCCTTTCTCCTCGAATACTTTCCCTGAAAAATTGATTTCGATCGAAATTTATACGATATCTTTATTGGATCTCTTTCAATACTGTAATTAAATTTTATTATCCGATCTTTATAATCTCAGGTTTGGCCGGTAATTGGCTAAATTTTATAATTATATATATATATATCGTGCAAAGATTCGGAGAAATGTTCGATTAACATCGAGTTAAAAATTATTTTTTTTTTTTACACAAGAGAAATTGTTATTAATTTCAATAATCTATCGATGTTCGTGTACTTTCAAAAATTATAATAATTGACGTAAAGAGATCATAAACAATCTTATTATTTAAAAAATGTATATCTCGTACATTTCATCGAATTCTCGTACATCTCATGGAAATATCTGCAACGTTATATTTGCAACTCTTGCAAAAAAAAAAAAAAAAAGATTTCGAAATTTTGTGCGACATTCCCTAAGCGAAAAAAAAGGGAAAATGATAAATCTAATTAGGTGCAACGCACCGCGACGTTGCATCCTATTACGTTAATTCTTTTTTTTTTTTCTTTTTTTTTGCATTCAGGAAACGCGTTTCCACTTCCTCCATGATCGACACCTAAATCAGATATTCGCGTGATTTGGAAAAATAACATGTCGCGTGTACACGTGGCGTTAATAAGTTGTGTTCATCGAAACACAAATGCAAATGAGATGAGAATCATCATCGTTCACGGATTATAAATCCATTAGGGTTATATATGCATCTTTTTCTCTAATTCTTTCTAGCAGATGCGTTGAATTAAAACGAAATATACGTAGCAGTGTTTCGTAACAGAAAAGTCACTTTCGCAGCAGAATTTCTTTCACTGCCAGGTTTCCTTCTAATTGTCGTTAATTACACGCTCATTTCGAGAAGTAACTGACAAGGAAGAAAGCACATTTTCTTGGAATTCAAGTTTAATCTCGTCCAATTTTTACATCGTTGATTTAATTATTATTATTATTATTATTATTATTATTATTATTATTATTTTTATTATTATTATTATTTATATCACATTAAAATGTATTATTTTTCTTAGAGTTAAAATTGATCCAATGATTAACGTAGTTGAATAATTCCATTTTTTTTTTTTTTAAATATCTAAATTTTATCTAAAATCATCAAAAAACTTGATTAAAATTTATTATAAGAATTATATAACATAATCTCGAGAGATCGTTTCGCGATAAATTTATCGAAATTATTATTTGTATGTAAAAGAAATTTTAAATTTTTGATCGATATAATATGATCGATATGTTAATTTAAAATTTCTATTCAATTGAAAAATTTCTATCGTTTTTTTTATCCGAGACAGATAGACGAAGAATGAAAGAAATGTAATAATAGTCTCGCGTAGATTATTTTAATGTCATAAATTATTGGTGTATAATAAATGTGGGTGGAAAATCTCTTCAACTTTTTCTAAACTAATTAGAAAGAAAGTGAATCGTTCTATACGATTTGTTGTTGGGTGGTTTCGATTCACAAGATCGTGACGAATGTCTGAATAACGATCTGATAACTTTCACCAATCGCTTTTTATTTCTCTCTTTTCTTTCTTCTTTCTTTTTTTCTTATTATTTTACGTTGCTTGACACAGAGAGATAGTTTCTCTAATTATTCTATCTCTTCTATAAACAGAAACCAAAAATACAAAATATCGTTAAATGATGCACAGTGAATAAAAAGTATACACGAATCATCGATATATTAGAAATCCTAAATTGAATATCTTATTAAATGTAGAAATTATTACGTGATTTTAGAAAAGTAATGAGAAGGAACGTTAAACGATTTTTAAATAATAAATTGATACGTATAAATGTATTTTATAATCAATAAAATAAAACCGATTTCTTCGAGTAAAAGCATGTAACTTTTACTCGTCGTGAGGTGGTACCGTGAAGTGTAAAATTTCTAATAAGAATCCAAGCGATACTTCACGGTTGACAAAGAACAATAACGAACGAATATCCTAGTATTTTTTTTTTATGGCCTTATAAAATCTATAAATCGGAATAAAGATCGATTAATTTAGAATAATTTCGAATTCGATTGAAAACGAAACGTGAAAGATAAACGTATTTTTAATCTTCGCATCGTGCGAAATGATGAAAAGCGAATTTTGAAAAATTTCTTTCACAAAAAAAAAAAAAAAAAAAAAGAAGAAAGAATTTAAAACAAAAGTGAAATTCAAACGCGATGCTCGTTCAGACATTTCTACTCTCGCGATTTACATGAACACACACGACAGTATAATCCTGTCGATGAAAAAGGAATGCACATTCCGTTCGGAATTTATTATTCCATATGGAAAAATCCATTGTCTCTTTTAACAATGATCGTTATTTGAAATTCAATTCTTTTTTTTTTTTTTTTTCAAGAGGACAAAGGACTGCCTGTACTCAAGATTATCATAACAAATTAATATTTGAATAAATCTACGTTTAATAAGGAGGATAATTATCATTTTTATTCGTGATATTAATATTTGACGAGTTTAAAATTAAAAAAAAAAAAAAAAAAAAAAGAGAGAGAGAAACGAAACAAAGAGAAATAAGATGCGAGGAAAAAATTTTTTCCGTTTTTTATTATTCTCGCGCCAAATAATCGGATAGATCAATGATCTATGAAACGTCGTTTCGTCGTTCGGCTCTGAATCTTCCCGTGGTTCGTCCACGCGGTTTGACTTTCTTTCCGCACTTAATTATACCTTGCAAACTACTTTCCTTGGTTGTTAGTGCAATTGTCATTGTCCACATCTCGTAATTACATTTCATTTCGTACTTATTAAAATTATTCTTTTAATTAAGATATATACCACCTTTTCAACGATACCAGGAACTTTATACAATTCATTGAAATTTAATGATTCAACTTAATATTTAATCTCGCTTCTTTAAAAATCTTTCATTTTATATTTAATTTTTCTCTTTCTATTTTTCTATCTCGAGAAAAACAAATAATTTCGTACTTGTTCTTATAACAATTCCTCTTATTTATTCATTTATTTATTTATTTATTTTAATATTAAAACGAAACCGTACAATTCACTCGTAAAAATTCGTTACCAATATTTTCCTCCGTTGAGAAAATGACAAGCCGTTGTTCAAACCTTGATCATTGAAATTGCTATTTAACTACATCAGCTTTCAGTATATATTCACGTGACCTTCTGTAGCAAAGTACAAGGAGCACGTCAGCGGCTCTTTTGCCATTTCATTACGTCTTCCAACGATCTCGATGTTCGGGATCACGGCAACGATGTAATATCTCGATTGCAACGGTCATGATTATCTTTTTTCGAGAAAGAACTCGTGTATCTTGTGCGTATGCGCGTTTTTTCCCCTTTTTTTTTATCGAATAAAAGAAATAGAGACGACGAAGATCAAATATTTTCCACGCAACAGGTACCAACACGCTCAACTCTTCTGCGAAAAACGTGAGATACGACACATGCGAGTAGATCATCTTAACATTTGGAAACACACCTGTTGCATTTTTCTTCTTCCTTCTCTTATAGCTCTATTCCTTTTCTTTCCTATCGCGCCGTAGGGAATATTTGTACAAGATTGGTGGGTAGCCTCTCTAGAGATCTACGATTTTTTGATTCTAAAGAAATCCAAGTAAGTTTAAATAAGAATTCGTTCATTAATTGATATAAATAAAAATGAAAATATTTAATATATCTATATGAAATTCTAAAGGAATCTAAATCTATATTTAAAAAAAAAAGAAGAAGAAGAAGAAGAGGAATTAATATTTCCAAATAAGAATATTGAACGCAAGGATCGAAACATTTATTTGCAAATATTTATACTTTCTTGTTTCAATTTTCTGATGAATATAAATAATGTTATAAGATTTCGAAGTATAAAAAAAAAATCAATCGAATAAATATCAAATCTTTTTTTAAATCTTATTGGAAAATTATTATGAAATATTTACCAATACCATCTATATATTTTCATTGCGATTAATCTAAAAAAGATTCAATTAATACCCCAATTATCTCTAATTCAGTTGTAATTATCCAAACGATCTTATTTACAAATCTAAAACATTCAAACAACTACGCTTTTATTCGTCAGAAATAACCAATCAAACCAACTTTCTTTCCAAAGGATTTTCCCTGCGATCAATACGTAACACATATTTCTCTTATTCAAAGAAGAAGAAGAAGAAGAAGAAGAAGAATTGATTATCAGGATCTAACCAACAGATTGAAATTAATTAGATAGCAAAGTTTGTGGTAGTATATGGTAGTTGGATCATCGAATGAAATATAATGAAAAGGAGTTGAATCGAACGAGGAAGCGTTAAAAGAGAGTCTGTCGAGGGATGTATTGTCTGGCTTATCTCTGAATCCTCTGATCTATTCCCTGACATTGTTCGGAACCCACACACTTAAATAAACGTGGGCCGTTTCTCATTTCCATACAAAGCTGTCCCGATTGCATTCATCGGATTATTAAAAAAACAAGTACTAATTATCAGGTATAAACTCGTTCCTGCAGGAAGTGCATTGCGCAATTTATTTCACACTTCGTGATAACCTATCCGAGGAAACTATGGTCAAATTTTTTAAATTATAAAAACTGTCAAAATCCACGAAATTCTATCGTTAAACTTGATGGAAAACTATATAGTTTGTATCATAGTTTATGTATGTTTGATCGAATCTTGATAACTCTCATCAAATTATAGTCAAATTTTTGAAATTATAAAAATTGTCAAAATTCACGAAATTCTATCGTTAAACTTGATAGAAAACTATATAGTTTATGTATGTTTGATCGAATCTTGATAACTCTCATCAAACTACAGTCAAATTTTTGAAATTGTAAAAATTGTCAAATCTATATTCACGAAATTCTATAGTTAAACTTGATGGAAAACTATATAGTTTATGTCAGTTTAGTAGAATCTTATCAAACTATAATCAAATTTTTGAAATTGTGAAAATTGTCAAATCTATATTCACGAAATTCTATCATTAAACTTGATGGAAAACTATATAGTTTATATCAGTTTGATCGAATCTTATCAAACTAAAGTCAAATTTTTGAAATTGTGAAAATTGTCAAATCTATATTCACGAAATTCTATCATTAAACTTGATGGAAAACTGTATAGTTTATATCAGTTTGGTCGAATCTTATCAAATTATAGTCAAATTTTTGAAATTACAAAAATTGTCAAAATCCACGAAATTCTATCGTTAAATTTGGTGGAAAACTATATAGTTTATGTCAGTTTGATCGAATCTTATCAATCTATAGTCAAATTTTTGAAATTGTGAAAATTGTCAAATCTATATTCACGAAATTCTATCATTAAACTTGATGGAAAACTATATAGTTTGTGTCATAGTTTATGTATGTTTGATCGAATCTTGATAACTCTCATCAAATTATAGTCAAATTTTTTAAATTACAAAAATTGTCAAAATTCACGAAATTTTATCGTTAAATTTGGTAGAAAATTATATAGTTTATGTCAGTTTAGTAGAATCTTATCAAACTACAGTCAAATTTTTGAAATTGTGAAAATTGTCAAATCTATATCCACGAAATTCTATCGTTAAACTTGATGGAAAACTATAATAGTTTGTATGTGAACATTGTAACGATCGAATTTTGATAACTTTCATGAAATTTTAAAGAAATTTTAATCGTAAGAAGAAATAAGTTTCGTTGATGATGGTCGTAACACAAAGAACGAAAATTCGATGCTATCATTTCATCGTTGATTCCTAAATTGCATATATTCCTAATTGTTGAGAAAATTAAAGAAAATCTCACCAAGCCTTTCCAGTTAGATGGATTCCTATTGAATTGTCGAGGATTAAAAAAAAATTTGATCTCTCTCGTCTTTTTCCATTTTCGTAAAAATAATTCGTATCTTCGAATTTCTTTAAGCCTTCAGAAAAAAAAAAAAATTTGGATTTTACAGCTATTTTCGAGTGGTTAATCGAGAGAAGTTCGGTTAATTGAATTTTCCCAGCACGCCAGTTCGCGCGTAATAGAGCGATGCTTCGTGGTTCGTTTGGAAATTTCGATCGTTAAAAGAAATTGTGCACGTCTCTCTGCCTTCCTCTCACCTCCTTAAAGGAGTCTCTCTACGGCCGAGCAATGGCTCGTTGAATCGCCAATTGCCAAGTATTCTGGACGGTCTGATTATCTGCTGTATGGCAAAACGCCATTGAAAAATACTCGCGAATAATTCGCCATAACGTTTCTCGCGAAACCTTTTCTTTTTCTTTTTTTTTTTTTTGCGTGTGCGAGATGCTTTTTCTATTTTTTTTTTTTTTTTTTCTTTTTTGTTTCCCCTCGATCGACAGAACAGTTGTGCGAAGAAAAATTATGCAGATGCAACGTCTATAAATTTTATCGAGGTTTTGTTCGAAACTTTTCACACTTGCCCTGGTTCCATATTGATATCTGAAAAGGAGAGGGAGAGAGGTTATTTTACGCGTAAAAATCGAAAGAAACGTTCAGCTTTGCCTTTCCAAGACTAAGATTGAAATTTTAACATTGGTCACGAGTTAAAAGAGAAATACGATAATGATAAAATTTGTCGAATCGTCTTGGTGGGAGTTGGAAGATCGTCGTTGTTAAATCGATGTTAAACTTTACGCTCGAGTGAAATTCGAACAATACGTAAGGTGTAGTGGATAAAATTAATTAGAAATATGTAGGCTATCCGAGATACAGGGTTGCATTTTACTCGATAGAATCGAACGACATTCGGTATTAAGTGTAATTCAATGAAGTGTATCGCGTATCGATGTCGTGTCCCTTCTCCAATAACATTTTAAAACCGGTGTATCGTGAATCTGATAACGTACGAGGGATCGGTTATCAGTGGATATAGAATGTACCAAGCCAAGTCTTAACATATCTCTATCGATTTTTTTAAATAAAAAAATCGAGGAAATCGAGTGGTGTTACATTGCTCGAATTTTGTAACGGTTAATTAATACGTCCATATTTTTCTTTTTTTTTTCTTCCTTCTTTTTTTTTTTTTGTTTTTGTTTTCTTAAATTTCTAATATACAATCTCCAATCGTGAAAAAAATTTACGCAATGGTAATAATAACATTTTTTCAAGGAAGGAAACGACGTTACTTCTCCACTATCTCGTGAGAATTCTTACATTTTTACATCACAAACGGTGTTGTTGTGCGAATTCGTTAAGCACGATTTCCGAGCGAAAGATTACCGCGAGAACCAGAGAAGCTTCCTGCTAATCATTAACCGTAATAACGCGCTTGGAAATTTTTCTCGCTTTCGACATTAATTATCGACGTTAATCATTATAACGAATTAAATCTCTTATTATTTCTTATTAAAAAAATTACGCATCTCCAATGCGATGATAAATAACGCTTTTGCCTGGAATAAAAAAAAGAGAATTAAAATTCTGGTCTTCTGTAACATAGGATTTATCGAACGAATTGACGAATTTACGTACCTTCCTATCTGAATTTTTTCCATCGATTGCAGACTGAGTGTTCTCTATCTTTCGTAGAAACTATTGAATTCGATATCGAATTCGAAGAAAAGGAGAATAACAAACCGTTACTTTTGTTTAGAAAAAGTAAAATGCTCGTTATAAATCAACGTAACTAAAAATTTGTAATATTTACAAATAATTCCAAACACCTCTGAAAATAAAATAATTCTCTGTTCTCTTATTAAATTAATTCAAAAGAAAAAAAAAAAAGGGGGGGAAAAAAGAATACAACATTGGAGCGTAACGAGTATGAAAGCAAACTGTGGTCAAAGGTTGGAAAGTAGGGCTTCGCATTATCGTGGAATTAGCACACTTTTACGGAGTCACAGGTGGCATCGAAACGAAGCGAATTCTGTGCGTCTTCGAAAACATTGTGCAAATATGTTTTTCCAACAGTCACGTAATGATGATTTAGATTAAGTAATCTATTTTACTTTTTACGTTCAAATATGTTCAATGAATCACGGCTATTTTTAAAGTTTAAAAATTATCTCAATTATTTCAATATTTTTACTTAAAAGATATGTAAATTTAATAAATCAAATTTAAATATCAAATCTATGAAAGTTAATATCAATAAACATTTTTTTTTTTTTTTTTACGAATAAACTTTCTCAAACTTTGGACAAAAAATTTCGAATTGTCATCATCGAAATATCAAAAATGCTTCTGTCTAATCGCGAAACCTCCATCCTTTTGCGAGTCTAAAAACGTGACAAGTTCAATTGTAATTCTTAGTAGCGTGACACGTATGAATCGAGAGATGGATTGCGGAAGTGTGAGAAGCAAAACACGTAAAGTTATCGTGACACGTTGTGTCAATTCGTGTCGGCCACAATTTTTAACCGTTTACGTTTTTATCGATGTCATTGTCGATGTGAATTCTCGCGAGAATAAATAAATAACTGAAAAAAAAAAAATTCAGATGAATCGAAATCTGATTTTAAAATTTGCGAAAATCAATTTTGAAATTTCGATTTTTACCTTTCTCTCTCTTTCTCTATTTATTAATTATAATTTCTGGAATTCTTCAAATTGATTCGAAATCGTTCAAACATACAATTAAACTTACAATTATTTATAAATTAATTGATCAGTGGCATCGTAACCGTTTCAAACGCAATTAATCATATTTTCTTCACAAAAACATTGCAAAAGTATATACGTCTTTATTGCAAACGTTTAATAAAGCGAGAGTTTCTTTCCGAAATGTTAAAAAATTAATTTCCAAACGACACTCGAAGAAGAAATCATAACCTATGACAACTTATTAATAACAAAAACGACACAGGCCATTAAATAAGCTATATAAATGCTAACGCATAATAAGCTATAAGAATTCCAACAGGCAGCCTCCGATTCGAAGTGACAAGTTATCCCATCATTACCAGATTGACAGATTCGAATAACGACACACGTAAACTCTGGATGCCGGCAAGTATCATTTATCACAGGCCTAAGCGACGGTTCAAATCAACTGCAAAATTTCTCCACGGCGCGGTTTAAACCGCCCAGACTCCGCAAAACCGATCCGTGACCGACTTTGCTTTCCGCATAAAGCTCTTTTTATGCGGTTTGATTTTTCCCTCCTTCCCCCTCCCCCTCCCTCCCTCAGTCCAAGTAAAATTGGATCGCGCTTCCTCGAAATCGATACCGCGTTTGTTTGCCGACAGTAGAACGAAGATATTAATTCCGGTAGCCGAGAAATACAGTGTTCGCGTGGAGAGCGACCTACAGACGCTGATGCATGTTGCGATGCGTGGCATCGATCATCGATGGGCGAGCGATGGGTTTAAGTCGATGCCTCGCGCGAATGTTGGAACCGTTTCTCCAGCATTGTTCAGCCATCGATTTAAATGGTTTTTAGATAACGATGCGCATCGATCCAAGTGATGGGTTCAAGTGGATGCAAGTGCTGGAACGTTCTATTTCCAATAATTGTATAGTTATTGATTTAAGGGATCTGTAGATGTTGATATATATTGCGATGTATTCATCGGATGCAAATGATGGGTTTAAATCGATGGCTCGTACAATTTTCAATATTGTGTAATCATCATTTTAAAGAATTTATAAATGTTGAAATGTTGCAAGTGATGGGTTTAAGTCGATGGCGTTACTTCTACAACACAGTGATCGATTTAAAAGATCTATACATATATTGAAACATGTTTTGCAATGTATGCATCCATGCGAGTGATGGGTTTAAGTGGATGCTGGAACGTTCTACTTTCAATAATTGTATAGTTATTGATTTAAGGGATCTGTAGATGTTGATATACGTTGTATGTATCGGATGCAAATAATGGGTTTAAATCGATGGCTCGTATAATTTTCAATATTGTGTAGTCATCATTTTAAAGAATTTATAAATGTTGAAATGTTGCAAGTGATGGGTTTAAGTTGATGGCGTTACTTCTACAGCACAGTGATCGATTTAAAAGGTCCATACATAAATTGAAACGTACGTTGCAATGTATGCATTGATGCGAGTGATGGGTTTAAGTGGATGCTGGAACGTTCTACTTCCAATAATTGTATAGTTATTGATTTAAAGGATCTGTAGATGTTGATACACGATGTATGCATCGGATCCATATGATAGATTTAAATCGATGGCTCGTACAATTTTCAATATTGTGTAGTCATCGGTTTAAAGAATTTATAAATGTTGAAATGTTGCAAGTGATGGATTTAAGTTGATGATGTTACTTCTACTGCACAGTGATCGATTTAAAAAGTCCATATATATATTGAAACGAGTGTTGCAATGTATGCATCCATGCGAGTGATGGGTTTAAGTGGATGCTGGAACGTTCTACTTCCAATAATTGTATAGTTATTGATTTAAGGGATCTGTAGATGCTGATACACGATGTATGCATTGGATGCAAATGATGAGTTTAAATCGATGGCTCGTACAATTTTCAATATTGTGTAGTCATCGGTTTAAAGAATTTATAAATGTTAAAATGTTGCAAGTGATGGGTTTAAGTCCATGACGTTCTACAGCACAGTGATCGATTTAAAAGGTCCATATATATATTGAAACGTGCGTTGCAATGTATGCATTGATGCGAGTGATGGATTTAAGTGGATACTGGAACGTTCTACTTCCAATAATTGTATAGTTATTGATTTAAAGAATCTGTAGATGCTTGATATACATTGCATGCATTGATGCAAAAGATTAAATCGATTGTGTAGTGATCGATTCAAAAGATCTATTCTTGACGTTGACGTTGAAACATGTTGCGATGTGTGCATCGATACGAGTGATGGGTTTAATTTTGTGCTTCTAACATTATAGTCATCGATTTAAATGATCTATAAATGATACATATTACCGATACCAGGTCGATACGAGCGATGAGTTCGTGATATTGTGAAAAAGATGTGTAACGTTCAACGCTATCAATGGCACACACCATACCGTTACTTGGTCATGGTGTTTGAATAAGCCATAACCACAAATTGCGGTCAGGCATTGAGAAAAATATTCGAATTAATAATAATACAGAAACTTGATATTGAAAATATAATAGTGTAACGGAACGAATTTCTAACGAAGAGAATTCAATCAATAAATTATTTTATGCAACGTAAAGAAGCGTTTATAATTTTAAAACATCTTATACTGTTAATAAACATGTAAAATTCACTATTAAATGAAACGTGTACAAAAGAGATCCCTGTTTAGTAATTCTATCTATCGAATGAAGTAGAACGTTACGTATACACAATTGTATATATTTACACAATGATCGTGAGATCTTTAACTCTTCCGTAAAACAGATTACATTTGAAACAATTAACATAGAGATCCAGTTCACAGTCTATTGTTCGTAACGGTAGGCTCTAGTGCATGGTTTAAACATTACACAGCGATACTATGCCCATTGATACCACTCACTCTACCGTTACAGGCATACCGTCACTCAGAAAGGATTAAAACAGCGGAACGACGTGTATACGTGTGATTGGAAAAGCCTTTGACCTCTCACTGTATCCAGTTTGTCATTCTACCGCTATTAAATCACGTTGTGTAAAAATAACGAATTTCTCCACCTATTAATTTATTTTCTAATTAATGCTACTGTAACGTGAAAACTATTATAAATTACAGAATTTCATGTTGTCGAGATAGTGTGTCAAAAAAAGTTGGAATTCAAATTTCACACGGGTTTCACGGGGGGAAGTTCATAAGGGATTCAAGAGGTATTCGCGTATATTTCTTGTTGCGAAATACAATAATAATATATCGTGACCATTTTCTAAGTAATCAGGATTTTTTTTTAGGTTCTACGCGTCGAATTTGAGAACTGAAAAATTTATCAATATCTGTGACAAAATTTGACGAATGAAAAATAATTGAAGCGATCTATCCGTAACATTAAAAAATGTTGTAAATCTAGAAATCCAATCTAAGTTTAAAAATTCTAAGTTAAAAATTTCATTTACACTGCGGATGTTTCATAAATTAGCCCAAGATAAAAATATCACGTGAGATTTCACATTTAACACCAATAACTTAATAAACATGGATAAATTTAGAAACTTAATAAAATTTTCAAATTAAGTTAAGAAGTTTCGTATGAAGATCCTTAATAAACTAGCAACAATATTTTACATCCAAGACGTATAATAAAATTTACAACTAGCGATAGATTTAAAAAATGCTCAGCAATGAAGCAATTTTTAAACACTTCCTATTTTATACTGTGAATACTACATGACTTTCGACAGTCATAATTTCACACATTGCCATAAAGAATATATTGCAAGAGGATTCAACACTTTCAAACATTTCTCTCGTCTCAAATTTTGCAAATGCAATTGCAAAATTCGCGCTCAACTTACATCCATTCAAAAACTAAATAATAAATAATAATAACAGACCCCTTAAACTAAACGAGAGAATCAATTGTGATCGATAATCGTTAAAATAATGAAATTTTCATAGCCAATCGCACAGTCGCAGTTGAGAGAAGCCACGAAGTTAGTTTGACCGGCTTATGCGTCACATTAGATGCAGTCAAGTATTGTCCAAGGCAATTGGACATCATGACGCAGCTCCAACAGACATTATTTTACAGAGGTGGGCCTTTAAGCCAATTTCACGTCGGGTTTCCTCGCTCTAATACCCCCTATCGCACCACGTGACTTCTCGACCAATGCTTATTGTTTACCATCGATACCTGTGATCAAACGAGAAAGTGAAATCGTAATAAAGAGAAAAAAAAAAGAAAGAAAGAAAGAAAGAAAGAAAAAAGAAAAATTGGAAAAAAAATTGTGGATGACATTTTTACTTCAAAGAGAAAGGAAGGTTACGATTATCCAGAACAATAATCATCGATGGAATAAAATAAGTGGAATACTTTCGAAACAAGATATTTGTGGAAGAGGAATCATCGATCTGTGAAATTGACAGGATTCTCGTCGTCGTGTTCCAAGACGCTAATTATTGTTTTCAACAAATAAACGCGTATTCTTTTGGGAAATAAGAATCTCGAAAGGAGATCGAGCTCGTGAAGGAACTCGTTTAAAAGTTTGTTAAGAATTTTCAAAAATTCGATTTATCCTCTTCTCTTTCTCTCCTTTCTTTTCTCTGATGATAAACTTTTTTACAAATTTCGACAAAAATAAATAAATAAATAAATAAAAAGTATTTTCGAATTATTATTATTATTCGTTTAAATTATATTATATTATGATGTAAGAAGAAGAAGAAGAAGAAGAAGGAAAAATTGATTTCGTTTGAGCATGCCGAAAAGTATGTGGAACGCGGTTAAAAATAAATGAATAAATAAACATGGTTGTTGCAACGTTTTGTGAAACGTTATTACGATTACGATTTAATGGGGCGATGTTCAAAATGCGTAATCGGAAATTCGCGAGGCAAGTTATTCCATAAATGCCAAACGCAGAGGGAGAGGGAGGGAGAGAGAGAGAGAGAGAGAGAGAGAGAGAGAGAGAGAGAGAGAGAGAGAGAGAGAGAGATCAGTGCGTTTGACACACTTCACGCGGTTAAACGTGACCGGGCGGCCATGCACCATAATTAACACCTGCACGCTCGCTTACAAGATTATGAAATTATCTTTTCCTCGCTCCTCTGAATTTACATTTGAAAGCAAAATATGGAAATATCTTAATTGCACGATAGTTATACCTTGCATTTTTTTTTTACTTACATTTATAATAAATCTTTTAATTAATCGTTCTGAATAAAATCTGTCGTAAATAAAGTAAACTATACCATTTACCATTTCATTCGTGTTCGCGAAATATTAACTGTATCCATTCATCTGGATTTTGCTTTGGATTAATTCCCCGTCGAATTCGTCGAATCGTGAAAATTTTATTTTGGATAATACAATTCAATTCTTTTTATATTCCGTTTTTCTTTCTTTCTTTTTTTTTTTTTTTTTTTTGCATTGATCTTTGTAATCGATGATTTTTCGATTACAATTTTTTACGAGCCTAAAAATAAAAATAAAAATTTGAAGGCAGGATAAGACACGAGCGATATTTTCGGATCGATAAAAGTTAGTTACATCTTTATCGTCCCTTCGATCGATTATTGCACGCCCATCATCCGTGAACTATAAATGTCTCGTTTAATTTCGCGTTACAAAATGTCATTCGAAACCACGAGTGGCTTCGATCCTTGGGCGGCTTCATCTACCAGCATAAATCACTTATTATCCTATCTAAACACCTTGTAAAAGCAGAAACGCAAAAAAAACATGGTTTTAATAATTGAGCGGACTTAATCTTGTTCCACATCCTTTCTTAGAACCGTTTCTTCATTCTAATTAAAAAAAAAAATCAAAAAAATAAATATAATATAATAATCCAAAAAAATTAAAATAAATCTACGATTATTTGCAATTTATTAAGAAAAAAATTTAAATACGATACTTTTGATAAAATATAGAATCGATTTTATGCGTTTTTGTAGAAAATTTCAATATCCAAAAATCTATCTAAATAAAAAAATTGCAAAGAAACATAAGAATCATACACGTTATAATAATATACGAAAAATGAAATTTTCACTTCTTCGCTCCAATTTTTTTACCAATTGCATCTGCCAAAATTTAAATTTGCCCAAACATCCTTAATTATAATAATATTTAACTCTAATAAATTTCAACAACGTAATATCAAACACATCGCGCAAATCAATAAAAATAACGTATTTAAATATATCTATTTGTAATATTTAATTTGTATTGGAATCTACTTATCCACTTTCCGTTCCAATAAGATTTAATTTAGCACTGTTATAATATATATCTCGTTTCAAGATTCTCGAGCTTAAATTGATATTATTACACATCCTGATGTACGGCCCGATCTTTTATTATCGAGTTAATAATGATATGAAAATGACAGGAGGAGAACACGTGGCCGCACTGGATGCCTTCTTACGAGACCTATTTCCGATGAGAAAGAGGAGAAATGCGCCGGTCTTACGCCCTAATCCTATTAGGGAGTTAACAGGTATTTGGTTAGAAGACGAGCGACTCAGTCGTATTTCACACCTGGCCAAGTGAACAAGTGTTCCACTCATAGTAATCGATCCGTGATTTTCGTCCATTTTATTTCCTTAAATGAGGGATCGAGATTCACTGAAATCTTGAGCGTGAAACGACGACGAAATGGATGACGTAATCGGTCAGTAGAAAAAAAAAAAAGAAAAAGAAAAGAAAACGAATCAAAGAAAAACAGTGAGAGAGTGAAAGAGATCTTCGAATATTTGTTTCTCGCGAATTTTCACGGTGATCGATCGTCGAATTCGAACAGGAGAAAGTATATTTCGACGTATTCGTGAAATTCATTCGTTGCAATATCGTTGTTAGGGGATGAAAATTTCAACATTTTTTTCTATTCGTATTTGGGACAATTGAATTGTTTCGTTCAATAAGAACGGGAAGAGCGTAAATTTGATTACGTTAAAAAGATGTGTTACGTAAGCTGCTTAGAAAATTCGAAATAAATAATCTTCGTCCCATATTTTTCTAATGCTTCTTAATGGAAATCGATAGAAATTATCTATACTTTATTGAAATTTATTTATATATTTATATTTGCTTTGAAAAGATTCAATTTTAAGACTTCAACAGTTACAACTTTTCTTCTCGCGGTTCACCGCAACTTTCTACGGGAAGGAATTAGTTCACCACTCGATGAAGTTTCCTTCATTTACTAAACTCGATGAATACATAATATGGAATGTTATTACCATCACTCTTCATGCGTACAGTGATATTCAAATATAATTTCTCCTTGCTAAATAAATAAGACGATCATGGTTGAAATTTGCACCAAAATCTATTTGTACTCGAATTAAACATCCAATCACTGTATAATATAAATATTTAACAATTTCCATTTTCTATTTTAGATATTCCACTCGATATTCCATCCACTGATACTAAATAATTACCAATTGCCAATATGATAATATTTAATATTCTCCTATTTTAAATATTATATTCCATCCGATATTCCATTATTAATAAATAATCAATTTAATCAATAATATTTAATAATTCCCATTTCTATATATTTTCTATTTCGTGCTTAATTTTTTTTTTTCTTCTTTTTTATTCCAGAAATGACCGGTGGAGGAACCAATATGGCGTACCACGGTCTCAGTCAACACGTGAACTTCGACGCGATACCAGATCCTGGTGATCGTTTCGTGTTGGAGGAATTGATCGGCGAGGGGACATACGGGGCGGTTTACAGCGCGCACTGCAACGAAACCGAGAAGAAAGTGGCGATTAAAATTTTGGAGAACGTCGCGGACAACGTGGAGGAAATCGAGGAAGAGTATCTGGTGCTGAGAGATCTGAGCCACCACCCTAACATCCCTCTCTTCTACGGGTTGTTCTTGAAAAGAGCGAAGCCTACTCAGGAGGAGGATCAATTATGGTTCGTCATGGAGGTATCGTCACTCTAATCTCGAATAAAAAACCATTGTTGGACCCGTTAAATCTTAATTACATTCCATATTGTCCAAGAATTTCTTCGATTTTCTTTCTTTCTTTCTTTCTTTTTTTTTTTGGAACTAAAAAAAAAAAAATGTAAAATGTTATTTCGATGATAGTTGTGCACTGGAGGTTCGGTGACCGACCTGGCCCAAGGCTTGAAGAGGAAAGGAAAACGCCTAACGGACGACCAAATAGCTTACATCCTCAGAGAAACGGTCGAGGCGTTAATTTATTTGCATAGCCGTCACTGCATGCACCGTGACGTTAAAGGCCACAATATATTGCTCACCGAAGATGCCCACGTGAAACTGGTTGATTTTGGCGTGTCGTCTCACCTCGTCGCCACGCTCGCGAGAAAGAACACCTCGGTCGGGACACCGTACTGGATGGCGCCCGAGGTAAATTACAATTAAGCGTAAAAACGATCCGATATAATAAATATATACGGATATATACGACCAACTTTTACCTCGTTGAAATATGACTTTATCGTATTATAGTATCATTATTATAGTAAAAGGATAGATGACGAATTTCGAAACCGAAGAATCAGAATCATTTGTTATAATATCATTATGATTTCTCTTTATTATTCTTTCTAATCGATCTAATCCACGAAACCAATCAATCCTTATTTTCTCTGCAATCTTTGAAAATGCAATAGAATAGAACTGTATAGAAGAATTTTTATTCTATATAGACTATATAATAATAATAGACTATATAATAATATAATAATAATAGACTATATAGAATAAAAAAAAGCTGAGCATATAGGATAGAATTTTTCAAGAAATAGAAAGAATTTTAGACACATCGATGGATAAAATGATGATGGAATAAAATTGGGGAAACAGGTGATAGCTTGCGAGCAACAACTAGATTCCTCATACGACTCCCGATGCGACGTATGGTCGATTGGAATAACAGCGATCGAGTTAGCTGAGGGCGACCCACCTCTCTCGGAACTCCATCCCATGAGAGCGCTCTTTCAAATTCCTAGAAATCCACCCCCGTCCCTCAAGAATCCGGACATCCACAGCCCGGAATTGGTGGACTTCATCACGGAATGTTTGGTGAAAGATCTCGAGCACAGGCCGTTCGCCAGCGAATTGAAGGAGCATCCACTGTTAATCAACGTCGATCCTTTGGTGGAGAAGATTCGGGACCAGCTTCGCGGGGAGATCAATCGGCAGAGGGTCGAAGGCAGGGTGCACAGGCAGCCCGAGGTGACCACCAAGCATGGAAAATTGAAGACTTATCGAAAGGCCAAAGCGGAGAAGATGTACATGGACGATTTGGCCGCTTTGGATATGCTCTCGGAGGATGGTATAGTCGATCAGTTGCAGCACAGATACGAGCAAGCTCAAATATATACTTATATTGGAGATATACTCGTCGCTGTTAACCCCTTCACGAGTTTGGGATTGTACACCGGCATCGTGAGTAATAGAATTTTTATTCCTCTTCTTCTTCTTCTTCCAAATGTTTTCTGCTAATTTACCTCTAAATAAACTTTAATATATTCGATTGGTCAGAGAACGAGTATATTTTAATTTTAGTTGAGTTCGCTTATTGCACTATCAGGAGAATCTGAATCGGTTAATTTGAACAGGAGCAAAAGAGGTACAAGGATCAGACGAGATCTGACAATCCAATATACATAACCTTCCAAATGTTTTCTGCTAATTTAAAAACTTTAACAAACTTTAACACGTTCAAACATGTTCGATTGGTCAGAGAACGAATATATTTTAATTTTAGTTGAGTTCGGTTATTGCACTATCAGGAGAATCTGATGAGAATTTGAATCGGTTAATTTGAACAAAAGAGGTACAAGGGTCAGGCGAGATCTGACAATCCAATGTACATAACCTCTTCTTCTTCTTCTTCCAAATGTTTTCTGCTAATTTACCTCTAAAAACTTTAACACGTTTAAACGTGTTCGATTTGTCAGAGAACGAGTATATTTTAATTTTGCGTTCAGTTATTGCACTGTCAGGAGAGTGTGATGAGAATTTGAATCGGTTAATTTGAACAGGAGCAAAAGAGGTACAAGGCGAGATCTGACAATTCAATGTACATAACCTCTTCTTCTTCTTCTTCCAAATGCTTTCTGCTAATTTACCTCTAAAAACTTTAACGTTCAAACGTGTTCGATTGGTCAGAGAACGAGTATATTTTAGTAGAGTTCGCTTATTGCACTATCAGGAGAGTGTGATGAGAATTTGAATCGGTTAATTTGAACAAGAACAAAAGAGATACAAGGCGAGATCTGACAATCCACTGTACATAACCTTCCAAATGCTTTCTGCTAATTTAAAAACTTTAACAAATTTTAACACGTTTAAACGTGTTCGATTGGTCAGAGAACGAGTATATTTTAATTTTAGTAGAGTTCGGTTATTACACTATCAGGAGAGTGTGATGAGAATTTGAATCAGTTAATTTGAACAGGAGCAAAAGAGGTACAAGGCGAGATCTGATAATCCAATGTACATAACCTCTTCTTCTTCTTCTTCCAAATGCTTTCTGCTAATTTACCTCTAAAAACTTTAACGTTCAAACGTGTTCGATTGGTCAGAGAACGAGTATATTTTA
>NW_025222129.1:5108329-5127363 GCF_014066325.1 Apis laboriosa
CAATATATTTCCAATTTATTTCATTTCCGATTAATATTATTATTATATCTTGAACGATAAATTATCGAAATATTATTTTCACGTAATATCTCGTTGAAAATCGAGGAAATTCCAACAAGAATTCCAACAAACAACATCAACATTCCATATAAACGTCCAATCAATTGACCAAAATTTCCACAGTATCTAATATATTTTCATTTTCCAATTAACTTTCATTTCATTTCCAATTATTATTATTATTATATCTTGAACGATAAATTATCGAAATATTATTTTATTCGTAACGTCAACTATTAAATTTTCTCCATAACGTCCCGTTGAAAAATATATCTTTGAACGATCCAATTTCAATAACTTAAACTTAACGATCCTCGATCCATTTCTATCATCTTTAGAATCGACGAAATCCTTTTAAAAATACTCCAACGAAAATCAAAATTTCCACAATATATTCCTTTCATTTCATTCTCCCACCCTCCCTCCAAAAGAAGGGAAGGGAATGTATCGAACGTATTATCACGGTTTCAGTCTCGCAATTGCTAGGCGTGGAGGAGAGCGATCTTCTGGAGGCATTGACATCGAACTCGGTTATGACCAGGGGCGAGACGATCACGCGAAACAATACGGTGGCCGAGGCTTGCGCTGCGAGGGACGCGATGGCGAAAGGGCTGTACGGCCGATTGTTCGACTGGATGGTCAATCAAATCAATTGTTTGCTGTGTTTCAACCGGTCGCCGAGCTACGAGCCGCTCGCGATCGGCCTCCTCGACATATTCGGCTTCGAGAACTTCCCCCGCAACTCGTTCGAGCAACTGTGCATCAACATAGCCAACGAGCAGATACAGTATTACTTCAATCAGCATATCTTCACGTGGGAGCAGCAAGAGTACATGGCGGAGGGGATACCGGTAGATCTGGTCGAGTTCTCGGACAACAGGCCCGTGCTTGACATGCTGCTCAGCAAGCCTATGGGGCTCCTCGCTCTGCTGGACGAGGAGAGCCGATTTCCAAGATCCACCAATAAATCTCTGATCGGTACTCTCCGTAATTCGTCGTTTTTTTCGCGCTTACGAATCTATCTATTCAATCAAATCGTTAAATTTTTTAAACAGATTAGCCATGAATTTAACTCGATATACATTTCAGATTTCGTAATTTAATTATTCAACATATGGTCGGTGTTGTTAAGCTGAGAAACTCGCTACTTTTGTTATATAAGATGTTGAAAAAGAAAAAAAATGTTCAATTAGATAATGATGACGGGATTGATGAACGAATTTGTGAATGTTGCAGAGAAATTTCACAACAATATCAAGTCGAAATTCTACGTGAGGCCGAAATCGGACGCGGTTTGTTTCGCGGTCCATCATTTCGCCGGACGCGTGGTTTACCAAGCGGAAGGATTCCTGGAAAAGAACAGGAACTTCCTCCCTCCTGAAGTCATCCAACTCATCAGGCAATCCCAGTACGACATGGTCCGTTTCCTGTTCCAATGCCCGATCACGAAAACCGGCAATTTGTATTCCGCTGTATATGACACCGATTCCAAGAAATTGTCACAATCGAATCAAAATACGAAGGTACTTGTCAAATTTCATATTTTTCATCCAAGTCATCTATTTTCATAATCGAAGAAATTATATACGTTATCGATTTTAATTTATTTAATGACGCAATTGAAGTTTCCACAGCGATTGAAAAAAATGAGAAATGTTTTCATTTTTGATTTCAAAGCGAATATTTCGCCCCTTTCTTCCTGATTTTTAATACGATAATCGATCAACCGTATGAATTCTTTCTTCTTCTTTTTCTTCTTTTTTTATATCAGGAACGTTACTCGAGTCGAGGGCTAGCGTCTCAATCCAGAGTCCAGCAAACTGTGGCAACTTACTTCCGATACTCGTTAATGGACCTGCTGCAAAAGATGGTGTCCGGATCGCCGCAGTTCGTACGATGTATAAAACCGAACGACTCGAGGAGCCCACGTTTCTTCGACAAGGAGAAAGTGGTGAAGCAATTGAGATACACGGGGGTGTTGGAGACGATAAGGATCAGACAGAATGGATTCTCGCATAGGATACCGTTCAACGAGTTTTTGAAACGGTATGCAAACTCTTGAATATCAAAATATAATCATAGTTAAAAAAAGTAAATATTTCGTTCGATTAACTCGATATTTTAATCAATCCAACGATGTCCATCCATTGATTTATTTGAAATTCAAGTCGAATTTGTCGCATCTAGTTCCATTATTCTCACTATTCTTGAATGCTTTATAAACAAAGTTCAAATAAATGTTACTCGTTCCAAGAATTGACTCAAGAATCCAACCAATTACTATATATCTTAGTTAAAGAGTTATTGTAAAAATAAATCGATGTATCTGGATTAAAACTGCTACTATTGTTGATCTTGTCGAATTGCGAGAAATGGATTATTTAAATCGATTGATTATTATCTTCATTTACATTTCAGATACTGTTTCTTGGCATTCGGCTACGACGAACGTGTAATAGCTAATCGCGACAATTGTCGCCTACTTCTGATTCGTCTAAAGATGGACGGATGGGCATTGGGTCGAACGAAAGTTTTCCTCAAATATTATCACGTCGAGTTCCTATCCAAGATGTACGAGGAACAATTGAAGAAGATCATCATGGTCCAGGCGTGCATCCGCAGATGGCTCGCCAGGATCAGATTCAAGAAACAGAAATGGCAGTTCGCCGTGTCCGTTGTGACTTTACAACGTCACATACGTGGATGGTTGTCGAGGAAACATTTCTTGCAGGAGATGAAAAAGAAACACGAGAAGGAGGAAGCAACTGTTCTACAAAAAATGCTGGGTATAATTAAAATTTTAGTTAAAGGAGAGTAAAAGGCAAATTTTTTAATATCGTGCGCGTTTAACGAATAACGGATATCGTTAAAACGTTTGTCCACAGAGGAACAGAAAAAGAAAGAAGAGGAGGCTAAAAAGGAGGAAAACGAAAACGAAGAGGAATCAAAAGAACCATTGGAGATGGATAATGCTGCGACCATAATACAGAGCCGTAATTTCATTTTTTTTTTTTTAAATTCTCCGATAAAACGCCAGTTAAAACTTGACGAAAAAATATTAATCTAAAATATTTCTCTGGTTTTTCAGATTTCAGAGGATACACGATTCGTAAACGCTTCGGACCCGAATTGGAAGAGAAGTTCAAGACGATCTTGAACAATTACAACGATAAATTCGAGGCGCATAACGCGTTGTTGCGCGAAGGATTGAAGAACGAAGAAGCGGCGTTCATCGTTCAACGGTGGTACAAGAAAGAGGAAAAGGTGAAGAAGAAGAAGAAATCATCGGTAAATGATCCGGTCCATTACAAATTAAGGCAAGCTGATCTCATACAATTTTCTCAAAATGTGAGTAAAATCTATTTTAAAAATCATAAACCAAACCAAAGTGTTAATATATTTGGCCTCCTCCTCCAGAATCGACTCTTTAAAAATTAAAAAACCCGATTCGAGATTTATTTCACATCGAGCCTCGTAAAATCAAACGTTTAATACAATTTACATTATTTAAAATCCCTTCCAAATATAATATCCATTTACTCTCCTCGTGACAAAATCCAAATAACCCAAATCGAGAAAAGAAAAATTTCCTCGAGTATTTTATATAAATTTCCTTCGATATTAATTCGATCGATCAACGATGAAACAATAATTTTTTCCGCATTTAAATTGAAAAAGAAACGCTACCACCCACTCGAATATATTGACACCCCTAAATAAATGTCTTCCAATCCTCGTGATATTCAAATTTTGTGGTATGGGAACGATACGAAAGATACATATGAAAAATCAAGAAGTGCACAAGAACCTGCGGCACAACAAGCCAGGGATACGGATAAACGAGATAGAGGAGCCGCCACCTGATTACACACGGCCGGAAGGATTCAGCATGGTGCAGCCTATCCTGCAATATCGAAGTGGAAATCAAGTGGAGGGGGAGGAGACGATCAAGTACTATCGCGACTTGAAGGATGAGATGAGCAGGTAAATAGACGTAACGCTTTATAACGATCGGTTACAAACGTTTCTCATCACGGGTGAATGGTGAAATTCGAATGCTCAATTTTCCAATGCTTTTGGCACTCGCATCGAAAGTGGTTCGGACTTCGAAGACGAAGAAGTTGGCTGGGACTTACCGTTGATACAGCTAGAAAATGACATTCATCCATTGACGAGGTATATTCGTAGATGATTTTCGGACATTCCTTTAATTTTTTATCTCGAAGAGTTGAATATTTGTGAAACTTCCTTACTTTCAATCTAGTCTCGATATATATACGAATTTCTATTTGGAATCTGATAGATTAGATTTTTTGACTTTTGTTGGAGTATCATAGAATATTATATAGTATTTATATTTTGAAAATTTCTAGATTATCATCCTATTTTGATATTGGAGTATCGAGAGTAACTGTGTCTAGACGTCCATGTGTAAGAAATACTCGTTTGTACCAAGTTTCTTTGAATCCTTCATTTACTTCTCTGCTATTTGAAAGTTGTCGTAGAATCCTAATCCAATAAACGTTAAACGTCAAAACTAAAGAGACGTTTATAAGGAAACGTCCTCGACTCTGAAAATTTATAAAATTAGATAAAGCTTAAAACTCAGGCTAAGAAGATGATAGATAAGATGAGCTCACACAGATGTGCATATAAAACAAATAGGGAATTGGAATAATGAAGAATTAATTTCGAATTCAGGAATCAAATGGGACAGATTCTGGAAGTGAACATCGAGAAGAGAGAACGTTTGGAAGCTCAGGGCGACTTTGCGATAGCAACGGAGCAACAACTCTCGGACATATGGCACAAAGCTTTGACAAATCCAGCCGAGAATCAACAACAAGGGAGCTTTCAGAACAGAGTGGGGTAGGTAAATTGAAAATTTCTTCGATTCTTGTTCTTCAAGTTTTTCGAGTTTGAATTAAGCCGACACTTCGCTCGATTATTATCTTTCCTTTTATTATTATTATTTATTTATTTATTTATTTATCAGTTTCTTCGTAACTGAATCGCCATGCAAATAAGGAATATCGAATTTAATTATCGTAATTAATCGTATTAGTATATAAGTTCTACTAATCTTTCGTTGTGTTTCTGTACATTGCCAGAGGTATCATGGCAAACTTCCAGGTAAAATAACAAACTTACGCCATTTGTAGAACGTATTCACACCTATAGAGGTGTGAGAGACTCGATTTCGTTTAGATACTTTTGATTTGTAGATTTTTTATGTAAATACGAGAGAAAATATTATGTTGATCAAGATTATTTTTTTCTTTTTCATACTTTTAATTAATTTAACGAAAGACAGAACAATTGTAGAACCTAATAATATCTAATTGAAACTATAATTTATATTATATTAAAAAAAAAAAAAACAAATAATATCTAACATAAATTAAAATTTCTACATTCACGAGTATACACCTTATAGATTACTACATTCTTATCATGTCATTTTAACATTATTTTTCCGCCTATGTTACCGCCTATGTACACCGAGTAGTATTAAAATCGACAAATATCGAAATGGTATCTCTGGTACCCGAAACCAGATCTCCCGATTAAAACGATCGTTCTATCTTGCAGGTCAAAGATTAATCACGCGGCTGGCAAAGACATGCGGTTCCCAGAAAGATATCAACACCGTGGACAACAATCTTCAGTCGACCCTTCGAATACCAACCATACAAACGGCCTACGATTCAAACGCATAGACATACGCAATTTTGTGAACGAACGGCAACAAGCATACGGCGGCCGGCAACAACAACGCGCCGCCAACGGGCACCAGATCCCGTTCAAGGGTGGTTCTAATTTTACAAACGGGCAAGCCGCGTTTGTTAACGGTCACATCCCTTTAAATAATCATCACGGATCCGCGAACGGGCACGGAACCACAATTAACGGCCATCCGACCACGGTTAATGAACATCCATCGGCGAACAATGCGGCCAAAGGGCCTTCCACTAACGGGTATCGAAATATCATCACCGGTTGCCAGAACGGGTTGTTCATTAATAAAATGGTGGTCGGTGATGATTTGATCAAACCGTCGAAAATAAGCAACGGTCTTAAGAGTAACGGTTGCGTTAAAGCGATACAGGCTAAAGGGAACGACAATTCGAAGAAGCATAGGCAAGTGGCGATGAATGGGGATAACAATAAGAGGAGGAACGATCGATTGGTTAATTGTCAGAACGCTATCAATGGGAGATTAGGCGGGAGGAAAGAGGCGGAGAAAGAAACGTTTGGGATTCCAACCGATCTTAGGCAAATTCTGAAACCAACCGTTCAGAAACGGCAAGAGATATTCAAGGTGGATTACGATCCGGAGGATATAAATGGGCCGTATAATTTCAGACAGTTATTGAGGCCGGCTGAATACCTTCCCACCGAATCTTTGAGAAAAAGGAAGGGCGGCTTGGCCTGCAACGGAGTTCCACCTTCAAAGGACGAACTTCCTAAGAAACACGTGAAAAGAAGAGCGCCGTTGGCACCAAATCAGAATAAGCTCGTTAACGGGAAGAAATAAGTTTGAAGGAAGATATCTTCGACGTTCAAATGATTCCTTAGAAGTGTTTTATAGTTATTCTACCGGCACTGTTACTCGTTAGGTAAATGTAGAATAAGTATTGAGCGTATACGAATTCCGGAGGAAGGATGTTTTTAAGGATACATGAGCACAGAAATGACAGAAGATTTGAAGAAAGTATACGAACACGAGTTACGAATTGATTTTTATTCGATTAATGTATGAGATCAATGTGTAAGTAAATTTCTTTTAGAAAAAATTTTCATCTAATTGGAATTTTAATTTTTTCTTTTTATTCGAATTGGAAATGATTATTGGAATAATTTGAAAAATTATATGATTTTTTTTATTTTATCTCTAATTTTTCAATGCAAAAAATGCATTGAAAAATTATAACAAATTCATGATAAATTTATTTATTCTAATTCGAAAAATCACATATATTCCTCATATTTTATTTCATAATTATTATTCGTTATTTTCTCTCGATCAATTTAAAAATTCGATTTTTTGTATAATAATGTATGGAAAAAAATATTTATTTATTTAATAGAATAGCTGCTTAACGAAATACGTCTTAAAAATATCGTATATTTAGAACTAGTCATGTGTAGCTTTACAAATATTAGATATATTCGATAGCGTTAAAATAAATATCGTTTACGAAAATTTATGTTTCAAATATTTATAAGTTCCAATATATTTACGAGATATAATTTATATTATTAATAAAGCTGATAAAGTTGCTCATTAGTATCTCGCCTCGTTCAACATTTACGAATATGTCTTAATTAATATAATATTTACTAAATATTTACTAAATCTTAATATTAGTAATTATAACTAGTATGTATTTCGAGAAAATATACTTATGTAAATAAAATACTCATAGGAGCAAATCTATTTTATTATTATATTAATCAAATTTATATTTTCCTTATTATCCCTTCCTATATCCCTATTTCCTATATTATCCCTTCAATAACCTTATGAAGTTTTATAATAAGAAAGTATTCTCGTATTATATTATTATATTTCTCTAATACGAAAACACGGATGATTTCGAACACGGCGCAAAAAATGCAACATTTCTTCTAACACATATATCATATGACATATACCACACGTATTTTCATCATACTGTCTGACCTTTTCGATGATTTGCAATAGTTCTATGTTTCTACGTTTCGTTTAACACGATTTCGATATAATATAATACGAATTAATTATATTACAGTTGAACGTACATATATTATTCAATATTTTAATGATATTGATTTGTAATTAGCATTAAAAATTATTTGAAAGCATACGACGCAGAATTTCATATTCATATTCAATGCAATGGCGCGCAAAGCGAGAGCAAATTCAAAGTTACGTACCTTCTTTTCGATGTCATTGTTGATTCCACGATAAACGCATCTCCAGTCCACCCATTTTGTTCTCAGGGCACACAATACACGTTATACACCATTTTTCTTTATACTTTATACAAAATTTATAATTTTAAACGTAATAAAACACGCAATATAAGACGAGCAACGAACGACTTGCTTCCGAACGACGCCACCACATGAATCAACTGAATGGCAGAAGATGGCGCTGCTGCTCCTTCTTGAAACTTGCTGCATAGTTACACGACGAGTAGTTTCAGTTAGTGGCCGTCCCAACTCAATGTCGCTGGCGTCGTTGATTACCAGAAGAACGATTGGCTAGCGATTCGACTAGAGAGGCATCTAGGGAAATAAGTGGAATCGCACGAGTGTTGTGAGAGGGTAGTGAAGACGCACGAGAAGCAAGAGGGGTACAACGAACCCCTCTAGGCTCGGTTCGAGTCTACGGAGCTCGGAGTTGTGTTCGAATCATGGCGACACCCGACCCCGTAGACCCAGCCACCCTAGAGATAAAGACCCGTAGCATAGAACAGACACTACACCCACTAGTAAAGCAGGTAAGACAATTTATCGGAAATCGGAGAAAAAGAATGTTTATTTGCTCTAATCACTTGGTTTTTATTTGAGCCGCTTACATTCCTAGCTTTTAATCGCGATAGGTTAAGGTCTTCTTACCCCGGCTTACCTCGATGCATTACATTCTGTTGCACGGCACTCGATATCGCCTATAGAATATGACCATGCTTGTATACGTGTTTATCTATAACGTTACTCTGCATATACGTGTGTTATCGCACACGTGTATAAGAGTGTATAAACGCGACAGATGCATGTATTCGTAAAAAAAGGAGAGAACCGCGTATATGACAAAGAGAAAGAATGAATGTAAGACGAGCGAGAAACTAGTGAATGTGCGACGAGGATAAACAAGCGTGCCGGTCGCGCTTTGGAACGGGATAGATATACAGAAGGAGCGTGTATGCGGAGGATTAAGTGTTACTTAAGACAAAGAACGTGCAGCATTAACCATTCCTTCGATATCGATTTAATCTTAACGAAAGTATCTTTTTTAGGCCATAGGTTTTAGTTTTAAAAAGAAACATCATTGTATTTGACAGTTCTCACGCCGGGCATGTGCTTTCTATCATCGAGCGACCGAACTGCCACGCGCTCAAAGTAACAGATATTTTGGTACTCCTTCGTTCTCTCGCGTCTCTTCTCCTTCTGTTGTCTAACATTTTTATTCTACTTTTTTTTTATCGTGGCTATATACATATCTTTACATATAAACGTATATTTGTCGGGAATAACATGACTTGTGTTTCGTGCCGCGGCGTCGATTTCGAGCTTTCGTAAAATTATGACGAATTTTTTCGTTGTATGTAATCGCAGCGTATACCTTATAATTTGTGTGCATGGTCATGAGTACACGTAAAAGCATGCCTATAAGAGTCAAAGGACGTTGTAAAAAGTGAAGAACTTGTAAAAAGTTTTAATTAAATGAATTCGGCGGGACTAGTGCACGGAACGCCAGCAAAATACTATATTACTACGATAGTAAATACAATATCTAGATCAAATAATAATTTAAAACTAAATTAAAAGTTTTTCTCTTTTTTTGACTGAATTTAAAACATATATTTTTTGGAAATTACTTTTTGGTTTAATTTCGAATCATTAAAACGAAATTATAATGAATTAAATATATGTACAGTAAAAAAAAGAAAAAATAGAATTGAATTTGTTTAATTGTATCATTTCGTGACAAACCTTTAGTCATATGATAAATTACGAGATTCAACGTATTTTCTTTTTGTTTTTAGCTTCTATATTACTAATTTCAGAAATAAAAAAAGGTCACGAAAATTTTTGGCCGTTTTATAACCAGACCAGTTCAAAATTATAAATGATTGATTCTTCGTAAATATCATATCTATTTTTGCGGTAAGTTAATTTAGATTATTACGTAATTTTTTTTTGTTATTTTAATATTTATAAAATATAATTTATAGAAATATTATTTAAATAATAGTAAAATTATTTGATTAAATTCAATTCTTTAATAATATTAGATAATTAAAAGTTTTAGAATTTGTATATATCAATTGCACAAATGTATTTCATCACATATATGTATATATATGTATATATGCACATTTGTACAGTACACACGATATAATTTATATATTATAATAATAATATTTAATTTTAACCTTATCTTAAATATTTATAAATAATTAAAATAAACGATAAATAACAACTACATAATTATGAAATAAATAATTAGATAGAATTGATCATTAAACGAAATTATTCAACAATATAGAATTTTTGAATAGATCTATTATTATTCATTTATAGAAATTATATATTTTTAAAATGAAATTGAATAAGAGATAAAAGTTATAATAATATCCTATCTTATCGCTTAAAGTATATATACCGAAAAATCTGCTCCTTTTATCAAGTGAAATTCAATCCACCTTCTTTTTCGAGTATACTTCAAAGGAGACGTGTCTTTAAAAGAAATCTGAATTGACGATAGTCTTGTATTGCTGTCATTTAAAATCTCCTCCTCCAAAATAATAAAACTCATAATCAAAGCATAAAAGATACATCAAAAATAGAAGAGCAAACTAATTCGAATGGATTCTCTTTATCGAGGATCCATTTAATTTATCAATCATCGATTTAGTTTTTTTCTAACTTTACTCTTCACTTTTCGCCTCTTTCAAGCTAATCATACCTAATAATTTTAGAATACCAATAATAGGCACAAGTTGCTATCTGAATTTTATCTTTACTTAGAAATATATATATATGTAAATAAATAAAAAAAATAATTATTGAAAATTAAAAATTCAAATTTCAACTCATTCGTTACTCACAAATCAGTGAATCATCATATTATTTCTAAATAAAAAATTCATTGGCAACGTTAAATGTAAAAGGCGCGGTTTTTTTAAAAAAAAAAAAGGAAAAGAATTTTTATTTTATACGTAGCAGAAGTGATCGATCGGTCCAATTAAATGGCCATCGTTTACGGACGCGTCGCGATGAAAATTATTTCAAGCGAAAAGGGAATGAAATATCAACCGATCATGAACGAACTTTTGTGCAATCGTTAAGCGATATTTCGACGATGTTGGTACATCATACGTACGCGTGTCCGCAAAGAAATGCGGAATTGGTGTGTATTGGTTAAACCTCTTAGGGTAGAGAAAGCGCGCGAGTGTCTGTGCATGACACAGGAGGCGATCGTTACGGACTGCAGCCACTTGTTAGAGCTCCGTCTAGCCAACCCCCGATTCTTTCCTCTATCTTCCTTCTTTCACCTCGTCTTCTTTTCCCACTTTCCAACCACTCTCCCTTCCTCTGACAGAGACCTTCGACCTATACTTTTTACACAGCCCTTTCCACCCTGATTCTGAGTGGTGGTCGAGTTGCGGTCAATGTTTTATTGACCATCGCCTACTTCGTTCGCTGGTATACCGCGATCGTTTCACTGCCCTCCTCGTTTCTCGCTCCTTTGATTTCAATTACGAGCCAATCAAGGAATTTTGCGATTTTAATTCGATCTTTGGTCGATTAATTTTTGACATCGGATGAATTTAATTTTTGACGTTTAAATTGGATGTCTTGGTGTAGGAGTGAGTATTGATATATAAATATCAATAATATCTTGAGAGAGATCATGTCAATGAGATATCGATAATATATTGATAATCGATAGTAGGATAACTCTAATGCAGGATTGAAATTATCGTATTGTTCTATTGTTCTTTGTTAATAAGAATAGACAATTGTTGTATTTAATTGATTGGTTAATATTGGAAATTTTGTTTGAAATTTATATCTTCTTTTATTATTCTCTAGGCTGCATTGTTTGTTTTTGCCTATTTTGAAAATTGATTTGAAATCTTATTATCTATTAATAAGATTGTCAAATTTTTATTATTAGTTCAGTGATTAATCGATTATTTTAATCAGCAATTTTATAAAAGTATAAAAGTTTGAGAATTTTAGTTGAATCAATGTTTGTTTTTTCACAATTTCTTCCACTTAGTTCTTATTATTCAAGAAATTTCCAGGAATACTTCAATTAACCCTAGTTCCACGCTTGAACTGCGGCTCTGATATCATCGACGTGTTAAAATTAATGACTGCGGGCTGTACATCACCTCTCAATTGTAAATGCAAATTAGAGGCTAACTATGGAGCAATCTCTCGACGAATATTAACATCATAAAATGTTAATCCTGCAAAGCTAATTGCAAAACATAATTTTCTGCACTCTTCATTTTTATTGATTAACAAAATAAGATTGAAAAATTTTATTATCTCTTATTTTTCAGTATGTTATAAAATAATCTTCACTGTTTCCCCTATATATCGTTCGTGAATTTTTCAGAAAAATAACTTTCACTTTGATTTTGCTGCTGGATCAAAGGAATCACGGTTTTCAAAAGATTCTTTCATCAATGCTTCTCATTTTTCACTATTGTATAAGCGATCACGTTTATTTTTCATCCAAGAAGATAATTGAAAAAACTGTATCTTCAAAAAAATAATTATTTTGCGTATAAAATTCAGCGTCTTTATACGTGTGAATGAAATTTTACTTCATAAATTGAAATATTTTTAAATTAAACTTCTGATTCAATATTATTATAATCCATAGAATAAAACTTTCTTATTTACATTTTATTAATTCTTATCAATGTTTGCAATTGTATACGTATGTCGTCAAACGAGGACAAGAGTTTTTATTGAAAAAAATCGACACACATTCGTAAACCACCGATGTCTAATGAAAATTCCTCACTTGAGTGACACACTTGAACGCTTCAATTAACCTCGATCTTCGACCCTCACAGTGACCCATTACTGACATGTTACGATCACTGACTATGGTATGAAGACTTCCGCAGTGCCTGTCCTTGCTGTATACACGAGAAAAGATAAACGATAATAGCAGAACGTTAAAACGTCTCGAAAAATGTGTATTTACCATCACTTTAACAAACTTGTTCATCTCACGATCGTAAATCTCCTTTAAAATGCTCTTTTATTAGAAACGAATATCTCTTTCGAATTTTTCTCTATACGTGTATTAAGCTTGTTTATCTTTCTCCTTCAAATCATTTTATGGAGCATAACCTCTATTTTTATTTATATAGTTCTTCTATATTATCGTTCAAAGTACAGGCTTGACAATGAGCTCGAATGCATAAAGATTATTTAAACTTCTGGCTCTTCTGAATATGAAAATATTAAATAAACTTAAATTCTTACTTCTTCTTTGTATACTTTGCAGTTAATTGTTTTATGTTCACAAATTCAGATATACTTCTTCATCTAAAAAATCTTGAAATTATATTTTATTTTATCATTTGAAATACAAATATAAATACATTTGATTATGTAACGCATGCTTTACATTTCTTTTTGAACTTATATATTTCGATTTTCTTAATTTATTTTTCTTTTTGGAATAGCACATGTTACAATTACAGTCCGTTGTCTGTGTCTTAATAAACTGTATGATTAGAGAAGAATTCGTACATCTACGTTGATTCAAAGTAACGTAACTTTATCAGTAAATTTTCTACTGGAAAATTAGTTTTTGTTCTCGATGTGAACCGAAGCCTCGAAAAGACAGAACTTTTCTTGACAAGTGCGCCCAGTGAACTGTAATTTACGGCCTCAAAAAGCAATCCTCAGGCCTTAAGATGGCCTCTGCAAGTCACTTATAAAGTCTGATTTAACGATTTTTTTTTTACTAGAATTCCTCCAATTTTTCGTATAATTTCAGGAAACGTTTCAATTTTATTTCGCTTTATTTCACAATAATTATTCCTCTGTATTATTAATCTTCTTTCCTTTTCTATTTAGATAATTATATAGGGAAGTAGAATCGAAGAATTGTTGCAGTAGAAAATGCTGGAAAGAGTTGAACACGTAGAAAGTTGTAGAATAAAAAAGATTTAAAAAGGTAGAGTCGAAGCTGGATGCAATTTAGGGTGGTAATCAACGAGGTGTCTCTCGAGTTCGAGTGTAATCCTTTGCCTATTGGGACAATCGATATCCTCGTTAGGATCCACTTGTCCGTTTGAACTTCCAAGTTCATCATTGATATTTATATTGAATAAAGAAGCTCGATTTATAAAACAATTACGAAATCGTACAAATTATCTTAGAATTTTTCTCCCCATTCTCTTTTTTTTTTTTCCTTCTCTATCACCATAATAAAGAGTATCGTGTTATTTTATCATAATATTTTCATTAAAATTTTCCACAGAACAATTTCCACGCTTCACACATTTTTCTTTTAGAAAATATTTAGGAGAAGATTTAGTAATGAAGCTGAAATCCGTAAGAAACTTTCAACTCGAGACTTATGCGCTCAAGAAATTTTAATCGTTCGTTTTAAAATTCATCTGTTTCTCATATTTTCATCCTTCTTTCTATTCTTCTCTAAGTTTTAATGACTTTGATCACTCGATCGATATATTCGTATTCCATCGATCCATTATTAGTTACATTCTGGATTTAATTATATTTTTATTCGATATATTTTTTTTTTCTTTTTTCTTTTTTTTTTTTTTTTTTTGGAGCCTCGTGCAAACAGTCGCCGGCAAATAGAATTGAAGGAAAGAAATATACTGGTTGCACGAGACGAAGATATTTTTCGTTCGCATGCAGAGCAAATATGCCAGAAGCTATCGAACAAACTAATATTGACCGTCGGTTTATCCAGTGATAGTGAAACTTGGTTCAACGTTTTCGCTCGAGGTAAGAAGAACTCGTGTCCTACTGGACTTAGAATTTTTCCATATATCGTTTCACACGATTTCGATAAACGAGACAGTACAAAATTCCAGAGATAACGTACCGTCTCGAATTTATTTCCCCTTCTCGTTTTATTCTGTTATTACTTCAAAATCGTCCAATCTTAAAATTGTAAAACATTGGAAATATTTAGAAGTGATATCAATCAGAATTGTAACTGTAACGATCAATCAGAGTTCATTTCGCCAGTTATTAGAATTAAAGGATAATCAGCTTCGATAATTACGTTACATTAGGTGCATTAATTTGACATTTATTCCGAGGGAAATTCAGTGAAATTTTCCGAGACGGGCAATGAATCTAGTCGAGTTATCGAACTTTGAGTTGAAACTTTGCTTCCAATAAATCGTATCCTCGATTTAACTCTTACAATTGCTCGTATCACTTCTCCTGTACAAACTTAAAACAAAGTTAAGAAGTTGAATTAAATGTCGCGTAATTTTGAACGTCTTAACGCGCAATATCATCCTATTGCATCAGTTTATCGATCTCGATTCAACAAAGATAAATTCATATAATTCGTTTAAAGGATTTACGAAAATTCTTCTTCCCCGTCGAATAATTCATCATCTTCTTTTCATTCCTCCTCTTCGTTCGTTGTTTTTCTTTTTTTATTTCGCTCGTTTATTTCTTCAATTCAAATCAATTACTTAAATCGATACGATTAAAAATTCAAAATCCATTCATTATCACGTTCACATTCCTCTAATAATATATCCCACTTACATTTCCGACGGTTGTCATTTCGTACAAAGATCGCCATTATAAATCCCAATTTTCGAAACGACGACGAGATCTCTTTCTAGCCACCATCCGCGATAAAAGGCGTTAAACAGCGTGGCGATTAAATTAAAAGCGACGTAATACGGTTGGCCGAGCGCGGTAATCCATTAACAGCGAATCTTGTAAATTTCAATCTTCAACATCGCCGCAAAAACGTCCACTCCATTCCATTTTTTATCTTTCGTGTTACGTGTTAGATCCGGAGCGATAAATTGCTCGTATCGGTGACCATTGTGCAACGAGAAAAATTATCAGCTTGTTCTTCTATCTTCAGTGACGAGCGCGATTACAAATTTTACGCGATGATTTTATATTTTACATTGTACATCGTGATGAATTTTAATTTTCTTCGAAACATATTATCGTGAAATTATATAAAATTAATTCCAAAAATATACGTTTTATTCCGTGTCGTTTTCAAGCTACAAATTGTTTTTTTTTTTTTTTTTTTTTTTTTTNTTTTTTTTTTTTTTGGATTTGATATCGATTCGATCATTGATATATATTTATTCAACTGTAGCGATGCACAGTTCGAATCGAGGCTTTTAATTAAATTTCGATTAAAGCCTCGAAATCGAAACATTAATTTTACCCATAAAGAGGATTTTCAAGATTAATTATCAGTTTTAGTGTATTTAAACGTATAATTTAATTTAATAATCTAGTCGTCGCTAATCGTCACGCAGATTATACGAATGAAAATTTAATTATGAATCAAGGTTGATCATCAAATATATTTCAATTATCGCGCTTAATCTCTTGTGTTAATGAAACGCGATTGTACGCCATTTAAAGCTATATTTTGAATAATTTTAATTTTATCCTTCATCGATTCGTATCTATCCATCCATCAACAAAAATTATAACGAAATATTTTCGAAATATCGACGATGTGAATTGCGTTGGATATCGTCTTCGTTTGTACGATATCCATTTATTCACGCGCATAATTCAATTTCTTACGGAGAAGGATAGAAAGAAAAAATACAGGCAAATGGCGCGGTTTATTTTTTTTTTTTCTTTCGTTGAAAAAAAAAAAAAAAGAAGTTCACCGGTTCACCGATCGTGAGGGAAGATCGTTCAATGAAAATCCAAGCGTATTCGTGACGTTTCACATTGTCTGGAACTCGCTTTTGTTATTCGGTCGGAAGAAAAGTCGGCGCTGCGGAGGAGGCTGGATCGAAACTGCACAAATGCGAATCGTTTCGAGCAAAAGTGGTGAGAATATACGGGCCGATTGTAACGAGGATATCGGAAATTTCACCGTGTTGTTTTTCTCTGTTTTTCTCGAATCGCAAAATTTTCATAAATTAATCTCGTTCACCCGCGTTTTCAATTGTTTCTCTTTTTCGAGAAATTTTGGAATTATTTAAGAAGGAAAAGGTAATCGTTTTGAAAAATTTATCCTTATCTCGGAATAAAACTTCTTTGTTTGTAATGTAATGAGATTAGAAGCAATGTAGGTTCGATGGTAGATCGAAAATTTATCATTTTTCTTCTTCAAAATTTCTTCTTCAAAATTTTTTTTTCAAACTTCTTCTCAACTTGAAATTGAATAAAATTAAAATCGAATGGAGCGTGGCAAGGTCAACCAGATTTGGCAGATAAATTTACAGAAATCCAAGGATGAGAAGAGGATAGTTAAATCTTGCTATCGTTTCCACGTGTATCTCTTTTATATCCTGGTTCCAACGAATTATTCTTCCAAGAACAACTGCAATATTCTCCTCACAAGATGCAAGAAGGATGAGTTGGCTCTCGTTTGCGATGAAAACGCGAAACGGCTACACGTGAGTTATGGGAGGCAAAGTGGAGCAGTCAATAAAGAAAGAAAGCTGGGAGGGGAGGGGAATAAGGGAAAAAAGTGATCGAGATGATTGCGAAGTTTTCTGGCAAAGTGGGGTATTACGGTTTCTTGTTTCTCGTTATTTTAATTTCCGGTCTCCAGTTATTCCATAACACTCGACGTCAACTTCGCATAAATCAGTGATAAAACGCGATAAAACGATTGAATTTACATTTGCACGTACAAAACTCGTATTCTCATTTGTTGTATCTCTATTATATTTTTAATTACGCACCTTATTATACATATATATATATTCGTAGAAGTGATCGTAACAATTAATTAAAAATAAAAGATAAAAATAAAAACAAAAAATAAGGAGAACTTTCTATTTTAATCGATTAAAAGAAAAGAATTTTATTCGAAAATCGATCAAATTTCGAAAAAATCTTGATAAATATGAATAAATAATCAACCTCGATGGAGATAATCGGTTTGACTTCCAAGTGGCTTGCACAATTTGCAATTAATTTGGAAAATTAAAAGCTGAATATCCATCTGTGAAATTTATTTAATTTTAACTTGGAGTTTGGTTTCTTTACCCTACATGCGTGATGCTTATAAATACGTACAAATATTTTTGATAAAACGCGTTAATTAAATCCTTAATGATCCTTAATAATCCTTTAAAACTGAATCTTACGATTAATAAATTCTGAAATTCGATGCTTCTTCCTTTAAATCAGAAAAAAAGAAGAATATCCTCTACATTCTAATTGAATACCATTAATTTTCAAAACATTGATCACCGGCTTGAAATCACGTGTTTGAAATTTTTCACGTAGAAATTTTTATATTTCCACGAATATGCAAATCTTCGAATGATCTATTTAAAATCGCGATAGAGAAAAAACGCAAACAGAATTCCAAAAGTATATAATCCTTTCGATCCTTGTCTTGTCCCCTGCCCTCCCCGCAAACGAAACAACCCCCCAATTTCTCTTATGCAACGATATAACAAAAGCGCAGATGAATAATCAAATGGAACAAAAGTAAACGAGGAGAGAAAGGGGTATTGATAAAACAAGGGGAGAAATATGATTTATCTCGCGCGATGACGGCAGGTTTGCCGACAAGTACGGGAAGAAATATGGTACGGAAAACGCGGGAATAAGAAGGAAAAATATATATAAAGTTGAAGTTCGTCTCTCGAAGTGGGTCGTCTGTAAAAAGAAAATTCGTGATATTCTTCCTCCGTTGTGTTTCCGTTATCTGTTCGACTCGCTTGTGGAGGCGTCATCGTGTCAAGCTCTGAATATAGCTCTGAATACTCCGATACAAAGGATTGATCCCTTGGATGGAATTTGCGTTTTATCGTCCCGAAGGAGCGCGCAAATTTCACGAAAATTCTTCGGTCAGAACTTTCGACCATCTCTAAACTCATCCCCATTTCCCGAATTTCCTCTCTCGCTTGTTCCTCGATAGAAAAAAAAAAGTTTCTAACTTCTTTTGCCCCCCCCCCCTTTCTTTCTTCGCTACTATTTCTAGCGGAATATTTTAATAAGACTTTACGAGAATTGATGGAGAAACGTGATGGGAATAAAAAATAAAACTGGCACTC